>NC_071467.1:101799704-102110173 GCF_028500815.1 Rissa tridactyla
AACCTGGGACTGTCCACGGCGTGTGGTGTGCTGGCTGCTGTTAAACGCCCGGCACCCGATTCTGCAGAACTGAAATCAAGACAAATCTCCTGACTGAGTGCGTTGATTGGTTTTTGCGCAGCGGGTGAAGAACCCTGATTTAGGGACATCTCCTCCCGCCCTGGTTTTTCCCATTCCCGGCTTGCGGCTCCCTTTGGGTGAGCCCTGGCACCGGCTGCTCGACCCTGCTCACCTGCACCATTCTGGGCCTCCACAATAGAGCTGCCTCCCCGCTGCGGAGCGAGGAGACCCAAAGGACATGTGGCAGAGCAGTCCCCAGGGGGAGACGCCACCGTCCGTCCCCGGAGCGGCCAGAAGAAGGGTTTCGTGCAGGGCTGCTTGGTCTGAGGAGAAAGAGCCCTGGAGACAAGATCTCAACACAAAGACCGCCAGAACCCAGGCTTAACAGGGCTGGACCAGCCCCTCCGATAGCCCGGCCGCAAAGCTTCCCAAACGAGACAAAAGCTGGGTCTTTGCCTGACCCAGGCTGTAGGAGGGAGGAAGAAGAGGGAAAGCGTTGCAGGGAAGATGCCCAGACAGACGCAGACGGGGGAGTAAACTGTTTATTGCAACACAAGCGGGTAAGGTCTGTCTCTGCTGCCCAGGGGCTCTACACCTTTCTTGCCACACACCTCCTCAGGACATCGTCCACAAGCCTTCCCACGAACGCCCTCCTTTCTGACGCGGGCGGCTGGGGCTCGCCTCCGACAGGCTTTACACGCAGTGATCTGCGCCGGGCTCCTGTCTGGGCAGGGGGCTTGAGACCCGCTGGAGGGACGGGCTGGCGGGACCACTGCGGGCCCATGGAGGAGAGGGTGTCCTTAGCGGGACAGCACTGCTTCGGATCTCGTGGTGTGTCTGGTTTTGTGACACCCCTCCCGGAACTCGGTTCGGGGGACAGTGCAGGCCCACGTTGACAGATCCGCTGCAATACAGAGTCGACTATGCAACGTGACCTGGTCCTTACACTCAAAGTGCTGTCTAAGGACGTGTCAGAGTCAGCGTCGCTACTGACCCTCCTGGGCAGCTTGGCACCTTCCTGTCCCCGCTCATGCTGGGGCAAGGTGTGGCCTTCCTCCAGATCTGATCCCGCTCTGCTGCATCGCCCTGACATCAGGGAGATCCTGGAGCTCCTGGGTGGAGGTGGGCAAGCTGGGCTTCGAGCCTGCAGCGGCGGCTGGGCCAGGCGAGAAGTGTTGATGGCTCCCGGCGGTTTGGGGGCATCCTTCAACTTGGTCAGGTGTTGCCGAAGCCTTTCCTGAGAAGGAGACACCAGGTTGTGGCTCGCTGTTGCCTGGACAAGCGCTCGCACCCCTGCGTGCCGAGGCTTCACGCGGGCGCAGGCCAGGGCTCTGCTTCAGCCGTGCCACGAGGGCAGAAGAGAAAGGCTTCCCTCGGGACTCTGCGTGGCTGCCCATGCCCACCCCAGCACCTCGCGCCGGCTCAGCTCCGAGCCCGGTAGTCCTTTCCCCGCCACACCGCCCGGCCCCCCCAGCACAGCCCTCGCCTCTGCTGCACCGACCGCCTCCCCAGCACGCAGCAAGTGAAGCCCCAGCCCTCGGCACCGTGCCGCTGACCGGTGCCCACCAACGCTCGGCTTTGCCTACCTCTTCTGGCCTGGACACTTGCTGGGCGCGCAGCTTGAGCGTGGTCAGGTACTGCCTGTACTCGTTGAACTCCTTCAGAGTGCAGACCACCTATGGAGAGAGGAGGGGAGAAACCCCCAGGAACAGTCAAGCCAGCAGACTGCCTTCCCCGAAAGAGCCCCAGCCCAGCCGAGGGGAGCTGCTCCTCTGCAGGAGGGGGATCCCTGCTCCCAGGGAACCGCTTCTATCAGCCCGATGACGTCCAAACCTACTCTGCCCTCACTGGTGACCAGGCCCTGTCTCTGCAGCCTCTGCAAGTTGTCTTTGCGCTTGTGATACTCCTGCAGATACGGGTCGTGCAGGCTGTTGTACTCCGTGCGCAGCAGGTGACAGTAGGGATCTCCCAGGTCGTAAAAGCCTGAGGGCCGTTGAAGCTGTAAGAACCATGTTCCAGAGCATGAACGGGGCAGGAGAGAGCAGCAGGGACGAACGCCCTCCCGAGCTCCTCACGCACACAGGGTGGCATTGCCAAACCCGTGAGGTGTAGCCTAATTCCTGGCTTATTTCCCACTCCGAGAAAAGATCTCTCTACTTTGGAGACTCTCCAAGGGAGGAGAAGCCCTGTGCCTACATCCTCCTGTCTGGTGGCTATCCCCTCTCGCTGTAGGAAGATGAGGGGCTGTTTACTACGGGGGGGAGAGAGTTGTACCCACTGCTGCACCTGTGAGGAGCTCAGCGGAAATGCTGCCTACAGCCATGTCTTCTCCTCTGGCAATTCACTCTGATTGCACCAATGGGCCTGTGCTCCCCAGAGGTGCCAAGCTGTCCTTGTGGAAAGGTAAAGGGAGTTTGAAGACCTGACAGCAACGCTCTTCTCCACCCAGCTCTGGGCAGCGTGCAGCTCTGCTATGGGCAGCTCTCCTTTCTCTCGGCACCACGGCGCCAGGAGCTTCCCTCGACTCCCCAGCCCCATCCGATTGAAGGGCTGCAGCCCCCGCCGTAGCGCAGGTGGCCACAAGGACTTCTCCGAACGATGGGGACCCCATAAAAGGGGAGAGCTTTTCTACCCTTTCCTGCTGCCTTTACCTTTTCCCCCAGCTTTGCTCGGCACTTTGCCTACTCGCTACCCTGAGCCAACATTTCATCAAATGTTGATGAAATGCTGTCCTTTGTGGGAACTTTGCTCATTATAACGTACCAAAACACACCTCCATCCCAGAGGCTACCCGCCTCCAAGGTGCGACCACTCCTCCTTGAGCACACCAATCATAATAAAAGTATTCATGACTCAGGTCACTCAAACTCCACTTTGAACATGAAAAATAGTATAAAAATAGCCCGAGAGAGGGGGGATATCAGGGAAGTCACCATCGTGAACAAGGCGAGGAGGACTCCATCACCGACTTCCGGGATCAGTCGACGGGCTGAGCCTTCCTTCCCCCCCACAGGGACGCCTTTGGTAAGACTTGGACTATACCGAGTGCTTCCTCGGGAAACTTAGAAATCTCTCTAGAGAATCTCTCTCCTACAGTTGTAGCCAGGCTGTACTGTTTATAACTTTGTCGCGCGTTTTGTATATTGAACAACACCTTTCTTTGCACGTGCTTTGCAGACAGTGTGTTTCTCACCGGCAATCCTAAGAACCTACAGATGTGTTGTTTAAATAAACTGCACTGTTTAAGCAGCTAGTCGTTCCGGTTTCTCACTGAACGCGACCAAAGACTCGAGAGTGGCCGTGCTAGTTCATGAGCACGACTAGGCTGAAGGTGCAGTCCACTATTAGTGTTTCCAAATCATAACAGTTTAATACATATTAAACACGACTGGACTGCTAGTGGCGAATTGGGCATCACTCAGAACTTAAACCTGGCCGCACCTAGCCTCCCACCTCGGTGAGGAGCGTTAGAACGCAAGGGGGTCTATTTTCTGCCAAAACCGCTTTGCCCCTTTCACGCAACACTCCCTTATCAAAGGAGCCAACCCGCTGCAAGCTGCTCTGTCGCACCTACAGAGGATACAGAGCTAAACCAGCTTTCAGCTACCTTTTTGCCCAAGCAATTCAGTTTTAGACTTTTGGCTTCAGCAGTCCCCGGTCTGGCCCCTCTTTCAGCCTCATCCAGGGACCCAAGAGTGGCCGCCGATGCGCTGAGGGTGAGGATGCTCATCAAGGCTGGCAGCCGGGAAAGCGGAGCGGGGAAGTATTGCTATCTGTCATCGAATTTAAAGTTAACCATGGCTCTGTAGTTAATCAAGTTTTATGTACTGGCTCCATAGTGTGGTGGTGCAGCTCCCCACCCCCGCCATCCTTCAGGCCACTCGGTACTTGGCGTGATCTCCCTCCCAGCCTGGGCCGCAGAACGTGACACAACGGTGTAACATGAAAGAGAAGGTAGAGAGCCACAGAGCAGAGCACAGTAGTGTGCCCAGTCCCCACGGCTCCTACTGTTTGAAGATGATAACCTCAACGGATCGCTCCTGACACCGTATGGATCGTGGCCACAGGCCGGGGAGTACCAGGACCCTCAAGACCTACCAAGCTCTGGGGGTGCGTAACCATCGTCCGAGTCGGGCCGGAGTGGAAAAGTACCTGACAAAAGTCAATTGTCTCGGATCCTGTAAGTAGCGATTCTAGTAAAGACCCTTTGAGCTCTTCTGGATCGCAGCGGGCTGTGGCCAGTAACCGCCCTGAGTTGAGGTACCTCTCAGGCTGACGCCTCGAGGCTGGGGCGGGAGAAGACCCTTCTCAAGCCTCAACTGTCGCCCGTTGAGGAACGCCGAGGCATCGTGAGTATTTACCCTAAATCTGAGAAAGGGAAATTTTAGCTATAGGCTAGTCTCTCTCTCTCTCACCCACCTCTCCACCTGTATGCAGTGAGATACACATTAGCTGTATGGATGGGGATGCTCTTCTGTCCACCCATGCGTGTGCAGGACCTAAAAGCGGCACCTTTTGGCTCACTGGCATTGCCTGCTATGAAGAAATTCCCGACAGCAGACCTGTACGTGTGTGTGCTTAGATATTATTCAATTATTTTGTTTGCTCACTTTGTGAATCCCTAAGTCAGTTAATGGTTAAATGCTGCTAAAATTCAACCTCTCAATCTACCTTACATCATTAATAATTTTCACTAAATCATAACCGTGTCAAGTATTTTCATCCACGACACAATAGTTAAGGATGATTGCAGGTAGTTGCTAAGGAGAGGATCAAAGGGAATTGTTTGAAGGAACATCTGTAGCCTAATTATTTGGTCTACCTGGGACACTAAGACCTTAACTGAACATCTAATCAAGATGTTTCTCCCAACAATGCCAATTTGGCAGTGAATACCCAAGTCCAGCCGTCCTTGACTGAACCATCTTCATGATAATACTAAAAAACACAGCTGCAGGCCAAGAAGCCCCTTGCCCAGGTGAAGACCCTTCCTCCAGGCAGGAGCAGTGATTGAAGATATGAGGCTGGTGTGTAAATTCCTGAGCAGCCCTTGTAACTGGGAGTGTACTGCCTTGTGACTTTGGTGTCTAAATACATGGAGGAAACCGGCATGGGCTGTGCTTGATGTGTGGGGATCCACTGAGCACCGGGGCCTGAATAAAATGCAGAGTCTGCATCAGTGGACAAGGGAAGAGCTACGGATATCACCTATCTGGACTTCTGCAAGGCCTTTGACACGGTTCCACACAACACCCTTCTCTCTAAGTTGGAGAGATACGCATTTGATGGGCGGACTGTTCAGTGGGAAAGAAACTGGCTGGGTGGTCGCATCCAGAGGGTGGTGGTCAATGGCTCGATGTCCAGTTGGAGAGGAGTGACAAGCGGTGTCCCTCAGGGATCCGTACTGGGACCAGTGCTGTTTAATATCTTCATCAATGATTTAGACAGTGGGATCAAGTGCACCCTCAGCAAGTTTGCAGGTGACACCAAGCTGAACGGTGCGGTCGACATGCCAGAGGGACGGGTTGTCATCCAGAGGGACCTGGACAAGCCAGAGAGGTGGGCCTGAGCGAACCTCATGAAACTCAAGAAGGCCGAGTGCAAGGTCCTGCACTTGGGTCGGGACAATCCTCCTTATCAATACAGGCTGGGGGTTGATGTGATAGAGCAGCCCTGCGGAAAAGGACTTGGGGGTGCTGGTTGATGAAAAGCTGAACATGAGCCAATGATGTGCACTTGCAGCCCAGAAGGCCAATCCCATCCTGGGCTGCATCAAAAGAAGTGTGGCCAGCAGGTCAAGAGAGGTGATTTTCCCCCTCTACTCTGCTCTCGTGAGACCCCACCTGGAGTACTGCCATTTAACCACAAAATTTAACACACCAAATGAGCGTTTAATTTCTACTCGGGGCTTTCATCAGGAAGTGAAAATCTAATCATGGATTTTCAAAGCATCTTATCAACACTGGGGATCCCTCCCGCAACAGAGAACATGAGGTTGGCTGAGCCCAGCCTAAACAGAACCCAGCAGCCACGCAGTGCTGGGAAAGGTCTTGCGCATCCCCATGCACTTCTCCTGGTCGATGAAGAGCGAGTTGGCTTTGACGGCCAGGTCATGCTGCAAGATCGACTTGGCATGAGCCAACATTTGCAGGGTGTCCTCGGTGTCTCTCAGCTGCTGCTGAAGGCTCTGGACCGTCTCATCGATTTCGTGGACCTCATTGACAAGGCTGGAAAACAGCAAGGAACCCTCGTTAACGGTCCCGTCACGTGGGTGGTTTCGAGCCTGGCCCTGCTGAAGGGCGCCTTGGGCACAGGATTTCCCCCTTCAGCGCGCTCAGACTAACTCGGACCCCCCCGTTTCTGGCAGATGCATGGGAAAGCTGAGGGCAGAGCTCCTCCAGACCTCAGCGGGGAGGCATGGCTAGGTCTGCGCGAAGGCTTTGGCAACGCGCAGGCACGTCTCCCAGAGCAGCTCGTGCCACCGAGAAGAGGGATGAGCAGCTGTGGTGTCCTGTTCCCCTTTGGTTTTGCAGGCTTGTTGGGTCCCCCTCCTGGATTTCCCTGTGCAGGGGTCCTGCCCACACCCACGGATGCACACACAGCAAAACAGGACAGCTGGGAGAGGCGAAAATTGAATGGGAAACAAGCGGAGGATGGAGAAAACAATGGTGTGCGAGATGCTAAACAGGCTCTGGGGCTGGGTTTCACTTGCTTCTAAAAGGCTTCACCTGGAGTCTTGCCCAGCAGGCTCCCTGGAGGAGGTGTGAAGTTTGGAGTGCCTCACAGGAGGTGCTGCTGGGCACTCAGGGCAGCCTGCTCCTCCACAGCCCCTCGGGGTGCAATCCCACAGAGCTCACAATGTCCTTGAAAGGGTTTGTCCCCAGGGGAGGTGAGGACAGCCCTTACTCCTTCTCCAGAGGGTGCACCCTTCCTGGAGGTTCCCCAAAAGGAAGGACCTAAGTGCTCTCAGCGCAAGCCTCTTGGAGAGTAAAGGCTTATCCTAAAAAACTGAGCACATCCAACTGCTGGGAAGCAGGCAGGAGAGAAGATGAGGTTTACCCAAGTGGGAAAAACCCAGCCCCTCACGGGGTGGCATCAGGCCATGGTGTACAGCCATGGTGTACAGCCTCCTTTGTGGGTGCAGAGCTCTGCCAGCACCCAAAGGCTGGGATACCTGCTCATTCCTTTTGATTAGAGCAGAGCCCTTCTGGAAGGAGTATTTAGGAAAAACATTCCATGACTAGTTTTGTCATCCAGTGATGTTCCTGAGTGCCACTACCCGGGACTCCTCAAGGACCCTGCCGGCCCCGTGCTCCTGCCTTACCGGAGCTGGGCAGTGTCCCGGCACAGCTCCATGTTTGGTCTCCGTGTGCGCTCTTCCAGCCGGGTCTGAGCCACTTTGAACGGAGGTCCTTGGTCCCTCATGGCTTTTTGGATGGCTTCCATGTTCATCTCCATTTGGAAGATTTCCCGCAGTGTCTGCCATAAAAAAGAAACACGTGCATGAATGAAAAAATACCTTCTCAAGTGACAACATAATTTCCTTTTTCTCCTGTCCGTCTGCAGAAAAAACAAGCCTGTCTTTGCTGGTGCTGTCACGTCAGAGGAGGTGTTGGAGCAGTGATGGACACAGTGAGTTACCAGCTTCCCAAAGCTACTGCTTGCAGAAACTGATCATCCATCAATAGCAACTCAGAGAGGGAAGGTTATTCATGCATGAAAAATTTTCATTTTTCACTGAAGGACGTGGCACCAGCCCGCAACGCTGCCAGCCCAGTCTCCACTCAGTGAATCAATACGGTGTGGAGCACTTTTCAGGAGGCTTTCCATGAGACCCACTGGTCCGAGCCAGGTGCCCGTCACTGCTCTCCACTTCCTCTGCTTGGCAGAGCAAGCACACGGATACCCGTGCAGCAACCACAGAGCACTGAGAGTGAAAGCACGTCCTTGGGGGAGAAGCAAGCCTGCGAACCCCCCGGCAGGCAGCCCAGCAGAGGCCCAGCAAAGACTCTCTGCAGGGCAGCCAGCGCTTCTGAAGTAACTCCCAGGAGATGCAACCAGCGGTGGCCTTTTCTGCTGGAAATCCCTGTGCTGCCAGGCTGTCAGCTAGGATGCGCTAGCAAAAGACAGGATCCCTTGAGATGAAATCACAGTGCCAGCTCCTCCTGCTCCAAGAAGAAAGTCCCCAGGACTTGGAGTTTCTAACAGAAAATGACACTATAACCAGCTTCCTGCAGCCACCGTTCCTCTCCTTGGGCCAGGTCTGCGTGGAGGGTCCTGCTTCGGAGGTGTCCCTGGGAAGTGACAGTGTCACACCCAAAGGGAGGGGTTCAGGCTACCTTGGCCAGGTGGGTCTGAATCTTGCTCTTGGCGTCGGCTGTCTCGGCGATGCGGCTGGTGAAGGCGACGTTCACCCTGTTGAACTGGCACCGCATCTCGTTGGCCGTCACCTCCAGCAGGTTCCTGGTGTTGTCCCGCAGCTTGGCAGAGGCCGCCCGTTCGCTCTGGGAGCGGAGGATGTTGCCGTCTGTGAACTTGGCCCAGGACTCCGGCACCGAGATCCTGGGAGGAAGGAGAGGCCCCTGGTAAGCCTGTGCTGCTGAAGCTGGACGTGGGCAGGCAAGGACCCTGCCAGGGAGCAGCGTGGGTCAAATGTAGCTTTAATCTACGCTTTTATTTTGACCATAGGTCGTGTTTTAGCCCCAGCCGGCAGCTAGGACCATGCAGCCACTCGTGCAGTTCTCCCCCTTTCCTCCAGAAGGGCAAGGAGAAGAAGGAGAATAGGAGGGGAAAGGGAAGGAAAACTTCTGTGTGGAGATAAAAGACAGTTAAATAGAAGAACAATATCAGCAACAATAGAATAAGAATGAGAAGAAGAATAAAAATAATACTAATAATAATAATGAGCAGAGAGAAATGGCCCCTCTGAAGCCGGTGTCTCCAGGCAGGACGGACCTGCCTTTACAGTGGGCTGGGGACCAGCAGCTCCCTGCCAGGGAAAGGCACCGCGCATCCCCGGGACAGCTTGCTGCTCGCGTGCCACCCAGTGTGCACTCACGTGGCATCGACCCGCTCCACCCCTCGGTAGTAGCTGATGCCGTGGGAGGCGTTCCTCAGGTGGTGGCACTTGTCATCGATGCGGTGGGCCGCCTGCTTGTTGGCCAGGTCTCTCTCCAGCTCGTGCTGGGCCACCCTGTTGGACCTTCAACATGCAAACAACAGCCGTCGGTGGGGATGTACGGGTGGAACGGCTTCCTCCCCGTTCCACTTCCCCGCAACTCCTGCCCGGGCAGCTCTGTCCTCCCATGAGCATCACCGCCCGCTTCCCATGGAGCCTGCGTGGGTTTTACAGCTGCGGGGTGTGGGTAGAGGTCGGGGTCTGCGGGGGGTTCACATCCCAACTGCAAAGGCCCATCGGCCCTACGGCATGAGATAAGGAGCTTCTCCTTACGCGAGCTGGGCTTTTGTCTTATCCAGGTACTGCTGCATCCTCTCCTGGCACGACCTGATGACATCGATTTCCTGGGCAAAGGCAAAACATGTAATGATGTCATCTCTTTTATTAGACCAACTAAGAGGCTGCTGCGTGGGGGAACACCGTCCCCTGGCCCAGCAGGTTTTGGGGGTTGGAAGGGTTGAGCACCTCACCAGCAGTAAGGAGCCAGGTAGGGAACAAGGCTGCAAAGCCTCCTCGGGGCAGTTTACGTAAAAATAGCTTTCACACATGATCTGAGTTGCCAAGCTTACTGTGAAGAGCTGTTTCTCCACGTCATCATGGACGAGGTCGATGCCCATCCTCTTCTCCCGCTGAAGCAAGCACTCCTGAGCGACCTGTTGGGGACATGCCATGACTGTTGGCTGCAGGGGCAGGGTTCTCTAGAGGGACGGTCCCCATCTCAAGATGGGAAGAAAATGGAAGAAAAAAGTGCCCCGGGCAGCTGGTTTAGCTGACAATGAGCAGCCGAGCTGCAACATCAGCGTTAAAGCAACATGAGGGAGCACACGTGTCCCTGGTGCAACCACAGCTGAATGCACGGCCCTGTGTCAGCCTTGATGCTGACCTCGCCAGAGCCTTGTAGCAAGACGTGGGCTTGTGTCTCCCAAACCAGGATTTTGGATGTGCCGCTTATAAAAATATTTGGTTCTGGTGGGCTCAGAATGTGCTGATAGGAGATGCAGCAGATGGCAAGGGATTTGTTGATCACTAACTAATGGTCTCTTCCTAAAAGCTTTCTAGATGTTACGGAGCTGCAGTGAAACTTAACTGGACATCTGAGTGGCTGCAGATGTTTCAGCAGTGGGCTACAGCTTGCAGGCCACTGCACAGGGTGCTTACCTGGAGAGGGGCCTCCGTCTCGGCCAAGGCTCTCTCCAGCCTTTTCTTCAAGTCCGTGAGGGCGTTGGTCTCCCCGATCATCTCACCCAGCTCACGGCAGAGCTCCGATTTCCAAAATCCAATATCATTGGCACGAACTCCCAGGTTTTTGGTGCTTTCTCCTTGTGTTTTCTCTGTCTGCTGATATTTATCCTGAATCATGCGGGAGGTATCAACTCTCAGACGCTCCGCGTTGTGCTGGCAAGTTTCTGACTCTGTGTAGTTGGTCAGGTTGGACCTGTGCCAGTCCTCAGGGGTGTACCGGGTGATGAAGGTTGTTCTGTTGGCAATGACAGGAAGCTTCTTGCTGGCGGTCATCCCCTGGGAACTTTTGGAAAAGGGAGCCAAAGTTGGGTTGATGGCAGCTGGTTTGTAGTAGGTGCTGGGCATCCAGGGGAGGCCGGAGCTCTGAGGCAGCGGGTAGTAAGGAAAACGGGCCTTATAGCTTGAAGCCATGGCGCTGATGGCAGGCAGAAACTTGCTAGGTGTTGATCGTGGATGGGCGTACGTTGCCGTTAAGGGAGATCGACCAGGCTGCATTCTTGAACACTGCTCTTCAGGTACGTGTCCTGCACAGAGGAGCAGAGAGAAGACAACCGCACTCAGTAAGCTCCTGCACTTGCCTTCCTTCTTACAGCAACACGTGCAACTTGGAACACAAACAGCGATGCACACAGCACCTACACATTGCCTGCACAGGCCTAAAACTCTTGTAAGCAAATCCCTTCTGACAGCGTCCCAAGCATTTGTATCTAGAGAAAGATCTGACTTTGTTGCTCATATCTCGCATCAGGTCTTGAAATGGGGAAAAAAACAAATCATGGCTGCTCAAGAGAGTGACAGATATTGTGCCCTCATTTTCCTTCAATCTGTCAGTCCCGTGAAACTGTAGCTGCTGATTCTCTGCTGTTCATCTGCTTCTTTTGGCTGGGTTTGGTATCTGCTGATCTTCTAGTACTCCACGTGTCATTTTCTCTTTCAAAGTGCCATTACCAGCCCCGAGAGCTGCGCCCCTTTGGACACACAGCTGCTACCAGCCCAGCGCGATTTGTGGGTGAGGGACTCCATCCTCATCCCTCCATATTCGCTTGCATTAAATGCTCAAGTGAGCAGTCTGCAGGTGAGCAGGGCTTTGCAGGACTATATCCAAATTTGAACACACACACAACCCCCGTCCCCTCCCCCGGAATCTATTTCAGCCTCAAAAGAACAGCCATCTCTGTCTTGCAAAAGAAGAAAAATGTCCATGGCTCACCTGATGTAAAATCACTGCGCTTGGAAAGGAGATATCCCACCAAGTCCTTTCAGAGGGCTTTGTAAACACCAGCCTTGCAGTAGCCCTAGGAGGAATGGCCACACGTGAAGATTTTGATACCAAGAACTGTGGGTGCTATTGCTCTTTTCAGATTGAGGTTATCAGTCAGTTGTTATCAGAAACATAATGCAGAGGGCCACCAACTGCACCTAACACACCGAATGTGAGGACAAACACTCAGGAGGGTAAGTTATGCTCGGTGGGAAGCTCTTGTAAGGTTGCAAGTGTCACCCATGGGCAGGAATAAGTCCCTGTGGCTGCCGTAGCCAGCTGGACGTGCCCTTCTCCTAACACCATCCCATCCCCACTGCTCCCAGCCTGGCTCAGAGCCCCAGTGAAAGATTAGGACATAAGATCCCTGGATGGGAGTGGGGTAGGACATAAAACTTGCGCTCAATCCTATTTGTAACAGCATGAAAGCCACTCCATTCCTTTAAAAATGGCGTGTTTGCAGGGAATAAACCTGCCCGTAACAGTTTGATGCATTCAGAAGAACACTGTCTCCAAATGCAGCTACTAAATAAATGAACAGCGAATGCAGGAGAATAACGGGTCCTTTAGTTAGGGCAAATCCCAGGAAAATCAGGATGAGTCAGAGGGCACAAGTGCACAGCCTGCAGCTGGGAAATCACGGAACTTTGAGGACTCCAGTTACAAGCCTTGCCCAGTTTTGGCCATGCTGGCATGGGCTGCCCCGGGGCCTGACTTGAGAGCAGCAGCAGAGCCGCGGGCACCGAGTCTCGCCCCAGGATCCAGCCTGGCCGAAGAGGCTGTGGGACAGGCAGCGGGAAACTCTCACCCTCCAAGGAAAGCTAAAAAGCTTTCACAATCACGACCCTGCGAGCCAGTTTGGCAGAACTGAGGGAGAAATGTCTGTGCTCAGGCCCAACAAAGACCACTGTGAGTGCCAGTTCCCTTTTGTTTAGGAAAGAGAGGAAAACCCCTTGGGAATGGACCACAGTCACCTTTCCCTGCATTTCCAGCTGAAGTAAAAGCCCCTGCATCCCCCTGGGGATAAGCCATCCCAGGGTGACACTTTCTGCCACCCCTGAACACAGACACACGATGGGAGCCCCCGACCACCTACTTTGGGTACGTCTGGGCAACAGAAGAGGTACTGGGGAGCATTAGGAGAAATGCTTGGTTTTTCAGTCCTCCCCTCCCAGCCAAAGTACATACTCACCCTGAGCCTCCAGAGGCTTGCGGGTGCCTGGCGGGGGCTGCTACTCACTGTGGTGCTCTCGGGTTCGGTGGCAGCACTGCCAGACACGGCAGCATCCCCAGTGCCGTCCGAGACACAAAACCGGGGCAGCGTTGCCAGGGGCACAGGGTGCTCAGTGACCTCACGCATCCTACTGCCTGCCCTGGACAACCTATTGGCCCTCGCTGTGCAACTCAGTGCACACTCTGGGCAACCTAGTGCCCTTCCTGGGCAACTTGATCCCACCCTGGACAACCCCCGGTGCCATCAGTGGGCAACCCAGTACAGCCCTCGGGCATCCGCTCTGGCTAGCCTAAGGGGGTTTCTCTCCAATTTGGGAAAACACCCACCAGGTCTGCTGTGAGCACCTCTGTGGCCCACCGTATCCAGAGGAAATGTTTGCATTTGCTTCACCTTACCGCGTTAGATTAACTGTGAGCCCTGTGGATGGCTCATCAAATACTCAGCGCATACATCTGTCTTCTCACTGCCTTTCTCAGCTTCCTCTCCTTTTTCCAGCTCCTGCGCTCTGTGCACACGCTCACATGGAGCTGGCCTCCATGAGAAAGCCATGCCTCTGCTGCCAAACATCTGCCTTTAAAGGGAACTCCAACTCTTTCGTGTAGACACACGATTGATTTCACTTTAAAAGACATGTCTTCCTTTAGCCAGGTGAAGAATCAACTTCATCAAACCGAAACGAAAAGTTCAGCACACACGTTGCTTTTCTATAGCTAAACCAGAGAAAATAATTGCAATTAAAGCAAGCCGACCTCTGCCCCTCCGCAGGACACGCACACCCCCTCGGACCAGCCCTGCTCTCTGCTCCTTGCACGCTCCCAGCTCCATCTACGCCCGCTCTCGCTCCCTGCCCGGAGCCAACTGTGTTGAGGTGAATCACTGCATGACCAGGGACACCACTAGTTGTTGCAGCAACCACACCCTTTTTGAAGTAGTTGCTAAATCCAGCAATAATCGTTAGATAATATTGTAAATGGCCCACGGGTGCTCTGCAGAGCACACAGAGCAGGACTTCCAGGGCAAGCACCCATGAGCACCCTGATGCAGAGAGACAGCAGGGGACACCAAAATGGATGAAGCTTTGGTCCCACCAGAGCATCCGGAGCAGCTTTTCAGGTGAAGGGCTCGTGACGTACCTAAAAGCTACAAAGTCAAGGAGAACTGGCCCGGGTAAAACAGGCAAATTCACACGCTCAGTGACCCTCAAGCAAGAAGTTATCAACTGCACACAGTAGTAAGTGGTCCCCAAATCCCTCGTGCTCTGGGTACCACACCAAAGTAAGTAGGCTATTTCCATCATCTCCACTTCTTCAAGTAATTAAACTGGGTTCCCTAATTGTGACTACAACTCCAAGCACCGCAAATTTACTAAAACTACAAAACTGCCATTCCTGGTTGTGCTGGGGCATATCCAGTTCTGACGGACACCTGAGAACACAGTTTATCCCAAAGCCTCCAGAATTTTAGCTCAGAATCCGAAAAGGAAAACCAGGGTGAAACCGTGAGGCTGATGTTAAGCAGGGGGGCCAATTTCCCACACGTCACCCAGGTTTGCCTCGTTGACTAAACTGCAATTTCAGGAGATACATTCAGATACCCGAGTACAAAAATATCCTGCCAAAAGCTGTCCATCTTTCTGTCGCAGCTCTACATTCTGGCTGGCTGTTAATCCAGCATTCCTCTGGATCATAAGCTGCCCGTCTGAAAATACCCAGATCCAGGTCTTTTACAGCAGCCGTCATGAGTCTACACGGACCCACAACATTGCCCAGTCGCAGCAGTTTTACGCCGCTTTTGAATATTCCTCTCTCTCCTGTCAACACCGTACCTGCCCAAAAGGGATCCAGTGTCTAGTCAATAGCGGAATCATTTCCAAAAGTCACAGGAATTGATGGAGCATTAAAAGAAAATTAAGCTGTGTGTGGTGCATCCCGTGCTGTCACGCCGAAGGACAAGGATGCTCACAGGCAGCGCAGGCTCCTGTCTGTCCCAGGGCTACTTGAGGGCTTCAAAGAGGCTACAAGACCTGATCTACAGCAGGCTCCATCTGGCCAGGAAACACAGGAGACTTTCACGGGGTTTCCTGGGCTTCCTGCATTCTAGTGAAAACGATGAGTTGTCCATAAAGCATGGAGGGCCAAGGAATCCGGAGGTGAGGCCTGGGCTGCTTTGAGCTCTGCACATGGCCAGTGGAAAAAGATGGTTATGGCCACGACTGAGCCCCCGGCTGCCAGAGCAGAGGCTGGGACTGGCTGGAGGAGGGCGGGGGGGTTGGGCACCAAAATTGGAGGAGAGGGAGGAGGAGAGGAGGCTGAGCAGACTGTCAAGGAGAAAGAGCCAGCTTTGGAGATGGGCAGCCCCGGGAGATCATCTGGGGCTCTCCCTTCCTCTGCCAAGAGCCTCCCAAAGAGCTTGTGTCCTTTTCCCAAGCTTGGAGAAGCTCCAGTGTTTGTGCCGGCTCCTCCACAGCCCCGTGCAGCACCTGGAAGCGCCACCATCCCACTGGTTGGACTTCTAGAACACCAAGTCTGCTGGCAGGCACCTCTCTCTCATGTTCCACCTGATTTATATCCTTGAACCACTGTGGTCCACTTAGACCACTCCAGATGGAGTCCGCGGCGCCTGCTAATGAGAATGAAAAAGCGGGGTAGAAGAGGAGGGTTTCTTCGCCTGCAAGTGGCAAATATGTCCAGGCTGTTACAGCAAAAGGCCTTTTCTGACTGTATCCTGAGCAGCCTTCAGAAAAAGGTTAATTCTGGCATGTTTTGGGGAGAGGAATGGTGCTCAGACTAACAGGCAAGAGGAGGAAAGCCGCTGGGGTCTCTGCACGCTGAACCCTCCCCAAGGTGTGCTCCAAAAGGCACCGACGGGCCATTTTGGTTTGGGGTTTGAGCCAGCGACAGCTGGGATTGTCACCTGCGTCCCCAACAGTGATGTGCCAGCCTCTCACTTTTCCCCGAAATCCCACGGCTTCTCCCTGACCTTTGCCTCACGCAACTACAGCCCAAGGCACAATCGCTTTGCATCAGTCCTGGGAGATGGAGGGGGGTGAAGCGCAGTCAGGGAATTGTTACCTGAAATAAAAGCTCTCGAAACCAAAAGTAGTTTAGAGAGGAGATAGTGCTTTATTCGACGTCAGGTGCCAGGGGGAAAACCCACAAATCTAGCACACCTTACCGGGGATATGCACCCATTATTTATACACAAAATAGTCTCATAATTCCGCCTGCCTAATACATAAGCCACCTAGGCTTACATAGCCATCTTTTTCCACATGTGTGTTAAACTGTGCTGCTTCAGCTAAACACTTCTGCGCAAGCGTGAGCTTCTCGGTGGTCGTTTGGGTAAGGAGACCCTTCCTCACATTATCCTTTTGAGGTATTGAGTCGTCTCAGGACAGTAAACGTCTACTGTAAGTTTGCCAACTTCTTGAGGATGCTAAGGATGTTCCTTGAAGTAGCCACGGCTCTGTCCTAACGGGTACAGGAGTACATACGTGATGCATAAAAGAGCCTTGAAGTGATTAACGACTTCTTGTTATCCCATCCTGGGTGACGAGCTACTTCTGTTTGTCTCCTCATTATCACTGTCTGTAACATCAGCTCAGCGAGCAACTGTTTTCTCACACAGTCAGAAGGTCAGGAATGAGCTATTTTCTCACACAGTCAGAAGGTGGGTAAGAAACAAGCAACATTTTAGTGAGCATACTGTTCTGAACAAAGCAGAGGCCTGTCTGCGGCCACAGGCGGAGGCTCGGGAGGGGCGGCGCGGCCTGTGCAGCCCCCGCCCGGGCAGCACCTTCCCCGCCCGAAGGCCTGTGAGGGCGGCGGCCCCCGGGCAGGCCGCTGCCGAGCCCGGCCCTCGCCTGCTCTCCGCCAGGCCCAGAGCGCTGCCCAGCGAGCCCTCCTCCTTCTCCGCAGGCCTCGGGCTGCCGGGCGGGCTTGCGGGGCCACCAGCCGGCTGGGGCGGCCGTCGGGGCTGCAGCCCCCGCTGCCCTTGCCGCGCCAGCGGCCGCTGCCGGGGGCCGGCGCTGCTCAGGGGCAGCTCGTCGGCGGCTTCCCGCCCCTGTCAGCCACCGCCGGGGAGCGCCGGCCCCCCCCGGCTCTCGGCCGCCCCTCGGGGGAGCCCAGCCGCCCGCCGGCCGGGCCCTCGGCAGGCACGGACCGCCCGAGGGTGCCGGGGGAGCGGACACCCCCTCAGGCAGCCGGCGGCCACGGGCAGAGGCGGGGGAAGGCGCCGGCCCTGGGCTGCGGGGCCGAAGGGGGAACGCGGCCCCCGGCACCCCCCGCCCGGCCCGGCCCGGCCCGGAGCCGGCGGCAGCGGCGTCCTCTGGGGCAGCTGGTGCGGGAGCGTCGGGGCCGGGGCGGGAGCGGCTTTTCTCCGGAGGCAGCGCGGCTCCGCTGGGCCTGCTGCTGCGGTGGGTGACAGCCTCTGCTTTGCCGGGGTTTTGCCTTCTCCCCCGCTCCTTTCTCCTCCCTTGCTGCAGGCGGCACGGTTTGGATTGCTGCAGGCATTGCCCGGCGCCAGCTCGCCTTGTGCCGGTAAGTTATTCCCAAACAGCCCGTAATGCGAGGGGGAAATGGTACTTGAGAGGTAGCTCCTCTGGGGGTGGAGGATGGGAGGGTGTTTGGGTCCATTTGTCAAAGAACTTGCAGCTTTCACGTCAAGGCAAAGAGAAATGACTGAGGAAACAAAGCCCGTTCTCAGGTAGACATCTCTTGAGCACATAAAACTGAAAAAAGTGCCCCGGCTCGGTGCTTTTGCCTGCTTTTGTTAGCACGGATTATTTTCCCTTGAGCAAGCAATTCTTAGATAGATAAACATATTCTCTTGCTGTTGGAGAAGGTCTGTCAAAGTCTGCTCCTGTCTTGTTCTGTTGACAGCAATATTTCTGGGCATGTTTCTGTGGCTTGTTCTGAGAAGTTTCCTTTCTGTTCCTTCTCTCATTAGAAACAGGAGCAAATAGCCCTTTGTACATCTTTCTCAGATGCTAATTGTCTGTTTGTTTTCTCCAAGTAGTTTTATGTACTTCATTGACATCTGCAAAGGTCTTCCTAAAGTCCACTGTTGTGAGTGAGATGTGAATTGGAGCCTAGGGAAATAGGCTTAGAGAAAAATGTTGTCACTTCTTGAGTTAGTGTTAGGATGTGCTCTGAATTGGGAATTCCGTGGGTGATCTTATGAGAGCAAGGACGACAAATGTACTCCCTGAGACATTCTTCGATTAGTGTATGGCACAGCAGGCATCCACAAGTCCATTGAATTTTTTCTGCTGCTATTGTACGTGTTCTATGTAGAAACATAAGTTAGCAATTTGCAGGGCTTCCTGCAGACTAACTTTGGCTAGATCTAAACTCAAGAGAGCAGAAATAATTTTAAAATTGTTTTTTAAATTTTTTTCTCTTGTTGTTTTTTTTTTTTTTTTTTTTTTTTTTCTTTCCTGGGCTTTTAATTGGGTTTTATGCCCTGCTGGGGCAGGGAAGGATGTGAGGAGGGACGAGGGGTTTTGGGACTGGTTGTTGGAGCAGTTTGGAGAGTGCAGTTTGTTGTTTGTGTGCAGTGTCTTAGGGCAAAGTGAGGCTTGTCAAAGGGGCAGGTGTCTGTGTGTTTTTCCAAGAGCCTTGCTGTGCCCAAGTGAAACCGGGAGGATTCCCTGCGCAGGCTGCTCTGCCCCGACTGCCTGTCTCCCTGGGCTCCATTCCGTCCATCCCTCTAGATGTTAGAAAGCAAGCCAGCTTCCATCCCATTTTACTTTTTCCTTGAAATCCAAGAGAAAAAAGATGGCTAATGTATGTGTAACCATATGTTACAGATATGTATGTGTAACCATGCATGGATGCAAATTGCCCTTGAGTACCTTTGAGGTGACAGCGATTCTACTTCCTTGCCCTTGTGAAATGAGGAAAGTTTTTTTTTCTGCTTTGTCCGAGTGTGCTTGGGTCCCAGTTTCACCAACTAAGGATGGCGACAAGCTTGTGATTGGTGTGGGAGGAAGTTCTTGTTTCTTGATTGCTCTGCTCTATGGAAAACTTGTTTTGCAATCCTTCACATGGTGGAAACATTAAACTTGCTGGGAAAACCTGGGAGGTGGAAATGTATGTTTGGCTGAAATCTCTTCTTCCTGGAGGCTCGTGTTCATGTGCATGTAGCGTTTTTAAGGTGAAAGTGCCAGGGAAATGCTGCTTTTCAAAGGTCTTTGTGTGATGGGAAGTGGCAGTCCCTGTGCAGGTTAAGCTGCCCCGTGCTCCCTTTGGAACTCCCTGTCCTAATCTCTCTCCCTCTCAGCACCATTACCGATGGTTCTATTTGCTCAGTTTGTGTGCGTCTGGAGGAGAAATGTTTCCTTTTTGAGGCCAGGCACATGATCCGAAGAGGCTGATCATTTCTGACTGTGCCTAAGGATTGAGTTTGTCGATGAACAAAGCGAGAGGCTTGCTGTGATTGTTGCTCTGCATGTCTTTCTTGCTACTCGTGCTCACAAACCCAGGAGAGCAGATTTTGTCTCCGAGGGCTGAAGTTTAGAATTGCAGCTGCTTCTGTTTCTTCAGACAGTAGTTGCAGAGGAGTTCCTGTGCTCTTGTGCCGTAAGAAAATGCTGCTGTGGCTTTCCTGTTCCTCTCTCTTGAAAGGTTGTCCATGAGGAGTGGAATAGAGAGGAGTGTTTTTTGAAAGTCATCTAGAAGGGAACCAGAGCAAGAGGAGCAGTGTGGTGACTGGGTCCAGGCTGGCCACAGAAATGCAGTTGCCCTTTTGTGTACTGCCTTTTGACCAGGGAAGTGTGTACCTTGTGGCAATGAACTGTTTTGTTCTTGTGTCTTGATTTTCAGCCTTGTGGGAGTTTGTCGTTCATCAGAGGGCACCGGCACCTTTGCAAGCTCCAAAAGAGGCAGGTCTCATCAGAAGACCTCAGCGGACAGCCCACAAGCCCATGTATGGCGCATTTTCCTGGAGACTGACTTGGATTCTGCACTTAGTTGCTTCTAACCCGACCTGTCCTTCTGACTGCGAGCAGACTGTACTGGTAAGGTGCTGAGACATCTCTGGCTAATTGTGCAGGTGCGTCACTGGTAGCCTTCTTTGAAAGGAGGTCTGGGAGAGGTGTCTGTGTGTGGGGTGAGTCTGCTTTTGGGGAGGGGAGAAGGTTTCTCTGCCTGCACAAGAGCAACATCCCTGGCGCAAAGGGTGCGGGGGGAATGCCTAAGCACCACTCCTGCTGTGGATTATAGCATCTCCTTGTCTTTGTCCCTAAAGTCTGTGTGGTTTTTCAGGCTGTGAAATGAAACTCTCAATTTCTGGGAGCTTTTTGCGCTCTCTCTTGATTGCAGTGTGGTGTTTTAGCTTGAGAGCTCTGTGCTCTCTGTCTGCTCTGCCTGAAAATGCACCTGAAAGGAGTCTGCCTGGTTTGTACGCCTCTGGGTGAGGTGGCCAGCTGGCCCTTTCCGTGGGGTGGCTGGTGGTGGATGGCCAGAGTGATGGTCATCAGGAATTCCTGCTGTTGGTACTTGCCCTGTATCTGCTTGGGTCCAGGGGTGGAGATGGTGATTTCTGTGGCATCTCTGGGGTCTGGCTCTTGCCGCGAGACCTTTGATGTTGCAGGGGTGGGCTGCTGTAAGCTAAGTAAGCAATCTCTGACAAGAGTGCCGTGCTAGTTCTTGTGTGGCCAAAAGCCTGGCAATGTTTTCGTGGAGTGCTGCTCACTTGCTTCTGGGATGGTCTGCCTTGTCAGTGCTGCCTGCTGTTGACAGCTGTGCTCTGCTGCCTGTATCTTGGCATCCATAAAGACAAGGGGTGTTTGGGGCTGCCCCCCTCCTCTGTCAGAGTTATTTGGAGTGAGAGGTTGCCATGCAGGGTTGCACACCAGGTTCATGAGGAGCTCACAAAGCATGAGGTTCAGATTGCAGGTCCCTGTGGCAGGGTGACATCAAAAGTGCTGTTTTCCTTCCTCCTCTTAGTTTTGTTTCTCAGGGAAGCTGTGAACGGTACAGCTTTTGCAGTGTTAGATGTGAGTGAATAGGCATGCTGCTGCATGACCCTCTGTCTTCTTTCTGTTGATTTTGTGCCTCCTGCTGCACTTGTCACAGTGATGCCGAGTGATGAGTCCTGTCAAATTTCCCCTTGGGAAAGGGGAGAGAGTAGACAACTTGTTCAGCCGGTACCACGTAATTCAGTTTCAACTCCAAGTGCCTCTTCCACCTTCCTTAGATATTTAGAGCTACTTTCTACTCATTGGAGGTGAAGGGGGAACGGTGTTTGCAATAAAGCAATTGCTGTAAAGCGATCCTTCTTCACAAGTGCCGCCTGGAAAGAGACACATCCCAGATTTCTCCCCCAGCAGTGCTCTCCGTCCCTGGCCTGGACCAGTTGTGTCGAAAGGAGAAAATAGTGTCATTTCTGTGTCTGCTCATTTCTTGATCTCTTCACCCCCGCCCACCCCCAGCCCCGCGCCCTCTCTCTTTCTCTGAAAAAAGCAGGAGCTCCCTTGATTGTGGTGGGTGGCCTTGTGCAAAATGTCTGGCCAATGTTTTCAAAGCACACCTTGAGTGTAAGGAGCTCTTGAATGTACTTGCTTCCTTCTTCTGTGGTGCTGCAGAGCTGTCTGTGAAAGGCAGGAGGAGAGGTGGGCAGGTGGGTGTGTGCAGAGGCCCATGTTTAGGTGTGCTTGCCCAGCAGGTGGTTGCCAGAGCAGTGGTGGCCCCTGAGCTCTAGGAGATGTGTGGAATGGATGTCTGAAAGCCTGCTGCCTTGAGTGGGCTTTCTTGACTTGAAAGGCAGTTGGTAGCTGAACGTCTGTGCAAACCTTTGGAGGTTGTCAGGGAAGTGTTGCAAAAGTATTTGAGAGCCGCCGTGGTCAAGGTTTTCTCTAAGCGTGATGCACTGAAGCGTTTCCTAGAGAAGTCTTTAGAGCATCTGCAGTCTCTGGAGCCTTTGTCTGTGATGCGCTTGATTTGTGCAGGTGATTTTCCAAGTTGCTGCTGGGGCAAGGAGTTGGGTGGAAAGTGCAATGAAAAGCTTTCAGTCTTGCTGAGAGAAATGGAAATAACTGATGTGCTTTTTTCCACTGCAGGGCAGGAAGAGAGGGCCCAGGGCCAGGAAGGGGGTGTTGCCTATTTGTTGGTTCTAGGTGGCTGTTGGATCTAGTCCGCAGAATTTATACTATTGTTTTCCTCTTTACGCGTTACCCTTTTGCCCCTTTTGTTTTGCGCTTCATGAAGGCTAGTGTGATTGGGTTAGAATCATGTCAGCTGAAAGCTAAGCCTTCTTGCTTGAGTGCCACCACATAGCTAAGTACAGACAGAAAATTGCCAGGTTTTGTTTTGGTTTTTCTTTTTATTGGTAGCTCAAGTAGAGCAAGTTATTAAACCGCTTTGGAAATAGACCTGAAGTCAAAATTACAAATATGTTAACTTTCTCTTAAACTACTTGCAGCGCAGTGTTGCTCAGCTCAGAATATTGAGTTTGAGTTTTGGTATTTGATGATCCCTATAGCTACAGATGGATGCTTTACACATAGCAGACAGGACCCTGAAGAGAAACTCACAGGAGTTTTTCACGCAGGCCGTGGTTCTGCTGTTGGATGTGCACATGAAACCTTACTGAAGTCGCAGGGTTTTTCAAACGGGTGGTTCTCAGTTAGTTGCAGGCTGAGGAGTTCTGTTGCGTAGCGATGAAAGCGTGCTCTGTGATTCAGTGAGAGCAACTGGTATTTCTGTCAAATACCAAGTGGGTAAAGTTGCAGTCGTAACACTGTAGGGAGTGAGCAAGGAATGAAAACGCACGGGGAAAAAGGACTGTCTGAAATTTGTCAATGGTAATGTCAGCTCTGCTGCACAAGGCAAAGTGTTGTTTTCCTCCCCCATGAAAACTGGCGCTCTGCGGGACAGGATGTTTTATGTGCTGCTGTGTGTGATGTGAATAGCAGAACACTAAGCCCACTCAGTCGATTTTGATTCCCCCCGCCCCCACACTCCCAAAGCTATGATTCTTACTGGACATGGATGCTGTTGACAATCCCTGTTTCCCTTGAAACAGCAACACTACCAGTAAGGCAGTATTATTTACATTTTTTTCTGCTCTTGATTTACCAATCTTTTTATTTTCCTTCACGTTTTAAGATTGAGTTGTTAGATTGAGTTGTAGTTATGACAGTGATTTGGTTTAATGGTCTTTTTGATTTAGCTTCAGTACGCTTTGATTCGGGAGCATTCAGCTATTGAAATCTTCCCAGGAGGGATCACGTGGGGTCCGTGGAATGTCAGCATGTGCACGTGGGTGCAGACACCCACGCACACACATACACACCTTAAGACTTCTGGAAACATGAGACAAGAGGTCATTTCCCAGGGACAAAACTGGCATGGTTCTGCAAAGCTTGTTCTATGCCAATAAAAACTGACACGACTAAATACTTGGTGAGATTTTGTTATTAGCTGTAGCAGAGAGTTGATACTGGAGGTGTGATTCTGTATTGGACACCAACAGGCTACCCTCAAGAAGCGCTCAGTTCCTGCAGAGTTCTGATCAAAAAGGAATAATTCAGGCTGGCAGAGAGCTCTGTTCATCCCTCCTCCTGCTGAGCGCAGGGCGAACTTCAGAGTTAGGCCAGCTAACTTGAACATTATTTGTTCTATCTTTATTTTGTTATTTATTGATTGATTATCGGGTGATTTTTTTCTATATTTATCAAATGATCTTTCTTTTCTGCTGCCTTGCACCATTGTATGAATGATAAAGTTGCCAAAGTCCCTACTGGAGTCCGCCTGTGGTTTGTTTCTGGGTGCTGGTCTAAGGTGGAAGCCTGAGAAGGCATTTGGATCCCGAAAGCATTTTGCGGCATCCGCTGGCGGTGACGAGACCAGGTGGGCTGTGAGAGAGGGGACTGAATGCCCGTGGCCATTGTGTGAAACTTGAGGAATTATGGCAATTTATGGAGTGTAATAAATAGCCAGATCCCTTAAACAGAAATGGCACTTATTTTATGATAGGGACAAAGTCAGTAAAGCAAAAGCACAGCGCTGGGTGCATGACTCAAGTCAGAGGCACACCAGCTAACACTTCAACCATGTCTTATAGACATTCAATATTGCATACGTATTCACTCTTTTAGACAGAGTAATTGTTGATAATGATTGATTATTATTAGTCCTTTTTCCCTTCTATTTGTGTGTTTCCTTCTGAATCTTCAGTTCCCTTTTCCCATGCGTCTGTTTCCTTCTGGTAGGATCAGCTCCCTTTTCCTATGCATCTGTTTCCTTCTGGTAGGATCAGCTCCCTTCTCCTATGCATCTGTTTCCTTCTGTTAATCACTTGTGGAGTCTTTTGGAGAAGTTCTCTTTTGTTTCTCTCGGATGTTTTTCTTCATGATATTTTTCTTCATAGCTGCTGTTAGTTGTTATCTTTGAGGTTTCTCATGTTTCCTAATTTACTAAAGGTTAGTTATCCTTATAAGTCAAAGATTTATAGCCTTGTTATTATGGCGAAAGCCAACGATACCTTCACTATTTTTCACAATTCCCCCTTTTTGTCTTTTATACTACATTTGGCTTGAGCCATAACTTTCATTTTGCTTAATCCATTTGTTTTGTTCATAGATCAATTCTGCTTTTTCCAATTGTTGTGGAGCATTTCTTATGTTCCTTAATACCATTATCTTTTTAGTTGAGCCTGAGGCTGCCAATTTTGGATTCTTGGGTATGGAAACTACTTGTGTGCTTTGGACTACTCTTATAATTAAGCGTATAAAACAAGGGATTAAGCAAGGAAGAAATAATAAACAAGCAATTGAACATAAGAGAACGTAGCCTAGTTTCTTCCACCAGGTTCCCCCAAAAACGTTATTCCACCAATTATCATTTAACATAGATTCCCATTTTTGAACCGGTACATGCGCAATTTTCCGGATTTCTTCTGTTATTTCCAATATTGCATCCCCATTATCATCTATCTTTAAACAACAATCTGAAGTGTTCCATTTTCCACAAACGCTCCCTTCTTCCACCAGTAAGTAGTCTAAGGCTAATTGGTTTTGGTAGATAGCAGTCCTCACTATTTTGGCTTTTATCATATCTTGTACCCCACCTCCATCTGATATGTCCCAATGCCCGGCTTTAGTAAAGCAGAGCCATTGCTCCCCTCTAGGACAATGTACTCCTAGTCTTGTTCCAGCTATTCCTAAATTCTTCCCAACCCAATATTCATGTTGGTCGTATTTGCACACTGTTAACTCATGGCAGTTATAACAGCGGCTGTTGATATGCGAATGCACTGTCATCGTGGAAACCATCTTCCTATTCCAGGAGACCTGCTGGTAACACTTCATGCATTCGTTACTGGATACTAAGGATACCGCTAATAACAATATGAGGAGTGGAGGTCCAGTATGGCTTATACTCCTGCCTCTCATGCCTATTGGGGTGCTTCCAACAGCCGAGAAATCATTCTTCTTGGCAGCAAGTACAGTGGCCAACCTGGTCTTGCCCTCCATCCTCTTTTGATCTGGTATCCCTGGCTCTTGTAGCAGGTAGGGTTCTTATCTCTTTTTCCAAGCCAATCGGTTTTTACAGTTAGAGACCACTGTTTCCCACCATTCTTCAGGAATTTCCCACAAAACCAGCACTAGCAATTCCCACCCGCAAATTAATGTTACGATATTGGTATATCATATCCGAGTTTGAGCCAAACTCGAATTTTGCTTCCGGCAATTTAAACAGAAGGGATGTCTTCGGGATGAATGGTAATACCAATTTTGCTTACAACCTAAGCATTCGCACTTTACCCAACTATGATGTCTAGCACAGGGATGTATCAGACAAGCTATACTACAGGGTACTGGAGGGGGCTGTAGTTCTTCCTCAAGGTTAGGATATAGCCGACTATCTTCTTTATATAAATCGCATGCAAGTGCAAACAGAGAGTTTTCAGTTTTATACAACCCCGACCCTCCTGTCTGTAATGGGAGTGCTCTTCCTCAAGGAGGATATTTAATTTTCCTTAAGGTTTGCCCCGGCCGTACCTGAAACCAACGATAAAGTTCTGGTTTCACTTCCCAAGTTTCTGTGATTTCTAAGTTGTTATTCAGTTCCTCTCCCATACATCACCGCGTTGGTTGGCGTTTTAAGGTGAGTCTGGTGTCCCTGGGAGTTGAAGTCAGAGTCCAATCTCTAGGTTCTTCTACTAGTCCTTTTGTTCTGCTGGCGTGAGTCCACCCTTTTTCCTTCGTCCGTACTGCAGCTTCCGTAGTCAACAGCACCTGAAAGGGACCCTCCTACTGGGGAGTTGAAGATTGCTCTCTCCATGTTTTTACTAAAACCCGTTCTCCAATTTTAGTGTTAGGGATCTTAAAATCCAACAGGGTAGTTTGTGGGAGCAACCCTTTATTTCCTAGTTGTTCCAAGTTCTTTGCAGTCTGCATTACATATTGTTTAATACTAGCCTCCCCTCCTTCATAAGTGAGTGATTTGAGTTTTCGGAGGGGTGTGAAAAGATTGTAACAGCTCCTCCAGAGCCTGTCCAAACAGGTTGGGAGACTCCGTAAACCCTTGAGGTAGCTTTGTCCGTCTAAGCTGCTGTTTACGTCCAGTGTTTGGGTCCTCCCATTCAAAAGCAAAGATATCTCAACTTTCCTCAGCCAGGGGACATGCCCAAAACGCATCTTTTAAATCCTCTACACTAAATGAGCTGTGTTCCGGGGGAACTTTGCTCAGAAGGATATAAGGGTTTTGTACAACAGGGTACCAAGTCAAAGTTCTCTTATTCATCTCCGTAAGTCTTGCACCAACCTATATGTCCGCTGCAGCCCAAACTTGCTGATTAATTTTGGATTCGTCCTCCTGACTTAATATTTTTGCAATCATTTTGCCCTCTTCGGGGATTACTCCAACCCCCAGCTGGATCTGCAAGTCTCTTCCCAACAGATTGCATCCAGCTCCAGGCACTAACAAGATATTCCCTACACCTATTTTGTCATTACCTTCAAAAACCACCTGCTTGATCACCGGGGCTTTAAAACTTTCCCCCTTTGCTCCCATTACATTAATTACTTCTTTACTTATAACGCATCCTTTAAGTATGTTACAAACGCAAGTTCGCTCAGCTCCTGTATCTACTAGACATTCTAATACTTCC
This sequence comes from Rissa tridactyla, assembly GCF_028500815.1. NCBI lineage: Eukaryota > Metazoa > Chordata > Aves > Charadriiformes > Laridae > Rissa > Rissa tridactyla. Next base: position 101,826,798 of record NC_071467.1, read on the forward strand.
TCCTGGGGCCCACTCTTAGGTTTATCAAGGGCTCAAGGTGATAGCTATCCTCCAGGAGGTCGAGCCCCTGACACCCCTAATCCTCAATTTCTCTAAACATATTCTGATCTTTATCCCTTTGAGGACGTTCCTGCTTAAAATGCCCAAGATTCCCACAATAGAAACATCCACTTCCTTCATTCCTTTTCTCAGTTCCCGATGGTCCCCTTCTGGGAGGGATCTGATTCCCTCTAAAAGTCTCCTCCCGCCTCTCAGGATTCCGTCCCATCCCCCCCATCACCCTGGGATTTTTCTGAATATTTCCTTCCCTCATGGTGGCTACTATGATTTTAGCTTTTGCTTTAGCCTTCTCCTCATCTCTTCGTACATATACTTTCTGAGCTTCCCTCAATAATTCGTTCAGGCCCCGATCCTGCCAGTCCTCTAGTTTCTCTTAATTTTCTTCGAATGTCTGGCCAGGCGTGTGTAACAAATGGAACTCTCAGTAATGTTTGCCCCGCGGGACTCTCTGAATCTCTTCCTGAGCACTGTCTCATGTCAGGTCGCAGCGTTTCAGGCCATTCGGTCGGGGTTTCCTCCCTTCCCTGCTGCCCATCAAATGCTTCGGTTACATTCTGCCCTCTAGGAGCGGCTTCTTTTAAACCTTTAATAATTAAATTTCGATAATCACTCGTGTTCCTGTGACCCTCTACATCATTTTGATTCCAATTTGGGTGTACTATTGGCATCTTCTGGTCCCCAGGTGGGCCTTGCTGATTTTCCCTTTCCCACATTCTCATCCCAGCTGTTCTAATCATTTGCCGTTCTTCGGGAGAAAATATTATACTTATTATTGACTGCATTTCCTCCCAGGTATAAATATTAGGGCCTAGGAATTGGTCTAATTTTTCTGATAGGCCTATTGGATCTTCCAGTAACCCTTTTAATTCCTTTTTAAAGTTCCTGACTTCAGTGGGCGTCAAAGGAACGTTTACAAATCCTATCCCCCCCTTGTGCTCCCCCCAGGGGTACTTCCCTTAAGGGGAATAAAGTAACTCCTGGTGTTTCCTGCACCGTGTCTTGGTCTTCCGATTCCTTGACTTTAACAGAAGTTTTCTGCCGTAACCTAGGAGAGTTTGTAAGTGATACTTTTTCAATTAACCTCTGAGAGCTGTCCGACCTTCTCCTAGCACTAGGTGTCAGCTCTTTTCCAGGAGAAGGGGGGGCTGTTGGAGGGAGGTGGTAGGGAGGGGACAAAACTTCCAGAGGATCCCACTGCTTCTCCTTTTCTTCCCTTGAGATCTCAGATATTTTAAAGGTACTAACTCCTTTTGGCCAAATCTCCCCTTTCCAGCAGGAGGCATATTCACTCTCCTCTGGGCTGAATGATTCTTTAAAGTTTACATAAAGGTCTAAAGCCTGGCACATCCACCCTTGAAAGGACCCATATCTAGGCCAATACAAATGGTCTGCTCGTATAGGTTCCTTTGTCCATTCTGTCATATAATACTGAATCATTTTAACTTTATCCTTATTTTTAGTATCCGGATCAATATTCCAATTAGCCAATTTTATCCCCAAAGGACTGTCTTGGGGTATATCTGCCGGCACTTTCCCGCTCCCCTTTTCCCTGGGGCTGTCTTCCGCTCACCAGAGCAGTCAAGCACCCAATTTTCCCGGGGCTGTCTTTCACTCAATCTCTGACGCTTCGTCTCTTTACTGGCCAATTCCCTCGTGGGAGATTGGAACCGCGGTTAGAAAGACTCCACACTCGCTCCCCAGATCCGGACTGTCCGGTCTGAGTTCCACACACACAGCAATCAAGCCCCAAACCCGCCCAACCAAGCAGTACTTACAGTCCTGTTTTCTTGCCTGGGTCTTCGTGCACAAGAATTATGGGCTACCGCGGTTTTTCCTGGGGAGACTTACCCCTTTTGCTTTATGAGTCCCTCCTCTCGTGGGATTATCAGCTTGGAGTCTCAACAGGCACCAGGAAGTCCTCCGAGCAGGCCGCCGAAATCGGTGGGGTGCACCTCCTGCTCGGGGTCTCGGAGCCCACTGGGACCAAGTGAATTATCCCGGACGAGCCCCCAAATTGTAATAAATAGCCAGATCCCTTAAACAGAAATGGCACTTATTTTATGATAGGGACAAAGTCAATAAAGCAAAAGCACAGCGCTGGGTGTAACACTTCAACCATGTCTTATATACATTGAATATTGCATACGTATTCACTCTTTTAGACAGAGTAATTGTTGATAATGATTGATTATTATTAGTCCTTTTTCCCTTCTATTTGTGTGTTTCCTTCTGAATCTTCAGTTCCCTTTTCCCATGCATCTGTTTCCTTCTGGTAGGATCAGGTCCCTTCTCCTATGTATCTGTTTCCTTCTGTTAATCACTTGTGGAGTCTTTTGGAGAAGTTCTCTTTTGTTTCTCTCGGATGTTTTTCTTCATGATGTTTTTCTTCATAGCTGCTGTTAGTTGTTATCTTTGAGGTTTCTCATGTTTCCTAATTTACTAAAGGTTAGTTATCCTTATAAGTCAAAGATTTATAGCCTTGTTATTGTGGCGAAAGCCAACAATACCTTCACTGTTTTTCACAGAAAGCAATGTCAGTGTTGTGGCAGATGAGCAGTGAGAGCCATACCTGAGGCTTCTCTTCTGCCAGCTGCACAGCGGCAGTTCCCTCAGCCTGCCCTTGTGTGCCCTGTGCCGCAGCCCCTCACCAGAAGGGGACACAGGAGTCTGCATGCAGCCTCCAAAGTGCCTAAGAAGAGAGGAGAGCATTTTTTTTCACTTTTTAAGTCCCCACATTACCACTAGAGTTATTTCCTCAATTTGTGTCCGTGTGGAGGAGAAATGTTCCTTTTGAGCCCAGGCCCATGATCTATAGATGCTAAACATTTCTGACTGTGCCTAAGGATTGAGTTTGTTGATGGAGAAAGCGAGAGGCTTGCTCTGTTTGTTGCTCTGCATGTCTTTCTTGCTACTCGTGCTGACAAAGCAACTACAACAGGTTTTCCCTGGCCCTCCCTTCCCTTCCTCCCCTTCCCTCCTTCCCCTTCTCCTTGCTTCCCAATGAGTCAAATCATGATGAGCCTGAAATGCCAGAGATTTTTCAGCTCCAAAACCACTTGCAAAGCCAGAGCAAAAGCCAGAGGTGAAGAGATGGCCGGTGCTGGTTGCAGCGTCTTTTTCAGGGAATCTTCCCAGGCATAATCTTCTTCTTTCTTGGAAAAATCTTCCCAGGTATGGTGTTCTTTCTTGGGAAGAATCTTGCCGGGCAGTATCTTCTTCTTTTGTTTCTCCTTTGATCCCCGCTAGGGGCTCTTATTTTCCCCTTTGATGTCTGCTGCATTAGCATGGTCCACCCCCCTTGCCAAGGACAGCCTTGTGTCAGGTTTCTCCCTTCTCCCAGGTGATGTGTAGCATGATTTGGGTGGAGAGAGGAGTGCCATAGTCCTACATGTTGAGCATGATCTCTCTAATCTTCATCAGCATGTGCGGGGGTGTGCGCTTTCCTATGCATTTGGCGGCTAATGAAGCAAAGGTCACTCCTCGGACACAATGGCCTTGAGAACTAGCAAGCTCACCACACGAGTGGCAGAACCATCCTGTCTTCACAAGACAGGTCTGCCACGCTTTCAGGGGCCAGAAGCGTTAGCCTTCTGAGTTCTTTGAAGGCCAGGCCTGCATTATTTCTTTCCTTGTGGGTGTTTGAGGCCTTCCATTGAAGGCTTGGAGGGCCTTCTGCCCCTCGTCGGGGAATTTGCAGTCCGTCTCATACAGTGCTCCCTTCAGCATGGGTGGCTATAGCTTTGCAATGGGTGAGCCTGATTTCCTTCCTCTTCTTCCCTTCCTTCTCTCCCTCCTCCTTCCTTCCTTCCTCTCTTTCCTTTCCTCCTCTTGGCAGGAAGGAGAGGGAAGAGACAGCTGTTGACAGCTGCCTTCTGTCAAGAGATGCCTTTCAACTGTGGAGATGCCCTGCAGCTCTTGTTGGGGTTTGTGTTGCATTCTGCCTCCTGTATTTTCTTCCGCCCCAGAAACTCGCCTTTGCTAGGCAGCCGCTCTCAATCCTTTTGCTGGGTTTCGGTACGAGTTGCCTGCGCACTTTGGTTTTGGAGCCTTCCGTCAGGCAATCGTGGGCATGAGGATGGCAGGTTTCCAAGTTGCCAGCTGCGCTTGCTTGGGATGAGCCCAGAACATAACCCTTGGGAGCCTTGGCTTTGTTTCCAAGCTTTCTTGGTTGCCTTAGCACGTGTTTTGCACTTTTCTGTCAGCTGTTGCCATTTCTGCATTTGTGTCAAAGCATCTGTAAGGGTTCTTGTTGCCTCTCCAAGAGAAAAAGTCAAATTGGTGGGGCAGGGAAGGAAGGCAGGGAATGGGTTCAAGCTGCAGCAGGGTAGGTTTAGGCTGGACATTAGGAAAAAATTGTTCAGAGAAAGAGTGGTCAGACACTGGAATAGGGTGCTGAGGGAGGTGGTGGAGTCACCATCCCTGAATGTGTGTAAGACTCGTTTAGATGTGGTGTTAAGGGATATGGTGTAAGGGAGAACTTTGTAGAGTGCAGTTGATGGTTGGACTCGATGATCCGAAGGGTCTTTTCCAAGCTAAATGATTCTCTGATTCTATGTGAGGAGGGACGAGGAGTTTTGGGACTGGTTGTTGGAGCAGTTTGGAGAGTGCAGCTTGTTGTTCGTGTGCAGTGTCTTAGGGCAAAGTGAGGCTTGTCAAAGGGGCAGGTGTCTGTGTGTTTTTCCAAGAGCCTTGCTGTGCCCAAGTGAAACCGGGAGGATTCCCTGCGCAGGCTGCTCTGCCCCGACTGCCTGTCTCCCTGGGCTCCGTTCCGTCCATCCCTCTAGATGTTAGAAAGCAAGCCAGCTTCCATCCCATTTTACTTTTTCCTTGAAATCCAAGAGAAAAAAGATGGCTAATGTATGTGTAACCATATGTTACAGATATGTATGTGTAACCATGCATGGATGCAAATTGCCCTTGAGTACCTTTGAGGTGACAGCGATTCTACTTCCTTGCCCTTGTGAAATGAGGAAAGTTTTTTCTGCTTTGTCCGAGTGTGCTTGGGTCCCAGTTTCACCAACTAAGGATGGCGACAAGCTTGTGATTGGTGTGGGAGGAAGTTCTTGTTTCTTGATTGCTCTGCTCTATGGAAAACTTGTTTTGCAATCCTTCACATGGTGGAAACATTCAACTTGCTGGGAAAACCTGGGAGGTGGAAATGTATGTTTGGCTGAAATCTCTTCCTGGAGGCACGTGTTCATGTGCATGTAGCGTTTTTAAGGTGAAAGTGCCAGGTAAATGCTGCTTTTCAAAGGTCTTTGTGTGATGGGAAGTGGCAGTCCCTGTGCAGGTTAAGCTGCCCCGTGCTCCCTTTGGAACTCCCTGTCCTAATCTCTCTCCCTCTCAGCACCATTATCTGTCTGGTTTTCCAGGCTGTGAAGTGAAACTCTCAATTTCTGGGAGCTTTTTGCGCTCTCTCTTGATTGCAGAGTGGTGTTTTAGCTTGAGAGCTGTGTGCTCTCTGTCTGCTCTGCCTGAAAATGCACCTGAAAGGAGTCTGCCTGGTTTGTACGCCTCTGGGTGAGGTGGCCAGCTGGCCCTTTCCGTGGGGTGGCTGGTGGTGGATGGCCAGAGTGATGGTCATCAGGAATTCCTGCTGTTGGTACTTGCCCTGTATCTGCTTGGGTCCAGGGGTGGAGATGGTGATTTCTGTGGCATCTCTGGGGTCTGGCTCTTGCCGCGAGACCTTTGATGTTGCAGGGGTGGGCTGCTGTAAGCTAAGTAAGCAATCTCTGACGAGAGCGCAGTGCTAGTTCTTGTGTGGCCAAAAGCCTGGCAATGTTTTTACCATGCAGGGTTGCACACCGGGTTCATGAGCAGCTCCCAAAGGATGAGATTCAGATTGCAGGTCCCTTCCCTGTAGGAAGTGAGCAAAGAATGAAAAGGCACGGAGAAAAAGGACACTCTGCAAGTTCTTCATGCGAATGTCAGCGCTGCTGCCAAATTAAAAGTGATGTTTTCCTCCCCCATTAAAGCTGGCGTTCTGCGGGAGAGGATGTTTTACATGCTGCTGTGCGTAATGGGTAGAGGAGAATACTAAGCCCACTTAGTTGATATCGATTCCCCCCCCGACTCCCAAAGCTGTGATTATTACCGGGCCTGGATGCTGTTGCTAATGGGCATTCCCTTGATATATACTCTGGAACGGGATCTCTGGGATTTTCAGATTTTTTTTATTTGCCCTTATTTGCTGGCACTGTACCACATTTTATTAGTCTACAGGACTTCCCTACCCCTCTTCCCCTTCTATTTCTTCTTCCCTTTCCCTTTCCTTCTGGCAAAAAAAGACATTGGAAAAGAGTTACAGAGGAAAGTTGCAACAAAATCGTGTCACCTCAGACAAATCTTACACATTAACAGCGCTTGCAGGGGGCTTGGCATGTGCAAATCCTCAGAAGTGAATGGTAGCAGGTGATAACATGGCCAAAGCCAAGAGGGTTCTGTCAATTGTAAAACAAATGTGTGAAGAGTCTTAGGATTGCTTTGATGGAATCAAGAGTTGTAATAGGGGGTCCTTTTGCCACGTTCTCCCACGGCATCCTCCAAAGGAAACTTAGGAAGTGTGGGTTAGATGAGCGGACAGTGGGGTGGCTTGAAAACTGGTTGAAAGCTAGAGCTCGGAGGGTCGCGTTTAGGGGCACAGGGTCTAGTTGGAGGTCAGTGAGAAGTGGTGTTCCCCAGGGGTCAGTAGTGGGCACAGTCCTGTTCAATCTCTTCCTCACTGACCTGGAGGAAGGGCTAGAGTGCAGCCTCAGCAAGTTTGCTGATGATCCAAAAGTGTGAGTGAGTGAGTGATGCCCCAAAAGTGTCTGACAGAGCAGAAGGCTGTGGCGCCATCCAGCGAGCCCTGGACAGGCTGGAGAGCTGGGCGGAGAGAACCGTTCTGAAATTGAAGAAGGGCAAGTGTAGGGTGCTGTCCCTGGGGAGGGATAAGGCCACGTAGGAGTAGAGGTTAGGGGCTGAGCTGCTGGAGAGCAGCTGTGTGGAAAGAGACGTGGGAGTCCTGGTGGACAAGAGGATGACCGTGAGGCAGCAATGTGCCCTTGTGTCCAAGGAGGCCAATGGCATGCTGGGGTGCATCCAGGAGAGCGTGGCAAGCAGATGGAGGGAGGTCATGCTCCCCCTCTACTCTGCCCTGGTGAGGCCGCCTCTGGAGTGGTGTGTCCAGTTCTGGGCTCGCCGGTTGCAGAAGGACAGGGAACCGCTGGAGAGGGTACAGCAAAGGGCTACAAAGTTGATGAGGAGACTGGACCATGTCTCTTAGGAAGAAAGGCTGAGGGATTTGTGTCTTTTTAGTCTGGAAAAAAGAGGACTGGGGGGGGATCTTTTCAATGCTTCTAAATAGTTGAAAGGCGGGTGGTCAGGAGGATGGGGCCTGGCTCTTTTGAGTGGTGCCCAGTGAGAGGACAAGGGGTAACGGGCAGAGACTTGAGCACAGGAAGTTCCATGTAAAGATGAGGAGGAACTTCTTTACTTTGAGGGTGTCAGAGCACTGGAAGAGGCTGCCCAGGGAGGTGGTGGAGTCTCCTTGTCTGGAGACACTGAAAACCCTCCTGGACGTGTTCCTGTGCAAGCTGCTCTAGTTGAACGTGCTTTGTCAGGGGGGTTGGAGTAGCTGATCTCCAGAGGTGCCTTCCAAGCTTTCTCCTTCTGTGAATGTGTGGGACGAGGAGGGGGCTGGAGGCCAGGGGTGATGAGGGGAGCTGGAGGATGGTCCCTGTCTCCAAGGGACAGCCTTTCTCCTGGGCAAGCATGATGGGAGAGCGGAGCAAGCCCCAGGGAAGGGGCCCTCAGCCCCATGGGCCCTCATCCTTCTGCCAGCATTTGGGCACGTTTCAGGCCACAGGCCCCCCATGCCCAAACCTGCTGTATTTGGCCACAGGCATGAGTCACAATCGACATCAGAGTGGGCTCCTGATGTCAGCAGCCACCTCACTGCCTGTTGCTGGGCACCTATAAAAGCAGGGGCCTGTGCAGCTGGCCCCCAGTTTGCTGAGCTTCCTGGCCCTCCCATGCCAAGCATGGCTGGAAGGAAGAGGAGCAAGGCAGATGGCTGCCCACCTTGGCGTGGGATGCCCCAGAGCTGCGCCCTGCAAGTGTGGAGGAGGAAGGCACCTGCCAGGAGCAGGAAGCGCAATCAGCGCAGGAGGAGGAGGAGGAAGAAGATCAGGCCTCATGGCATGAGCCCCATCCTCCTGGCTTCGGCCATCCACGGCATGCAGTGCCTGGCTTTAGGCCCAGCAGGTAACGGGGTGCAGCCCGAGCGCGTCTGCCTGCCAGGGAATGGTGTGAGACCCAGGCATGGGCATCACCTGGCAGCATTGAAGAACAATGCGCAGGCTACGCGTGTCAATCCAGCAAGGCGTGGCGTGTGGCTAACGTCTGCCAATACAGCAGGGAGCAGCGTGGTGCCTGTGGCAGTGGCTCGACCTCAAGATCAAGAAGAACCCATGGAGGTGGACTAACCTGGAGACATGGAGGAACCCATGGAAGTGGATGCAGCTGCACAGGGATGATGTGGCACGACAGCAGCACACCCTGGCTCCTTCCATGAGATGGCACCAACGGCCTCGCAGGAGCCACCGGGCCACCTCCCTATGGGCAGCCAAGCCTGTGCACCCAACTTAGGTGGGAGAAGAAAAAGTCTGTGGCCATCCTGCAGGGTCGCCTGCAACATCTCCCACCAATAAACACTTCTTTTGTTGATAGTCCAGGGTTGCATGGGCCCTTCTTTCCCATGCCCCCTCCACCAGCCCTCGGGAAATGGTGCCACCTCTTCTGCATGGGTAGATGCTGGCATCCCGTCCTGGTAGAGGTGTCTGACGAGGAGCTTGGCGGGGATGCTTTGGAGGAAGTTGTGCGATGGCAAGGGCTCCTGCTTTTTCTTGGGTTTGTTCTTGGCTTTTTAACTGGCTTTGATTGTTTGTGATTGGTTTTCGTTGGTTTTTGAGTGGTTTCTTGACCAGCCTTGCCCAAACTTCCTTGTGTCAGTGCGGAACTCTTGTGCTTGCGCAAAGGAAGAGCTGTGTGTGCATCTTGACTGTTTCCAGGGCTGGGGCATCTTTGGTGCCCTGTTGCTATTGTGTGGGCACAGCGAGGGTGGGTCTGGCTTCTTCTTCAGCCACCCCTTGGTTAGCTGAGGCGAGGGCTAGCTGAGGACAGCCACCCCGCACTGGCTTTCTCATCCTCAGAGTGAAACGCTGCCAAGTCCAGGCCCCAATAACCTGGGTGGCGCAGCAGGGGAGTCTGAGAGGCTGTGGTGGTCTGCAGTGGTCTGTGAGGGTCTCCGGTGGTTTCCAACGTTGTCTGGAGGTCTCTGGTGGTCTCCAGCGGTGTCTGGCTGTCTCCGGTGGTGTCTGATGGACTCTGGAGGTTTCCAGCGGACTCCAGTGGTCTCCAGTGCAAGAGCACCGGAGACCGCCAGATGAGGAGAAATAACTGGACTCCAGATGATCCAATGTGAATCAACAGAAGCAGTTTATTAAGCACAGATCATCATCTTTTATACCCTGTGCTGTAGCCGTACACGCGACTCGCTTATTTCTGATTAGCTAGTTACACTGTCCACGCGCTGTGCATGCAGTTCGTTCACACATCAGATTGGTTACAAGAATTCACATAGTAAATTGCTTAGTCATTAGCACAACATGTTTTCTACCTTCTCAGTTCTCGTTTTTCCCATGTACTAATTCCATCTTCTGCCACCTGTTTTGCTCTTAATCTAATCTCTCACAGTAGGGAGGCTGGCTCACATGGCCATTTTCTCTCAGATACATTCGTTTTTTTTTTTCCCAGTTCCCCTTCCTGGGTGGGGAGGGGTCATCGGGTGAGAGAATAACCGTCTAAACGACAATAAATTGTTGTGGGTTTCTCAGAGCAGAAGAGGGAGTTACGTTGGAGCAGTTACAGGAAGAACTTGCCACCCACAGAGGACCGCTGAGACATTCCCAAACAAGCGGGGCTTTCCCAGGAAGCCCCCTGTGGCTGCCCTGAAGGTCCTCGCCCTTCCCTGCCTCGCACCACGCAGCAGGGGAGGGAGCAGAGCCCATCTCCAGGAGTGCTGACCACCTCTCTGGTGACACTGGGAGGACAGAACAGGGTCTCCGCACGCCTCCCCCAAACCCATCCTCCCAGCCCAGATCAGATGTGGACCAGACACTGCAGCCGGGCTTCGGTGAGATGATGTGCCACCCCCATGCAAGCCCCTGCCACGGCAATGGTGGCGGGAAGCTGAGGGACCCCTGCCCAGCACTCCTAGTCCTTCTCGGTCCACAAAGTGGTGGTGATGGCGGTGTCCCTTCCGAGCTGAGTGACAAACACCACCGCGACAGCCCGTGGAGAAGGAGGAACGTCTGGGAGGGGTTGGTGGGCAGGGGAGAAGACGGGCAGCAATTCAGATGTGCCCTGCTCAGCTCAGGCAGGAGCCGAGTTCACGGTCTGCGATTTTACACCCCGAGTAAGACCGCCCAGACCCATGCTTGGCCACGAGACGGAGTCTGCCTCCTGGAGTGCCCGTTTTGGGGTGGGAAGCAGGGACAAGCTGCGAGGTCCTCAAAGGAAAGTCATCTCTGCTCCCACCATGTGCCTTTAGGTGCCCTGTTGGCATGCGCGTGAGGTTCCCCAGCCCGGCACGCTGTAGACACGGCGCTTGGGTGAAATACAGCCCACCGGCTACGATGCACCATAAACGGGACAGAGAGGTGCTGAGAGCTGTTCCCGTCCCGAGCAGGAAACCAAAAGGGATAATCCACAGCGAAGCCGTGAACGTCACCTGCAGCTCTGTAAATTACAGGGAACGAAAAATGCAACCGGTGTGAACCAGTATTATGAATGCACCTTAACTACAGGCGCCGCATTGTAACGCGTGACCTTGCTGAACTGGGGCAGTGGGAAAGAGCGAGCGAGTTTCAGCCTCAGAGCTACCCGGCGTGAAATATAAGCTGTTTTTCCAACCGCTTCTGCTGCCGCGTGCGATCCCACTCCACAGAGAGCGACTGTACAGAACGGGCTGACCGGCTAAACACACACGAGTCATGAGGCAGCTTTGTTGACAAACGGACTCATATTTAGGGGGAAGGTGCCCAAGGCAAAGAACCGCCAAGATTAGCCAGCGAAAGCCCCAGCAAAGGCGCGCTGTGGGGAGTCGCAGCGCTGGAGCCTGGGATAGCGCTGTGCCACCCGGCATCATCCCGAACACATGCGAAATAAAGAGATTGAAATGCCAGGTTAAGTATATTACGCTTTCCATACCTAAAATTAGGGGTATAGCTAAAATTACCAACCCTTCCTCCAGCCCCAAAGTTAATTGTTCAGTTTGTTGTGCCACTAATTTGAAATATGCAGCTTCAGCATCCAGCTGTGTGAAGCTGCTTTCACACTGAAGCTGCTCTAAAGGCGGAGACTTTGGGTAACGCACAATTAATGAGCTCAGATTCTGGAATGATCTGCATTCGCTATCGGATCGGAGATGGGACTCCAGTAATCCATGTAAACATGTCAATGTCTGGTAACGGGATTCCGGATTTATGTGCACCAAATATCCTAATTTTGAGTCATTACACATCAATGTACTGAGCAAGAAGCTCAAAGGCGCAGTAAGGAATTAAGTCCTGACCATCAGCTGCATAAATCACAGGCACTGAGAAATGTAACTGATGTAAAACTGCACTGTAAAGACATGCCAGGAATTACGACGTACAGCCTCTGGCACATCCAGCTGTTGTTGTATTTGCCTTTAGAAAAATGGGAATTTTTTGCCAGAGAGGGAAAAAAAAAAACATTTAATGTACGGTGCAACAAGAGACTCCACTCCAAAAAGAAAGACTCTCAGTCTGGTGGCATTAATTTAATGAAACTGTCACTTTTTTATGTGTTTGGTTATTGACGTCTAGAGATCACAACAGTCTCCACACCAAACACCACGCACAAAGGAATCCGATTGGGACAAAACCTTTGGACGGGCACCGCAGCCACACTGACCCTGCCATCACTGTCAGGTACTTTTCCAGCACACACAAAGCCATTCACACAGGTGTTTTAAAATCATTTAACAGCATTAAAACCCCTGTCCTGGTGAGGACAAGGAAGTGGTGTTACCAGGAAGCACAGAGGAGCTGCTTTAGAATAACAAACACAGTCCCCAGAGAAGATTTCTCATCTTTTTCTGAGAATTGTCCTGTGGTGGGTTCTGCTGCAGGGTGGGAGAAACTGCGGCTGGGGGGACATGCCTGGCAGAGGAATCCTGCAGCCCCAGGGCTGGCTCCACACCTGTGCCCAGGGTAGGGGGTCCCAAGGCAGGAGAGAAGCCTCAGCATCACCCTGTGGCACAGGGCAGCTGTACGAGTCTCACGTGGGACACATCTGCCTTGGGGGCAGGGAAGAGCCCTTCCCCAAAAGACCACCCTTCCCCCTTTCCTGGAATATTGTCCCGTGGGTTCAGCGCTCTGGCTTTCTCTCCGCTGTGGACAGAAACAGGAGCGTTGCAGGTGAGTTTTGGCTTCACAGAGCTAAAGCGAGAAAACCCTCGCATCTTTCCTTACCCAGGAACTCAAACAAACGCCCTGCGCCCCCTCCAGCTCTCGGATGCAGGATTCAGCTAAGACACACGGGATGGGCAGAGGAGAGGGAGGGAGAAGGCAACTCATCTCCAAGTCGCAGGCCCTGCATGGGGCTGCCCTGACCTCTGCGGGGCTGCTCCCACCGCCCACCCTGCCTGCAGCCTGCCTGCAAGCCCTCTGCCACATCCACTTCTGCGTCCAGCGCTCAGGCATCTTCCTTGGCCAGAGCCCTGAAGTATAAGTGAAGCAGCAATTAAGTTCCTAAAGGAACAAGGAAGGTCGTTTTCATTAAACCAGACCCCACCATCACTTAAGACTCCCTGCAGGCATAAAAAGCTAGTGGGACCTCCTGTGACAAGGGCTGCCCCAAACGGCCATTCCTGCCCTGAGCCCTTTCATCTGCCCCCTTTGCTCCTCTTAGACTTCAAAATTCGTTTTCGCACCTCATGTGCCCCTCCAGGAGAGAAAAGTCTCTCCAGGACGTGGCTGCAGCAACACGTGCACATTTCTCCCCAGAGGCAACAGCTCTTAAACCATTAGGAAGCACTGTATCAAAAAACCCCCTTTAACAGCGGGGCAGGGCAAGGGATTGCCCCCGAGAGCCAGCCGAGGCCACCAGGAGCCAGCCCAGCACTCGCCAGCCTGCTTGCCAGCCCCACAGCGGCCGCTTTAGCCGGGCTCCCTGCAGCGGGCCCTTGGCCGCCGCTACATCACGCTTCGTCACCATGGTCGAACGCCGCGTCCGCGTCCCTAGTTGCACCGCTGCCATGGCGGAGCCGGGCGCAGGCACCGCAGCTCCCCAGCGGATGGGCAAAAAGCGGTGGCTGCGCTACCTCCATAGCGCTGGGTAAGCCCGGCAATGCCATTCCCTCACCGCCGGGGAGCACAGGAGGCAGCAGGGGGCGCGCAAGGGCCCGTGATGCCCGCCTCCGTCCTGCGGGAGGCGGAACGGCTTCTCCAGCCTCTGGGTCCTCCGTGGGGCCCCTCCGGCCTCCGACGGGCCCCCCGGGCCTCTGTGGGGCCTCTCCCTAAAGGGAAACGAGCCCGTCCCCCTCCACGGCCGTCCAGGCCTCGGCTCGGGGCTTTCTGGGAGGGAAGGCTCCTCACCTGGCCGGAGGCAGGCCGGCACAGGCCCGGCCCAAGCGGGGAGGAGGCGGCGGAGGGCTGGGCGGCCGCTACCGCCTCCCTCAGGCAGCGCCAAGATGGCACCGCGCATGCGCGCGCCCCGCCACCTCCCCGTCCCTCCCCTCCATTTCGCAGGGGCGGGGGCGCTCCCCGGCAGCCAATAGGGAGGCGGCGCCGGGCTCGCGGGCCGGACGCCCTTCCGCCGCGTGCCGGCGCGAGGCCTCTGTGGCCATGGCTGCTGGGGGCCCTCGGCGCCCTCCTCGCCGCCGCCCCGCGCCGCCCGAGGGTCTCGCCGCCGCCCGAGAGGCCGCCGCCCAGGTCAGCGAGCCGCCCCGCCGCCTCCGGGCTGCCCGAGGGCCTCGCCCCGTCCCATCGCCCCGTCCCATCGCCCCATCGCCCAAGCCCGTCGCCCGCGGCCTGCCCCGGCTGTGGGGGCTGCGGAACCCCCCCGGGGCCTGCTTGCGGGGAGCGGGAGCCTCGGCCCCACCGCCTCGGCCTGAGGGGCTTGAGCCGTTAGCCGCTCTGCGGGCTGGGGCGCAGGGGGGTGTCTCGCCCTGGGGTTCCCGCCACGCTGCTGGGCTGGGCTCGGCCCCTCTGCTCGCCCAGAGTCCCCCCTGCGGGGCGGCGGGGCTCGGCGTGGGCTCGCAGGGGTTCCAGCAGGGTTCGGGGGCATAACAGTTTAAAAGAAATTATTTTGTGTAAGAAAGACCAAAGAATTCTTGCAAGAATCCTTGCCGTCTGTCATGGCATTTTGGGAGGCAAGCAGAGGAAAAAACCAGCCGGGAACAACCTTTGTGCTCCATTCCCAAAGTACAAAGTTTTACTGGATTTTATCGTTGTTATCAACTGATCTAGTATTTGGACTTAGGCTTAATAAGAAAGGGTGCAGCCGAGAATCGTTTCAAAACCTAGTTCACGGGCACTGATATAGCCGTGAGTTATTGAAGTGGGTGTATGCATGAGTTGCTTTCCCACCTTTTCTTTCCTGTCCTACTTAGTCTTTTCTTTGCAACTCGGTGTAGTGACTGATGGATGGCTTAGGAATCGCTGGTACGCTGCTTTCCTTGAGGAAAGAAGGAAACGTGACATATTAACTTCCGCGAGTTTTTGGTGATGGGAACAAATGTCAAAGGTTAGAAAGCGTTAACAGAATGAGGCAGAGAAGCCTAATATGCTGTAGTGGGATAATTAGCTCTGTGTGAGTGGTCCGTTTGGGGGGTGTCGGTGGGGGATGCTCAGCGGTGGCGGTTGGGTGTGTGTGCCTGAGATGATGCCAGGGGCGCTCGGAGGGGGAAACCTTTGGGCTATGAAAAGTAACTTTGGAAGTTTGGGTCCTGTGAAGGGGAGTCAGCCTGGCAGAAGCTGAAGGAAGTTCCAAACCACTGTTCTGTGTGTTCTTTCCTCAGCATTTGTACACCTGCGGACGATCCTGCTGAGACTGAAGCAAAAAAGAGAAGGACAGGTATCGCATGTTACAGAAGTATTTAATATGCCTGATCTTTCTTAGGTTTCACCTACCTTAGAAAACTCTGGCTTCTGTACTTCTTTTGACTTGAAAAGTGAAATTGAAAGTTGACTTTTTTAATACTGCTGGTTTTCTGTGCAGATATCAAATGGCTAGACGTTTGCTGCCCAGAGCCGTCTCAGGGAGAGCTTATGACCAGGTAGAGTCTCTTTTAATCGTGGTTCTTGTTTCTTTTGGCTCTGTATGCGTGTCTCTTTCCGTCCCTGTTCTTCTCCCCGCTTGAAACACTAGTGCTCTATTTAGCCGTGCAGCACTGTTGTGTGCTTAAATTGTCAGTGGTTCACCTAAGCTTGAGGGGAGAGAAGGAAAGAAAGGAACTGAGAGAGTAGGATGGGTTCAAGTAAAAGGAACGTTTTCTTGCCTTTTTTTGTGGCTTTAACTACCAAGGGAAGTCATTTGACAAAGCTTGTGATGCCTACTCTTACCACGCTGGACTGAAAGGGGAGAATACCGTGAGAGTCTGTAGTAGGTCTCCCTCCTGGAAAAGGGGGTCTTTGGTGACAAGGCAAATTCTTGGTTTTGAAGAAGGCACATGTATACGGACAACTTTAATGTCTGTGCATTTGTTTGCTCTTCAGAGTGTGCCTGGTTTTACTGATAATTCCCTCCAAATGGGGACAGTCACTCTCTTGACTAGCCTACAGAAGGCAAGTAAATATCCTGTAGGTGTCCCATTTGTAGTTCCCCGTGCTGGTCTTAGTTTCCGTAAGCTAACTCGATTTGGCTGCAGGTAGAGTTGCAGACGTTCATGTTATACCTTGCAGTATAAGCCCTGGCACGCAGCCTTTATCCCCAGTAGATCCCAGAGCACTTGACAGAGGAAGTGCTGGTTGCTTCCCTGTTTTCCAAAGAATGAAACTGATCAAGAGAAACCAAAGGAGTCTTGCACAGGTAGATGGGAAGGAATTTACAAAGCTCCCAGCGCTTCATTCTATCCCAGTCTTGCTGCTCCGAAAGAATCATGCTGGAAGCTGAGAGGATGTTGTCACACATGTGCAACCGGGGCTCCAGTCAGCAGGAGCCTTGAAAAAGCATTTCTTATCCCGAAGGTGAATTCTTGAGAATTCCGTGGGAAAGTACAGGTACACAGCTCACTGCTCTCTCTCTTTCTCTCCCCGTCTCCTCGCAGGGGCTCCCCACCAGCAGAAGAGTCTCTGGAACAGGATGCAGCAGTGAAACAAGCTGTTGCAGGGGTAAGCTTGTGATATTCATTATTTTGGTTTTTAGGAAAATTTAGCTATTGGTGATGAGAAATTTTTGCGCTCCTCACTTTCAGTACTTACTCAACAATATCTCTATTTGTGCGGGTCGTTTTCCCCAAGGAAAGCGGGAACATGATTTGTTGAGTAGCACTATCACAAAGGGTTTCCCGCTATTTTTCTTCTTCCCCTTTAATGAGCTGGGTACAGCCTCAAAGCCTTTACCGCACAGGCTTAGTTACCTGCAAAGCTGGCCTGTGGTGTCTTTAGTCGTGTCTTGTTTTGTGAGATAGGAAGTACATCTCTTTGACTTTCATCCCTGGTCAGGATTGAGATCAAAATTAAATTTTAGTCATGGAAATCAGAAATAGTAATCTCAATCTCAACTTGCTGCCTACACGTGGAGGCTTTGCTGGGGTTCTTAATGCTGCTCCAAGGCAAACTAACTTTCTGGCTCTCTTGCCTCCGTTTAGTTTGAGTGCAGCACTCCATGGGTGCGCAGTTGGAATGCAGTCCTCGACAAAAAGTAACTTTGGAGTTTGCTGGTTGGCTGTGTGTACAAAAGCCCTTCCGGTTTTAGACCTGAGCAAGATCTTCTGTACTATCCCCTAGAAAAAAATCTGTGCTGGATTGCTAGCTTGACGTCCTTTTGTCTAACAGGAACAGCATGGAGCTCAGACCTCAGAAGATGGGTTATCCCGAGTACCTCTGGCACCTGCTGGGGCCCAAAAGTCACCTGCCCTTGATGCGGAAGAGAAGAAACTCCCAAGGCTGCAAAAAAGAGCAGGCGGCTTTACTCCGCTCACAGAGGTACCGTAGCTGACAGGCTGTTGGACAAAACTGAAGGCTGTGACACAGCTGCAAGGAACCCCATTTGTTATAGGTGGTTCTTCAGGCTTTTTGAAATCTGAAGAACTTGGGTTTAACCTGTTAGGGAGTGTCTGCGGCTGTGACTTCCCGGTGCAAAGGTCAGCACTAAAGCTGGTTTGAAGGATTTACAGGATTTAAGCATCTTATGCTCCACGCACTCCTTCAGTTGCGCTCTAACCTAAGGGTTTGTGGGGCTTCTGTTACTCGGGCAAAAATGAGTCTGGGTTTAGCAGCAGTCTCCCAGAGCAGTGCTAACCTGATTCCTACAGTTATATGGGATCTGCCTCTCAACCTGTCCTACCATGAAGATAGAACTTGAAAGAGAAGCTTTTCCTGATCCCTGGTGTTGCCTTGCTTGTGGGGGACCTGAGCATCCTGCGTGCTTACGTCCTCAGGATCTCACCGAGCCGTGGATGCACACTGGGCATGGTTACGCTGCGTGTAGCAGTGGTCACAGGAGTTCACTTAGTTACGCTATGCAACAGGGAGGGGGAGTTGAGGTTCCCCTGCTTGTCTGAATTTTGGCTGCTTTTGTTCTTGGGAGTTGCAGTCTAACTGAGCGCCCCCTTTTTTGCCTCTTGAGGATTGACTTGGAAAGGGCTAGCAAGTCCAGAGTTTACAACGTCTGCGGGGTGATGCTCAGTACAAGGAAAACCAGGGGTTTTCTTATCCTGCTAGCCCACGTTCAACCGAGAAGAAGATGCTCTTGCAGTTCAGAGTATTTTATACTAGCAGACCTAGTGGTTTATTTGCATTCCTTAGGCAGACTTAGATGGAAACGTCCAAATTGCAACCAGTTGCATGCACAGCCTGGGCTCCCGATTGCCTGACTGCAGTGTAGCTGCCTCAGTTTCCCCCTTTGCTGGTGCTTCAGGTCCCTTGAAGTTCCCCCACCCTCACATTCTTTCAGGCTCCTGACTCAGCTGCCTTGGCATGGAGAATGCCTGCTGCGGTTGGCTTAAACCTCAGCGTTGCGAGGGCTGCAGCACCACATGGGAAAGGCGTTTGCTGTGTGTTTGCCAGTCCCTGCGTTTTATCTCAGCTTCCTTGGCGAAAACAAATTGAGGCAAACCTGGGCCCTAAAGTTCTAGGTTAAGATGCTGAAACCAACCAAGCAATAAAAAAGGGGCGCTTGCTAACCTAGCCGAAACCCAGCAAAGGCGGTTGCTCTGTCACCTGAGCTTCATTTCCAGGCCGTGTTTGAGTTGAAAGCTGCCCACAGGTTGGCATGCTCGATGCTCTGTTTCACAAGTCCTTCCCCATTTAATTGTTCATTTCAGGCCATGGAGAGAGAGGTCATTGCCGCATTAGGCAAAGGTGAGCCGGATGAGATCATGAGCAGTGTCTTCAAACTAAGGGTCACGCGCAAGGACATCCGCACCCTAAGGAACCTTTGCTGGCTAAACGATGAGGTAAAAGTAGCTGCAGCACAGGGATCTTCTAACGGAGCGTTTATTTCAAAACACCCCTTCAGGGTGTACAGAAGTCTTTGCAAAGTGATTTGATGAGCTGCACTGCAGAGCCCAGAAATCTCTGCACAGTTCTTATTTTAGGTACTGAAGGGTCCAGTGCTTCTGGCAGTTCCTTTACTTGTCTTGTGCAGCTTCCAGGAGTTAGTCTAGGTTCTTGGAGTGGGTGGCAGGTGTTTTTACCAAAGTGCAGTTTGACAAACAACTGTAACCAAGTGCGAAATTCTCACAACAAAAGCTGACAGCTGAGGCTGGAGTTCTCTCAGCTGCGTACTTCAGGGTGGCCAGAAAAGAGACGTTGCTGTGCTTTTCATTTGGTAAGCTAGTGTCTTATTTTACATCTCAAGCTTCCTCTTTATGGTACAGGTCATTAATTTCTACATGGCTCTTGTGATGGAAAGAAGTAAGAAAGAAGGATATCCATCAGTCCACGCTTTTAGTTCATTCTTTTATGAAAAACTTACTTCTGGGGGCTACGAAGCCGTAGGAAGATGGACCAGGCGTGTGGATCTCTTCCACAAGGACATCATCTTAGTGCCCATTAACTTGCGCTTGCACTGGACACTAGCGGTGAGTCAAACGGGCTTGTTATTTAGAGTTGGGTGGGGAGAAAAAGCCAGCAAGAAAAATCATTGAGGTTTGTGCAGCAGAAGGTTGCGCTTTGTCTAACAGTCACCTTTTAATAACAGGTCATCGACACCAGAAAGAAGACGGTCAAATACTACGACTCCCTGGGACAAGAAGGGGACCAGATTTGTGAGACTTTGCTGTAAGTAACTGCTCAGTCAGTGCTGTTGTGTTGTGAATTAGGAGAAGGGTTTTGGATTTTGCCCCTGTGACACGGCTGCAAGTTTTCCCATTTCTTGTGGATTACAAAGCAGAAATCTTGGATTCGCTTGCTGCGAGTTGTCTGACAGTGACTCCTTATCTAGTCTCACGTCGTCCCCTCCAGCCAGTGTCTTGGATGCCTGGCTTCTGCCACCTTCCCCCTATATCCCAGACAAAGACATGGTAGCCCCGTGGCACAGGGGCACCAACTGCGTTAGTGATCGATAAAACCGGGCTGTTGACGAAAGGGAAGCGTTTCAGGGAAGAAGTGTTTCAAGATGCCACTGGGTGTTCTTTGTCATTCTGACATTCTCGCTCAAGACAGGTACCGTGTAGCAAGCTTTTCCAGCTGTGTCGGCTGGCACGCACACCTCTCCAATGGAACGGGGACAGGTTTTCCTGTTGTGCCAGCAGGCATCCTTAGAAGTCTCTGCCACTGATGCAGAAGGAGTAAAAACCCTTAATGCAACAGCTTTGTAGCCCAAGAGCAAGGAGAGCGGCCCCTCAGAGAGAAACCAAGCGTTGGTTTAGTGCGGTGCTCTCCTGACCAGTTAACAGCAGCTGCCTGGGAAAGGGTATAAGAACAGGTCTGCATCCAGTCCTTTTTTCCAGCAAGTGGTGGCCTGGAAACTTCCTCGGCCAGAGGTACTGGCCCAAAAGCTTTTGTATTTGTTCTTCCGGAGGTGCACGCAGTCTGTGGGATTCAGGCACAGGGTGGAATGACGACATGAGGGTTCCTCGCTTGGTTTTTCTGTTCTTCCTCTGATAACATGTGATTTGGGGTTTTTTGACCTCTACTAAGCAATGAACTTAGGCTTTTGTGGAAGCCTCTGTTGGAATTGTCGGTCTCATTGCTGGTCATTAGCTCACAGCCTCTCGCAGTGTTTGTAAATTCAAGATTTGGATTTTTCCACCCAATGCCTTAAATCAGCTGCTCTGAGGATCCTCTGACACTTTACTCTCCTGCCATTCGTCTTCCTGGGATCTTTCAGCAGCTGTTTTTTTCTCGGACTAAATTACAGCGATGAAGAGTGATTTTTCTTTTGTTTTAAACAGCAAATACCTGCAAGAAGAAAGCCGCGAAAAAAGAAATGTGAAGCTGAATGCTTCAGAGTGGACTATTCACAGCATGGAGCCCCATGTGAGCGAACACTACTTGCACTTGAAATGTGAACTAGAACTCCTTGTCACAGAGCTCTTAACGCTTTCTCATAAGGCCAGGACTTTAGAGAACAGCCATAAGCATCTTCTTATGGCACCACATCGGGCTGCAAGAGGACCAGGAAACCATGCTGGGATGAAATCTCAGCAGATGAATTTTCGGATGAAATCTTTGAGCAGTGCCTCTCCTTGCTGGCTGAATACTTTGTTGGGTTTTTTTTTTTTTTTTTTCCTCTGCCACGTGAAGGTGAATTTGGCTTTGCCCCCATTTCACAAGTCAAATTTCAAGTCTCTTTAGCAGTTGTCAGAGCACGTAGGCTTCTGGTTTGCAGCCCAAATCCTGGCACGTGACAAAGCAAGGGGTTGAGCTGATGTTTCTCAACAAGTTAATAATGAAAAGCAGCACCTAAAGACTCGATTTAAGGAACGTCACTTCAGAAAGACACAGTACAAACCTCAAGACACCTTGCAGGGAGGAAGCCTGCTGTCCCTTATCAGCCTGCGAGGAATTTGGATTGTAACATCCGAGCGCAGGAAGCCGAGGGGAGGGATGATGTGCAGTTCCTGGGGTGTGTTCCTTGTGTTGGGGAGCGGTTATTGGGGATGGTGCAAGTTCAGGAGTGTCTGGTTAGGGTATTTTTGGTAATGGGTGCTACTTCCAAGTTGCTTTTCCTTGAAGGTAGAGGCAAATTCTCCATCTTCTTTGCATTCGTTAGGAAATCCCTCAGCAATCGAACGGAAGCGACTGCGGTGTTTTCATCTGCAAATACGCAGACTACATCTCGAGAGACAGACCGATGACCTTTACACAGGTGAGTGAAGGTTCTAAACAGCTCCAGCCTCTTCCATACAGAGCCAAGAGCCAGGGAAGTTACGCAGCGGCTGAGGTGTCTGCTCCCAGTGAGATCCCGCTTGGGGGAGATACCGCAGCCAGTGGGTTTGTGGGATCTGGCCTTTGGATCTTTGGGAGAAATGGGTCTCAGCCTCTGACCAATGAAGACACTGGTTCTTTTCCAAGGCAGTGCTCTTCTGTGAAAGTGCTTGTAAGCTGTTGTGTAGTCAAGGAGATCTGGTTTTGGTGGCATGTCACCCTCTTAGGAGCTGTGTGGGTGAAAGCCAGGCTGTACCCGAAGGGCAAGTGTTGACAGTTCTTAAAAGGAACTTCATAGTAAAGAATTAACTGGGTGTTTATGGGTATTTTGTGTCTCTTTCTGCCATGAGGTGTATTTCATGGATTTTCTTTTCTTTTCAGACCCACATGCCTTACTTCCGTAAGAAGATGGTGTGGGAAATCCTCCACCAAGAGCTGCTGTGAGACCCGCACTACAGGAGTAACCCTTCTTCTAGTTATTTTTCTCATACCTTATTGTTGTTGGACGTTTTTCTCTGTAGGTTAAGGAAAGAGTTTTTCCCTGTAGGTTAAGGAAAGAGTTTTTCCCTGTAGGTTAAGGAAAGAGTTTTTCTCTGTAGGTTAAGAAGTAGTGGTTAAGATTATTTGCCCCCCCAGCCCCCACCTGCCCCTATTTTGGAGACAGTAACTCTCTTTGAAATTAGCTAACACACCTTAAGTGCAAGCTGGAAAGGTTGGTGTCACCTGGCCAAGGGAAAGCTTAAGAAGAAATGCTGTGAACTTCCATCGCAGAGAGGGCTGCTCCCACCTCGCAGCGCACGTGGCCACCTTATGGACGAATGGGACTCATCTGGTGGTGGCAAGAGTTGCATGAGCTGAACTTCTCTCACAGCACACGTGGTCACGTTATGGACAAATGGGACTCATCTGGTGGTGGCAACAGTGGTGTGAGCTGAACTTCTCATCCCAACAACAAGGTGCTGAACTACTGTTTCCTCCAAGAGAGTTTTCTTCTGTTTCTGGAATAATCTACCATCTACTTGATGCCTACAAGTGGATTTGTGATGACCATCAGAAGAAAGCATTTACCGTCCTTTGATTTGGGAGAGAAACCCCTGTGGTTGGGGTTGGTTTGGTCTTTTTCTGTCTCCAGGGAGTTTTATAATGTGAAAAGAGAAGTATTTATTTATTTTTATTAAAATAAATATTTAAATTATTTGAAGAGCCTTACTGGAATGAAACTTGATCTGGTAATGAGAGTGATTTTTTATTTTTTTTGTTTGGTCATTGAAGAAAAGGTTGACATATCAATGTGGGTTTTAGCTCACTCACAGTCTCTGGAGGAAGACGACTCTGGCCAGGCTGGGTATCAGAGCATCAGAACCTCCAAGCGATTGTCCCAAAATCTTGAAGGGACAAGCCTTTCATTTTTTCCCCCCCTCTAGCTTACACTCCGGAGCTGGAGTGGGATTTCAGGTCTTTCCTTGACCATCGTAGAGGAAAAATTGCCCAAGAGGTGGTTTGGAAGCCCCGTGTTGGAACGCTTGTATAAATGACCGTGTGGTGTTGTCTCTGTAATGGCAGTTACCATCATGGGAGGCGATTCCTGCCCGCTGATGCGGTCTCTCCTCTCCTCAGCTTTGGGGGAAAGCTGGTGATTTTGGGGCCATGCCCTCTGTCGCCGTGGGTGGGATCAGCCTTCCCGGTGCTGCTCCTCGCCTGAAGGTCTGCTCTCCTGGGCCGGCTGACGCGGTGGTTTGGCTGTGGTGTGGGTCAGCAGCCACATCGCTCTCTGCTTTCAAACTGATGAGCTTAATCCGTCCCCAAATCAGAGGAGATTCTCCAAAGGAAGAACTATTGCAAAGGCAATGTGTCGTGGTTTGTCCCTCCAGGAGATACTTCATCTTCCCGGGCTCCCGGAGGACGTGGAAGATTTTAGCTGTTTATTACCGCTAGGACGCAGTAGCTGAATGCTCGAACTGTCCTTTCCCCTTCCCTTCGGTTCTCGCTGTCTGGGGGCTGCAGTTTTGAGGCTGACCCTGTGCTCTGCTGAGTACAAAAGCAGAATTTGGGTTTTTTTTGGGGGAAAAAACCCCAATGAACCAGAAAACAAGCCCTGCAGAGGGGGGAGTGGGGTAAGGACACTACCCAGGTCCTCCTGGGACATCCCTGTTAAGCAGAGGGGGCTCGGGGGTGTGATGGAAGGAGCAGGGTGATGCTGCTGTGAACACCTTACCTGGTGCCTTCTCTGTCCTCTCCGCAACCCGCCAAGGACTGGTGTGGAGTAAACCCCGTCGGGGGACACCTGCTGCTGGTCGCTTGGCAGCGCTTGTGGCTGCTGAAAGCCTCTGTGTCTGAGGGGGTGGGGAAATTGTACGCGTAGCAGCCCCCGTCCCCTCTGTCTACAGGGTCACCTCCTGGGCTCTGGCCCTTCAGCCGGGGCTCGTGTCCTTGTGCCCCCAGGAGGCTCTCTGAGACCAGCCCCTGGGGAGGAACAGCCTGTTCACACTGTGCTCTGCATGAGCAGTTGTGTGGGAGCTGGGCCTCGCTTCTCCTTAGGAAATGGCCTTTTGGAGGTGACGAGCTTGCTCTTTCCCGTGCTGATGGGCGAGCGCGTGTGCGGTGTGAGTAATGCCCTGGGGCCCTCGGCAGGGTTGTGGGGGGACACACATCATTGGGCTTCGCACACTTCTGACGCTGCCAAGAGTTGGGGGTGTTCATCCTGGAGAAGAGAAGTCTCCGGGGAGATCTTAGAGCCCCTTCCAGTCCCTAAAGGGGCTCCAAGAGAGCTGGGGAGGGGCTCTGGATCAGGGAGGGGAGCCATGGGATGAGAGGGAACGGTTTCAAACTGAAAGAGGTGAGATTTAGATCAGATACGAGGAAGCAATTCTTTGTGTGAGGGTGGTGAGACACAGGAAGAGGTTGCCCAGGGAGGTTGTGGATGCCCCATCCCTGGAGGTGTTCAAGGCCAGGCTGGACGGGGCTTGGAGTAACCTGGTCTGGTGGAAGTTGTCCCTGCCCGTGACAGCAGAGTTGGAATGGTAATTTTGCAATTCACTTCTGAGTATTTGCACATGCCAAGCCCCCTGCAAGCGCTGTTAATGTGTAAGATTTGTCTGAGGTGACACGATTTTGTTGCAACTTTCCTCTGTAACTCTTTTCCAATGTCTTTTTTTGCCAGAAGGAAAGGGAAAGGGAAGAAGAAATAGAAGGGGAAGAGGGGTAGGGAAGTCCTGTAGACTAATAAAATGTGGTACAGTGCCAGCAAATAAGGGCAAATAAAAAAGTCTGAAAATCCCAGAGATCCCGTTCCAGAGTATATATCAAGGGAATGCCCATTAGCAACAGCATCCAGGCCCGGTAATAATCACAGCTTTGGGAGTCGGGGGGGAATCAATATCAACTAAGTGGGCTTAGTATTCTCCTCTACCCATTACGCACAGCAGCATGTAAAACATCCTCTCCCGCAGAACGCCAGCTTTAATGGGGGAGGAAAACATCACTTTTAATTTGGCAGCAGCGCTGACATTCGCATGAAGAACTTGCAGAGTGTCCTTTTTCTCCGTGCCTTTTCATTCTTTGCTCACTTCCTACAGGGAAGGGACCTGCAATCTGAATCTCATCCTTTGGGAGCTGCTCATGAACCCGGTGTGCAACCCTGCACGGTAAAAACATTGCCAGGCTTTTGGCCACACAAGAACTAGCACTGCGCTCTCGTCAGAGATTGCTTGCTTAGCTTACAGCAGCCCACCCCTGCAACATCAAAGGTCTCGCAGCAAGAGCCAGACCCCAGAGATGCCACAGAAATCACCATCTCCACCCCTGGACCCAAGCAGATACAGGGCAAGTACCAACAGCAGGAATTCCTGATGACCATCACTCTGGCCATCCACCACCAGCCACCCCACGGAAAGGGCCAGCTGGCCACCTCACCCAGAGGCGTACAAACCAGGCAGACTCCTTTCAGGTGCATTTTCAGGCAGAGCAGACAGAGAGCACACAGCTCTCAAGCTAAA
Organism: Rissa tridactyla; assembly: GCF_028500815.1. Classification (NCBI taxonomy): domain Eukaryota; kingdom Metazoa; phylum Chordata; class Aves; order Charadriiformes; family Laridae; genus Rissa; species Rissa tridactyla. Next base: position 101,852,458 of record NC_071467.1, read on the forward strand.
ACACCACTCTGCAATCAAGAGAGAGCGCAAAAAGCTCCCAGAAATTGAGAGTTTCACTTCACAGCCTGGAAAACCAGACAGATAATGGTGCTGAGAGGGAGAGAGATTAGGACAGGGAGTTCCAAAGGGAGCACGGGGCAGCTTAACCTGCACAGGGACTGCCACTTCCCATCACACAAAGACCTTTGAAAAGCAGCATTTCCCTGGCACTTTCACCTTAAAAACGCTACATGCACATGAACACGTGCCTCCAGGAAGAGATTTCAGCCAAACATACATTTCCACCTCCCAGGTTTTCCCAGCAAGTTGAATGTTTCCACCATGTAAAGGATTGCAAAACAAGTTTTCCATAGAGCAGAGCAATCAAGAAACAAGAACTTCCTCCCACACCAATCACAAGCTTGTCGCCATCCTTAGTTGGTGAAACTGTGACCCAAGCACACTCGGACAAAGCACAAAAAACCCTTCCCGATTTCACAAGGGCAAGGAGGTAGAATCGCTGTCACCTCAAAGGTACTCAAGGGCAATTTGTATCCATGCATGGTTACACATACATATCTGTAACATATGGTTACACATACATTAGCCATCTTTTTTCTCTTGGATTTCAAGGAAAAAGTAAAATGGGATGGAAGCTGGCTTGCTTTCTAACATCTAGAGGGATGGACGGAATGGAGCCCAGGGAGACAGGCAGTCGGGGCAGAGCAGCCTGCGCAGGGAATCCTCCCAGTTTCACTTGGGCACAGCAAGCCTCTTGGAAAAACACACAGACACCTGCCCCTTTGACAAGCCTCACTTTGCCCTAAGACACTGCACACAAACAAGAAACTGCACTCTTCAAACTGCTCCAACAACCAGTCCCAAAACTCCTCGTCCCTCCTCACATAAAATCAGAGAATCATTTAGCTTGGAAAAGACCCTTGGGATCATCAAGTCCAACCATCAACTCCACTCTACAAAGTTCTCCCTTACACCATATCCCTTAACACCACATCTAAATGAGTCTGAAACACATTCAGGGATGGTGACTCCACCACCTCCCTGGGCACCCTATTCCAGTGTCTGACCACTCTTTCTCTGAACAATTTTTTCCTAATGTCCAGCCTAAACCTACCCTGATGCAGCTTGAACCCATTCCCTGCCTTCCTTCCCTGCCCCACCAATTTGACTTTTTCTCTTGGAGAGGCAACAAGAACCCTTACAGATGCTTTGACACAAATGCAGAAATGGCAACAGCTGACAGAAAAGTGCAAAACACGTGCTAAGGCAACCAAGAAAGCTTGGAAACAAAGCCAAGGCTCCCAAGGGTTATGTTCTGGGCTCATCCCAAGCAAGCGCAGCTGGCAACTTGGAAACCTGCCATCCTCATGCCCACGATTGCCTGACGGAAGGCTCCAAAACCAAAGTGCGCAGGCAACTCGTACCGAAACCCAGCAAAAGGATCGAGAGCGGCTGCCTAGCAAAGGCGAGTTTCTGGGGCGGAAGAAAATACAGGAGGCAGAATGCAACACAAACCCCAACAAGAGCTGCAGGGCATCTCCACAGTTGAAAGGCATCTCTTGACAGAAGGCAGCTGTCAACAGCTGTCTCTTCCCTCTCCTTCCTGCCAAGAGGAGGAAAGGAAAGAGAGGAAGGAAGGAAGGAGGAGGGAGAGAAGGAAGGGAAGAAGAGGAAGGAAATCAGGCTCACCCATTGCAAAGCTATAGCCACCCATGCTGAAGGGAGCACTGTATGAGACGGACTGCAAATTCCCCGACGAGGGGCAGAAGGCCCTCCAAGCCTTCAATGGAAGGCCTCAAACACCCACAAGGAAAGAAATAACGCAGGCCTGGCCTTCAAAGAACTCAGAAGGCTAACGCTTCTGGCCCCTGAAAGCGTGGCAGACCTGTCTTGTGAAGACAGGATGGTTCTGCCACTCGTGTGGTGAGCTTGCTAGTTCTCAAGGCCATTGTGTCCGAGAAGTGACCTTGGCTTCATTAGCCGCCAAATGCATAGGAAAGCGCACACCCCCGCACATGCTGATGAAGATTAGAGACATCATGCTCAACATGTAGGACTATGGCACTCCTCTCTCCACCCAAATCATGCTACACATCACCTGGGAGAAGGGAGAAACCTGACACAAGGCTGTCCTTGGCAAGGGGGATGGACCATGCTAATGCAGCAGACATCAAAGGGGAAAATAAGAGCCCCTAGCGGGGATCAAAGGAGAAACAAAAGAAGATACTGCCCGGCAAGATTCTTCCCAAGAAAGAACACCATACCTGGGAAGATTTTTCCAAGAAAGAAGAAGATTATGCCTGGGAAGATTCCCTGAAAAAGACGCTGCAACCAGTACCGGCCATCTCTTCACCTCTGGCTTTTGCTCTGGCTTTGCAAGTGGTTTTGGAGCTGAAAAATCTCTGGCATTTCAGGCTCATCATGATTTGACTCATTGGGAAGCAAGGAGAAGGGGAAGGAGGGAAGGGGAAGGAGGGAAGGGGAAGGAGGGAAGGGGAAGGAGGGAAGGGGAAGGAGGGAAGGGGAAGGAGGGAAGGGAGGGCCAGGGAAAACCTGTTGTAGTTGTTTTGTCAGCATGAGTAGCAAGAAAGACATGCAGAGCAACAAACAGAGCAAGCCTCTCGCTTTGTTCATCAACAAACTCAATCCTTAGGCACAGTCAGAAATGTTTAGCATCTATAGATCATGGGCCTGGGCTCAGAAGTGTAATAAATAGCCAGATCCCTTAAACAGAAATGGCACTTATTTTATGATAGGGACAAAGTCAATAAAGCAAAAGCACAGGGCTGGGTGCATGACTCAAGTCTCTCAAGGCATGAGAGCCATACCTGAGGCTTCTCTCCTGCCAGCTGCACAGCGGCAGTTCCCTCAGCCTGCCCTTGTGTGCCCTGTGCCGCAGCCCCTCACCAGAAGGGGACACAGGAGTCTGCATGCAGCCTCCAAAGTGCCTAAGAAGAGAGGAGAGCATTTTTTTTCACTTTTTAAGTCCCCACATTACCACTAGAGTTATTTCCTCAATTTGTGTCCATGTGGAGGAGAAATGTTCATTTTGTGAAAAATAGTGAAGGTATTGTTGGCTTTCGCCATAATAACGAGGCTATAAATCTTTGACTTATAAGGATAAGTAACCTTTAGTAAATTAGTAAACATGAGAAACCTCAAAGATAACAACTAACAGCAGCTATGAAGAAAAACATCATGAAGAAAAACATCCAAGAGAAACAAAAGAGAACTTCTCCAAAAGACCCCACAAATGATTAACAGAAGGAAACAGATGCATGGGAGAAGGGAGTTGATGATAATCGATCCTACCAGAAGGAAACACATGCATGGGAAAAGGGAACTGAAGATCATCTATCCTCAGAAACAACTGCCAGAAGGAAATGCACAAATAGAAGAGAAAAAGGACAAATAACAATCAATCATCATAAACAATTACTCTGCCTAAAAGAGTGAATACGTATGCAATATTCAATGTATATAAGACGTGGGTGAAGTATTAGCTGGTGTGCCTCTGACTTGAGTCATGCACCCAGCGCTGTGCTTTTGCTTTATTGACTTTGTCCCTATCATAAAATAAGTGCCATTTCTGTTTAAGGGATGTGGCTGTTTATTACACTTTCCTTCCCCAATACCACCTTGGAAATCACCCTGCTTAACTCCCACACCCAATTCACTACTGCTACTCTGGGTATTCACAGCAGCAAAGGAGAGCTTGATTTCCCACAGCTTCCACCCCTACTCTCTTTGGCACGACACAAGCCTTGGGCTCATCTCTTCTACCTGCTTCCTGAGTCTTCCTCATCACAGAAGAAGTATGAGAGCTTTCAAATGCGAGTCTTCTTTGCCAATGTGCACAGAAGCAGCATCACATCTCTGGTTCGTGAGAAAAAAGCTTCGTCTTAATGACAGGAATAAAAGATGCAAGTGGAGCTTTGCTGTGAAAACTGGTTCTACAGAAAAGAATACCTCTGTGAGCTCCTGAGCCCCTCTGCCTTTAAGGTCTTCAAGCCCACAGCCAGCAGGGAGAGGGCCATGCTGTCAACTCTCTTTTCACACCTTGCCTTGCTCCCACCTGGAGCCATGGAGTGGACTGGCAGGTAGCCAGCACAGGCTCCTGGAGACCAGGGCTTGCAGCAAACCAGGGAACACACTCAGCTCACGCTCTTGGGCCACCTCAGGGACTTCATAGCAAGTTTGCTCCGTGCATAAGTAAAAACATCAGGGCTTTTGGGTCGGGTTTGCTTTTGGGGGGTTATTTTGGGGTGAGTTGCTTTTTTCTTTTATTTGCTACATCACCTCTCTCCCTCTTAGAGCAAAACAAGCCACACTGTTCCATCGCTTAGTCCTGTATTTTCATATGCTTCCAGTTCTCTCTTTTTTAACACTCTCCCAGCTTTATTGTGCTCAGAGACACAATACGAAACCCCATTCGGCACCGTGGCCATAGGGGCTAGAATGAAACAGCACTCATTCATTCACAGCTGAGGCAGTTGCAGATAAATTGCTAACAGGCTGAGGAGCAGCAAGGTGCAAAAAGGCAGTTCTGAACACACACAGGCAGGAGGGCTGCTGCACTTGGGCAGCTCTTTCCATCCAGTCACTTGTCAGAGCAGAACCGCCCCAAGGGAAAACTGCCCTGCTTCAGCGATTTGCGGAGAAAAAGGGGATCCATTTGCTCACCATTAGAATGTCATTCCCAGTACTCAACATTGCAGGACTCCTACTAACTACAGCCTTCAGTGCATTTTCATTAACTAACGGCCCAAAACAGGGCAGCAGGGATCAGTTGAGCTTCTCACAGGAGGTCTGGAGTATGCATCTGTATGAGTTGCAAATTTGACCTAACTCCTCTTTACTTCAGACACCATCAGCAGCAACTGACACAATTTCTATCAGAATCGGGCAGTCTGGATCAGGTCTTAAGACATACAGGGCCTGACTCCTTCCAAATATGTCATTAGGAAACGCTCCAACTCAGAACTTCAATCACAATTGGGCAGTGGGAAGGGCGCTGGAAGAGCCCATAAAGATCTTTTCAGGACCTGTCCAACTAAGGCTCTGAAAGCCTTGACTTAAGGGACTTAACTTTCCAAACTATTAGCACCTACTGCAAAGTTTTAAATTCCCTGAGAACAGCTGAATCCTCAGGGCCTGCACAACTTGCTTAGAAAGCCAAAGTTTATCTTCTCATTTCCAAGGCAATTCATCAGTCTTTTTTCCCAACTTCTTATGCAACCAATCAAAGCAGCTCTTCTGGTAAAGCCTGTTCTCAAATACTCTTTTAGACTCAGGAAAAAGCAGATTGACTGCCTACCACCTCATTTCTGAGAAATACTTGGTGGCAGTATAGCCATACTGCAAGCAGCTCCTAACTTTATTCTGGTCTAGGGCTCCTAAAACTCAGGAACCTATTCAGAAAGTGAACTGATGGCAATTTGACACACTCTCAGCAAAACTAAGCCATCAGACTAAGTTTCAATGAAATCCAGCCCAAAGTGTAATTCCTGTGTTTAACAGTTAAAATCATTGATTTTCATGGCAATATACACGACTAGAAATTGCAAACAAGCTCATTGGATGCAATTGGACATTCCCTACAATACAAGCAAACAAGCCTTTCCCTCTAACAACTCTATTTAAGATATAATGCATGCTTGATCCCCGGGGAGAGAACACAAATTTCTGCTTCCTACTGGAGTTAGTCTTTCTTATAAGGTCATTCTATTGCTACATATTACTCGGGACCTAAAGCAGTAATTCACCGACTTCTCTTCAAAGAACAGGCCTTGGAGAAAAAGGCCATTTTAGATGATGCGGGCACGTATGCTTAACCGCAGAGCCAGACACCCTGCAAAGGGGGCAGACGCCAGCGAGGTTCCGCAGTGGTACAGACTCCAAGTGATGGGAACACAGGGGCTGCCGCCCTTCCCACTCTGTTGCTCTCCACAAGGAAATGTCTCCATGTGAAAAATAGTGAAGGTATTGTTGGCTTTCGCCACAATAACAAGGCTATAAATCTTTGACTTATAAGGATAACTAACCTTTAGTAAATTAGGAAACATGAGAAACCTCAAAGATAACAACTAACAGCAGCTATGAAGAAAAACATCATGAAGAAAAACATCCGAGAGAAACAAAAGAGAACTTCTCCAAAAGACTCCACAAGTGATTAACAGAAGGAAACAGATGCATAGGAGAAGGGAGCTGATCCTACCAGAAGGAAACAGATGCATAGGAAAAGGGAGCTGATCCTACCAGAAGGAAACAGACGCATGGGAAAAGGGAACTGAAGATTCAGAAGGAAACGCACAAATAGAAGGGAAAAAGGACTAATAATAATCAATCATTATCAACAATTACTCTGTCTAAAAGAGTGAATACGTATGCAATATTCAATGTCTATAAGACATGGTTGAAGTGTTAGCTGGTGTGCCTCTGACTTGAGTCATGCACCCAGCGCTGTGCTTTTGCTTTATTGACTTTGTCCCTATCATAAAATAAGTGCCATTTCTGTTTAAGGGATCTGGCTATTTATTACACTCCATAAATTGCCACAATTCCTCAAGTTTCACACAATGGCCACGGGCATTCAGTCCCCTCTCTCACAGCCCACCTGGTCTCGTCACCACCAGCGGATGCCGCAAAATGCTTTCGGGATCCAAATGCCTTCTCAGCCTTCCACCTTAGACCAGCACCCAGAAACAAACCACAGGCGGACTCCAGTAGGGACTTTGGCAACTTTATCATTCATACAATGGTGCAAGGCAGCAGAAAAGAAAGATCATTTGATAAATATAGAAAAAAATCACCTGATAATCAATCAATAAATAATAAAATAAAGATAGAACAAATAATGTTCAAGTTAGCTGGCCTAACTCTGAAGTTCGCCCTGCGCTCAGCAGGAGGAGGGATGAACAGAGCTCTCTGCCAGCCTGAATTATTCCTTTTTGATCAGAACTCTGCAGGAACTGAGCGCTTCTTGAGGGTAGCCTGTTGGTGTCCAATACAGAATCACACCTCCAGTATCAACTCTCTGCTACAGCTAATAACAAAATCTCACCAAGTATTTAGTCGTGTCAGTTTTTATTGGCATAGAACAAGCTTTGCAGAACCATGCCAGTTTTGTCCCTGGGAAATGACCTCTTGTCTCATGTTTCCAGAAGTCTTAAGGTGTGTATGTGTGTGCGTGGGTGTCTGCACCCATGTGCACATGCTGACATTCCACGGACCCCACGTGATCCCTCCCGGGAAGATTTCAATAGCTGAATGCTCCCGAATCAAAGCGTACTGAAGCTAAATCAAAAAGACCATTAAACCAAATCACTGTCATAACTACAACTCAATCTAACAACTCAATCTTAAAACGTGAAGGAAAATAAAAAGATTGGTAAATCAAGAGCAGAAAAAAATGTAAATAATACTGCCTTACTGGTAGTATTGTTGTTTCAAGGGAAACAGGGATTATCAACAGCATCCATGTCCAGTAATAATCATAGCTTTGGGAGTGTGGGGGGAAATCAATATCGTCTGATGGGCTTAGTATTCTGCTATTCACATCACGCACAGCAGCACATAAAACATCCTGTCCCGCAGAGTGCCAGTTTTCATGGGGGAGGAAAACAACACTTTGCCTTGTGCAGCAGAGCTGACATTAGCATTGACAAATTTCAGAGAGTCCTTTTTCCCCGTGCGTTTTCATTCCTTGCTCACTCCCTACAGTGTTACGACTGCAACTTTACCCACTTGGTATTTGACAGAAATACCAGTTGCTCTCACTGAATCACAGAGCACGCTTTCATCGCTACGCAACAGAACTCCTCAGCCTGCAACTAACTGAGAACCACCCGTTTGAAAAACCCTGCGACTTCAGTAAGGTTTCATGTGCACATCCAACAGCAGAACCACGGCCTGCGTGAAAAACTCCTGTGAGTTTCTCTTCAGGGTCCTGTCTGCTATGTGTAAAGCATCCATCTGTAGCTATAGGGATCATCAAATACCAAAACTCAAACTCAATATTCTGAGCTGAGCAACACTGCGCTGCAAGTAGTTTAAGAGAAAGTTAACATATTTGTAATTTTGACTTCAGGTCTATTTCCAAAGCGGTTTAATAACTTGCTCTACTTGAGCTACCAATAAAAAGAAAAACCAAAACAAAACCTGGCAATTTTCTGTCTGTACTTAGCTATGTGGTGGCACTCAAGCAAGAAGGCTTAGCTTTCAGTTGACATGATTCTAACCCAATCACACTAGCCTTCATGAAGCGCAAAACAAAAGGGGCAAAAGGGTAACGCGTAAAGAGGAAAACAATAGTACAAACTTTGGGGACTAGATCCATTACCACAGCTCAAGAATGCCAGACCCAGAAAGGAAAAGAAAAAAAGAAGGTGAAAAAGTGACTCCATAAAAAGCAATCGGCATGCCACGGGGGGGAACTGCAAGGACTTCAGCTACCCCTGTATGCCGGGAAGAAACGGGTAAAATTCGATTTTTAGAAAGCTTTCACTCCTAACAAGCATTCGTTGTCAAAACTAAAAGAGACATGCCCTGTGAAGACAGGATAGTTCTGCCACTCGTGTGGTGAGCTTGCTAGTTCTCAAGGCCATTGTGTCCGAGAAGTGACCTTGGCTTCATTAGCCGCCAAATGCATAGGAAAGCGCACACCCCCGCATATGCTGATGAAGATTAGAGACATCATGCTCAACATGTAGGACTATGGCACTCCTCTCTCCACCCAAATCATGCTACACATCACCTGGGAGAAGGGAGAAACCTGACACAAGGCTGTCCTTGGCAAGAGGGGTGGACCATGCTAATGCAGCAGACATCAAAGGGGAAAATAAGTGCCCCTAGCGGGGATCAAAGGAGAAACAAAAGAAGATACAGCCTGGCAAGATTCTTCCCAAGAAAGAAGATTATGCCTGGGAAGATTCCCTGAAAAAGACACTGCAACCAGCACCGGCCATCTCTTCATCTCTGGCTTTTGCTCTGGCTTTGCCTTTCTCTATCCCCCACTTTCTCTTTGCTCTTAGAGTTCTTGAGTAACCACCTTAAGGACCACCTTCAGTAACGCTTGCCATAAGTTCTCCTATGCCTGGTGCTAAGGAACACAATGCATACCTCACCATTTGCCAGCATTTCTCATATACCTAACCAATTCTCTGGACTTGTTAAGACCTATATTAATCATTTGGGGCAGCTAATAAATGGCTCTAGATGGACCTTGAGATTTACCTCACCTTAGTCTGCACTGTTGGCAATTTACAAACCTGAAGTCACTTACCCCACCTCTTTCCTGGGAGTGGCACGTGACAAGCACTCCAGCATTTGGGAAATCCTTCCTTTCTGCTCCTTGGCTCTCTCATCATCCTCACAGCTTGTCCCTTCAGCAGCAGCCTTGCTCTCCCTGCTGGAAGCAGGGCACTCCACATCACTCTTAGCTGCACTCCATTTGATGGGCTTCCACTGCCAGGCAGGACCAACGGAGATTGGGAGGCAGTTCTGGGGGCTGCACTTCACTGCCACGGAGAGCAAGCCATGGATGTCATTTCTAGACCAGCTGGGCAGCACTGACAAGGCAGACCATCCCAGAAGCAAGTGAGCAGCACTCCACGAAAATATTGCCAGGCTTTTGGCCACACAAGAACTAGCACTGTGCTCTTGTCAGAGATTGCTTACTTAGCTTACAGCAGCCCACCCCTGCAACATCAAAGGTCTCGCAGCAAGAGCCAGACCCCAGAGATGCCACAGAAATCACCATCTCCACCCCTGGACCCAAGCAGATACAGGGCAAGTACCAACAGCAGGAATTCCTGATGACCATCACTCTGGCCATCCACCACCAGCCACCCCACGGAAAGGGCCAGCTGGCCACCTCACCCATAGGCGTACAAACCAGGCAGACTCCTTTCAGGTGCATTTTCAGGCAGAGCAGACAGAGAGCACAGAGCGCTCAAGCTAAAACACCACACTGCAATCAAGAGAGAGCGCAAAAAGCTCCCAGAAATTGAGAGTTTCATTTCACAGCCTGAAAAAACCAGACAGACTTTAGGGACAAAGACAAGGAGATGCTATAATCCACAGCAGGAGTGGTGCTTAGGCATTCCCCCCGCACCCTTTGCGCCAGGGATGTTGCTCTTGTGCAGGCAGAGAAACCTTCTCCCCTCCCCAAAAGCAGACTCACCCCACACACAGACACCTCTCCCAGACCTCCTTTCAAAGAAGGCTACCAGTGACGCACCTGCACAATTAGCCAGAGATGTCTCAGCACCTTACCAGTACAGTCTGCTCGCAGTCAGAAGGACAGGTCGGGTTAGAAGCAACTAAGTGCAGAATCCAAGTCAGTCTCCAGGAAAATGCGCCATACATGGGCTTGTGGGCTGTCCGCTGAGGTCTTCTGATGAGACCTGCCTCTTTTGGAGCTTGCAAAGGTGCCGGTGCCCTCTGATGAACGACAAACTCCCACAAGGCTGAAAATCAAGACACAAGAACAAAACAGTTCATTGCCACAAGGTACACACTTCCCTGGTCAAAAGGCAGTACACAAAAGGGCAACTGCATTTCTGTGGCCAGCCTGGACCCAGTCACCACACTGCTCCTCTTGCTCTGGTTCCCTTCTAGATGACTTTCAAAAAACACTCCTCTCTATTCCACTCCTCATGGACAACCTTTCAAGAGAGAGGAACAGGAAAGCCACAGCAGCATTTTCTTACGGCACAAGAGCACAGGAACTCCTCTGCAACTACTGTCTGAAGAAACAGAAGCAGCTGCAATTCTAAACTTCAGCCCTCGGAGACAAAATCTGCTCTCCTGGGTTTGTGAGCACGAGTAGCAAGAAAGACATGCAGAGCAACAATCACAGCAAGCCTCTCGCTTTGTTCATCGACAAACTCAATCCTTAGGCACAGTCAGAAATGATCAGCCTCTTCGGATCATGTGCCTGGCCTCAAAAAGGAAACATTTCTCCTCCAGACGCACACAAACTGAGCAAATAGAACCATCGGTAATGGTGCTGAGAGGGAGAGAGATTAGGACAGGGAGTTCCAAAGGGAGCACGGGGCAGCTTAACCTGCACAGGGACTGCCACTTCCCATCACACAAAGACCTTTGAAAAGCAGCATTTCCCTGGCACTTTCACCTTAAAAACGCTACATGCACATGAACACGAGCCTCCAGGAAGAAGAGATTTCAGCCAAACATACATTTCCACCTCCCAGGTTTTCCCAGCAAGTTGAATGTTTCCACCATGTAAAGGATTGCAAAACAAGTTTTCCATAGAGCAGAGCAATCAAGAAACAAGAACTTCCTCCCACACCAATCACAAGCTTGTCGCCATCCTTAGTTGGTGAAACTGGGACCCAAGCACACTCAGACAAAGCACAAAAAACTTTCCTCATTTCACAAGGGCAAGGAAGTAGAATCGCTGTCACCTCAAAGGTACTCAAGGGCAATTTGCATCCATGCATGGTTACACATACATATCTGTAACATATGGTTACACATACATTAGCCATCTTTTTTCTCTTGGATTTCAAGGAAAAAGTAAAATGGGATGGAAGCTGGCTTGCTTTCTAACATCTAGAGGGATGGACGGAATGGAGCCCAGGGAGACAGGCAGTCGGGGCAGAGCAGCCTGCGCAGGGAATCCTCCCAGTTTCACTTGGGCACAGCAAGGCTCTTGGAAAAACACACAGACACCTGCCCCTTTGACAAGCCTCACTTTGCCCTAAGACACTGCACACAAACAACAAACTGCACTCTCCAAACTGCTCCAACAACCAGTCCCAAAACTCCTCGTCCCTCCTCACATCCTTCCCTGCCCCAGCAGGGCATAAAACCCAATTAAAAGCCCAGGAAAGAAAAAAAAAAAAAAAAACAAAACACAACAAGAGAAAAAAATTTAAAAAACAATTTTAAAATGATTTCTGCTCTCTTGAGTTTAGATCTAGCCAAAGTTAGTCTGCAGGAAGCCCTGCAAATTGCTAACTTATGTTTCTACATAGAACACGTACAATAGCAGCAGAAAAAATTCAATGGACTTGTGGATGCCTGCTGTGCCATACACTAATCGAAGAATGTCTCAGGGAGTACATTTGTCGTCCTTGCTCTCATAAGATCACCCACGGAATTCCCAATTCAGAGCACATCCTAACACTAACTCAAGAAGTGACAACATTTTTCTGTAAGCCTATTTCCCTAGGCTCCAATTCACATCTCACTCACAACAGTGGACTTTAGGAAGACCTTCGCAGATGTCAATGAAGTACATAAAACTACTTGGAGAAAACAAACAGACAATTAGCATCTGAGAAAGATGTACAAAGGGCTATTTGCTCCTGTTTCTAATGAGAGAAGGAACAGAAAGGAAACTTCTCAGAACAAGCCACAGAAACATGCCCAGAAATATTGCTGTCAACAGAACAAGACAGGAGCAGACTTTGACAGACCTTCTCCAACAGCAAGAGAATATGTTTATCTATCTAAGAATTGCTTGCTCAAGGGAAAATAATCCGTGCTAACAAAAGCAGGCAAAAGCACAGAGCTGGGGCACTTTTTTCATTTTTATGTGCTCAAGAGATGTCTACCTGAGAACGGGCTTTGTTTCCTCAGTCATTTGTCTTTGCCTTGACGTGAAAGCTACAAGTTCTTTGACAAATGGACCCAAACACCCTCCCATCCTCCACCCCCAGAGGAGCTACCTCTCAAGTACCATTTCCCCCTCGCATTAAGGGCTGTTTGGGAATAACTTACCGGCACAAGGCGAGCTGGCGCCGGGCAATGCCTGCAGCAATCCAAACCGTGCCGCCTGCAGCAAGGGAGGAGAAAGGAGCGGGGGAGAAGGCAAAACCCCGGCAAAGCAGAGGCTGTCACCCACCGCAGCAGCAGGCCCAGCGGAGCCGCGCTGCCTCCGGAGAAAAGCCGCTCCCGCCCCGGCCCCGACGCTCCCGCACCAGCTGCCCCAGAGGACGCCGCTGCCGCCGGCTCCGGGCCGGGCCGGGCCGGGCCGGGCGGGGGGTGCCCGGGGGCCGCGTTCCCCCTTCGGCCCCGCAGCCCAGGGCCGCCGCCTTCCCCCGCCTCTGCCCGTGGCCGCCGGCTGCCTGAGGGGGTGTCCGCTCCCCCGGCACCCTCGGGCGGTCCGTGCCTGCGGAGGGCCCGGCCGGCTGTGCTCCCCCGAGGGGCGGCCGAGAGCCGGGGGGGGCCGGCGCTCCCCGGCGGTGGCTGACAGGGGCGGGAAGCCGCCGACGAGCTGCCCCTGAGCAGCGCCGGCCCCCGGCAGCGGCCGCTGGCGCGGCAAGGGCAGCGGGGGCTGCAGCCCCGACGGCCGCCCCAGCCGGCTGGTGGCCCCGCAAGCCCGCCCGGCAGCCCGAGGCCTGCGGAGAAGGAGGAGGGCTCGCTGGGCAGCGCTCTGGGCCTGGCGGAGAGCAGGCGAGGGCCGGGCTCGGCAGCGGCCTGCCCGGGGGCCGCCGCCCTCACAGGCCTTCGGGCGGGGAAGGTGCTGCCCGGGCGGGGGCTGCACAGGCCGCGCCGCCCCTCCCGAGCCTCCGCCTGTGGCCGCAGACAGGCCTCTGCTTTGTTCAGAACAGTATGCTCACGAAAATGTTGCTTGTTTCTTACCCACCTTCTGACTGTGTGAGAAAATAGCTCATTCCTGACCTTCTGACTGTGTGAGAAAACAGTTGCTCGCTGAGCTGATGTTACAGACAGTGATAATGAGGAGACAAACAGAAGTAGCTCGTCACCCAGGATGGGATAACAAGAAGTCGTTAATCACTTCAAGGCTCTTTTATGCATCACGTATGTACTCCTGTACCCGTTAGGACAGAGCCGTGGCTACTTCAAGGAACATCCTTAGCATCCTCAAGAAGTTGGCAAACTTACAGTAGACGTTTACTGTCCTGAGACGACTCAATACCTCAAAAGGATAATGTGAGGAAGGGTCTCCTTACCCAAACGACCACCGAGAAGCTCACGCTTGCGCAGAAGTGTTTAGCTGAAGCAGCACAGTTTAACACACATGTGGAAAAAGATGGCTATGTAAGCCTAGGTGGCTTATGTATTAGGCAGGCGGAATTATGAGACTATTTTGTGTATAAATAATGGGTGAATATCCCCGGTAAGGTGTGCTAGATTTGTGGGTTTTCCCCCTGGCACCTGACGTCGAATAAAGCACTATCTCCTCTCTAAACTACTTTTGGTTTCGAGAGCTTTTATTTCAGGTAACAATTCCCTGACTGCGCTTCACCCCCCTCCATCTCCCAGGACTGATGCAAAGCCATTGTGCCTTGGGCTGTAGTTGCGTGAGGCAAAGGTCAGGGAGAAGCCGTGGGATTTCGGGGAAAAGTGAGAGGCTGGCACATCACTGTTGGGGACGCAGGTGACAATCCCAGCTGTCGCTGGCTCAAACCCCAAACCAAAATGGCCCGTCGGTGCCTTTTGGAGCACACCTTGGGGAGGGTTCAGCGTGCAGAGACCCCAGCGGCTTTCCTCCTCTTGCCTGTTAGTCTGAGCACCATTCCTCTCCCCAAAACATGCCAGAATTAACCTTTTTCTGAAGGCTGCTCAGGATACAGTCAGAAAAGGCCTTTTGCTGTAACAGCCTGGACATATTTGCCACTTGCAGGCGAAGAAACCCTCCTCTTCTACCCCGCTTTTTCATTTTCATTAGCAGGCACCGCGGACTCCATCTGGAGTGGTCTAAGTGGACCACAGTATTCCAAGGATAAAAATCAGATGGAACATGAGAGAGAGGTGCCTGCCAGCAGACTTGGTGTTCTAGAAGTCCAACCAGTGGGATGGTGGCACTTCCAGGTGCTGCACGGGGCTGTGGAGGAGCCGGCACAAACACTGGAGCTTCTCCAAGCTTGGGAAAAGGACACAAGCTCTTTGGGAGGCTCTTGGCAGAGGAAGGGAGAGCCCCAGATGATCTCCCGGGGCTGCCCATCTCCAAAGCTGGCTCTTTCTCCTTGACAGTCTGCTCAGCCTCCTCTCCTCCTCCCTCTCCTCCAATTTTGGTGCCCAACCCCCCCGCCCTCCTCCAGCCAGTCCCAGCCTCTGCTCTGGCAGCCGGGGGCTCAGTCATGGCTATAACCATCTTTTTCCACTGGCCATGTGCAGAGCTCAAAGCAGCCCAGGCCTCACCTCCAGACTCCTTGGCCCTCCATGCTTTATGGACAACTCATCGTTTTCACTAGAATGCAGGAAGCCCAGGAAAACCCGTGAAAGTCTCCTGTGTTTCCTGGCCAGATGGAGCCTGCTGTAGATCAGGTCTTGTAGCCTCTTTGAAGCCCTCAAGTAGCCCTGGACCAGACGGGAGCCTGCGCTGCCTGTGAGCATCCTTGTCCTTCGGCGTGACAGCACGGGATGCACCACACACAGCTTAATTTTCTTTTAATGCTCCATCAATTCCTGTGACTTTTGGAAATGATTCCGCTATTGACTAGACACTGGATCCCTTTTGGGCAGGTACGGTGTTGACAGGAGAGAGAGGAATATTCAAAAGCGGCGTAAAACTGCTGCGACTGGGCAATGTTGTGGGTCCGTGTAGACTCATGACGGCTGCTGTAAAAGACCTGGATCTGGGTATTTTCAGACGGGCAGCTTATGATCCAGAGGAATGCTGGATTAACAGCCAGCCAGAATGTAGAGCTGCGACAGAAAGATGGACAGCTTTTGGCAGGATATTTTTGTACTCGGGTATCTGAATGTATCTCCTGAAATTGCAGTTTAGTCAACGAGGCAAACCTGGGTGACGTGTGGGAAATTGGCCCCCCTGCTTAACATCAGCCTCACGGTTTCACCCTGGTTTTCCTTTTCGGATTCTGAGCTAAAATTCTGGAGGCTTTGGGATAAACTGTGTTCTCAGGTGTCCGTCAGAACTGGATATGCCCCAGCACAACCAGGAATGGCAGTTTTGTAGTTTTAGTAAATTTGCGGTGCTTGGAGTTGTAGTCACAATTAGGGAACCCAGTTTAATTACTTGAAGAAGTGGAGATGATGGAAATAGCCTACTTACTTTGGTGTGGTACCCAGAGCACGAGGGATTTGGGGACCACTTACTACTGTGTGCAGTTGATAACTTCTTGCTTGAGGGTCACTGAGCGTGTGAATTTGCCTGTTTTACCCAGGCCAGTTCTCCTTGACTTTGTAGCTTTTAGGTACGTCACGAGCCCTTCACCTGAAAAGCTGCTCCGGATGCTCTGGTGGGACCAAAGCTTCATCCATTTTGGTGTCCCCTGCTGTCTCTCTGCATCAGGGTGCTCATGGGTGCTTGCCCTGGAAGTCCTGCTCTGTGTGCTCTGCAGAGCACCCGTGGGCCATTTACAATATTATCTAACGATTATTGCTGGATTTAGCAACTACTTCAAAAAGGGTGTGGTTGCTGCAACAATTAGTGGTGTCCCTGGTCATGCAGTGATTCACCTCAACACGGTTGGCTCCGGGCAGAGAGCGAGAGCGGGCGTAGATGGAGCTGGGAGCGTGCAAGGAGCAGAGAGCAGGGCTGGTCCGAGGGGGTGTGCGTGTCCTGCGGAGGGGCAGAGGTCGGCTTGCTTTAATTGCAATTATTTTCTCTGGTTTAGCTATAGAAAAGCAACGTGTGTGCTGAACTTTTCGTTTCGGTTTGATGAAGTTGATTCTTCACCTGGCTAAAGGAAGACATGTCTTTTAAAGTGAAATCAATCGTGTGTCTACACGAAAGAGTTGGAGTTCCCTTTAAAGGCAGATGTTTGGCAGCAGAGGCATGGCTTTCTCATGGAGGCCAGCTCCATGTGAGCGTGTGCACAGAGCGCAGGAGCTGGAAAAAGGAGAGGAAGCTGAGAAAGGCAGTGAGAAGACAGATGTATGCGCTGAGTATTTGATGAGCCATCCACAGGGCTCACAGTTAATCTAACGCGGTAAGGTGAAGCAAATGCAAACATTTCCTCTGGATACGGTGGGCCACAGAGGTGCTCACAGCAGACCTGGTGGGTGTTTTCCCAAATTGGAGAGAAACCCCCTTAGGCTAGCCAGAGCGGATGCCCGAGGGCTGTACTGGGTTGCCCACTGATGGCACCGGGGGTTGTCCAGGGTGGGATCAAGTTGCCCAGGAAGGGCACTAGGTTGCCCAGAGTGTGCACTGAGTTGCACAGCGAGGGCCAATAGGTTGTCCAGGGCAGGCAGTAGGATGCGTGAGGTCACTGAGCACCCTGTGCCCCTGGCAACGCTGCCCCGGTTTTGTGTCTCGGACGGCACTGGGGATGCTGCCGTGTCTGGCAGTGCTGCCACCGAACCCGAGAGCACCACAGTGAGTAGCAGCCCCCGCCAGGCACCCGCAAGCCTCTGGAGGCTCAGGGTGAGTATGTACTTTGGCTGGGAGGGGAGGACTGAAAAACCAAGCATTTCTCCTAATGCTCCCCAGTACCTCTTCTGTTGCCCAGACGTACCCAAAGTAGGTGGTCGGGGGCTCCCATCGTGTGTCTGTGTTCAGGGGTGGCAGAAAGTGTCACCCTGGGATGGCTTATCCCCAGAGGGATGCAGGGGCTTTTACTTCAGCTGGAAATGCAGGGAAAGGTGACTGTGGTCCATTCCCAAGGGGTTTTCCTCTCTTTCCTAAACAAAAGGGAACTGGCACTCACAGTGGTCTTTGTTGGACCTGAGCACAGACATTTCTCCCTCAGTTCTGCCAAACTGGCTCGCAGGGTCGTGATTGTGAAAGCTTTTTAGCTTTCTTTGGAGGGTGAGAGTTTCCCGCTGCCTGTCCCACAGCCTCTTCGGCCAGGCTGGATCCTGGGGCGAGACTCGGTGCCCGCGGCTCTGCTGCTGCTCTCAAGTCAGGCCCCGGGGCAGCCCATGCCAGCATGGCCAAAACTGGGCAAGGCTTGTAACTGGAGTCCTCAAAGTTCAGTGATTTCCCAGCTGCAGGCTGTGCACTTGTGCCCTCTGACTCATCCTGATTTTCCTGGGATTTGCCCTAACTAAAGGACCCGTTATTCTCCTGCATTCGCTGTTCATTTATTTAGTAGCTGCATTTGGAGACAGTGTTCTTCTGAATGCATCAAACTGTTACGGGCAGGTTTATTCCCTGCAAACACGCCATTTTTAAAGGAATGGAGTGGCTTTCGTGCTGTTACGAATAGGATTGAGCGCAAGTTTTATGTCCTACCCCACTCCCATCCAGGGATCTTATGTCCTAATCTTTCACTGGGGCTCTGAGCCAGGCTGGGAGCAGTGGGGATGGGATGGTGTTAGGAGAAGGGCACGTCCAGCTGGCTACGGCAGCCACAGGGACTTATTCCTGCCCATGGGTGACACTTGCAACCTTACAAGAGCTTCCCACCGAGCATAACTTACCCTCCTGAGTGTTTGTCCTCACATTCGGTGTGTTAGGTGCAGTTGGTGGCCCTCTGCATTATGTTTCTGATAACAACTGACTGATAACCTCAATCTGAAAAGAGCAATAGCACCCACAGTTCTTGGTATCAAAATCTTCACGTGTGGCCATTCCTCCTAGGGCTACTGCAAGGCTGGTGTTTACAAAGCCCTCTGAAAGGACTTGGTGGGATATCTCCTTTCCAAGCGCAGTGATTTTACATCAGGTGAGCCATGGACATTTTTCTTCTTTTGCAAGACAGAGATGGCTGTTCTTTTGAGGCTGAAATAGATTCCGGGGGAGGGGACGGGGGGTGTGTGTGTGTGTGTGTTCAAATTTGGATATAGTCCTGCAAAGCTCTGCTCACCTGCAGACTGCTCACTTGAGCATTTAATGCAAGTGAATATGGAGGGATGAGGATGGAGTCCCTCACCCACAAATCGCGCTGGGCTGGTAGCAGCTGTGTGTCCAAAGGGACGCAGCTCTTGGGGCTGGTAATGGCACTTTGAAAGAGAAAATGTCATGTGGAGTACTAGAAGATCAGCAGATACCAAACCCAGCCAAAAGAAGCAGATGAACAGCAGAGAATCAGCAGCTACAGTTTCACGGGACTGACAGACTGAAGGAAAATGAGGGCACAATATCTGTCACTCTCTTGAGCAGCCATGATTGTTTTTTTCCCCATTTCAAGACCTGATGCGAGATATGAGCAACAAAGTCAGATCTTTCTCTAGAAAGAGCATCCATACAAATGCTTGGGACGCTGTCAGAAGGGATTTGCTTACAAGAGTTTTAGGCCTGTGCAGGCAATGTGTAGGTGCTGTGTGCATCGCTGTTTGTGTTCCAAGTTGCACGTGTTGCTGTAAGAAGGAAGGCAAGTGCAGGAGCTTACTGAGTGCGGTTGTCTTCTCTCTGCTCCTCTGTGCAGGACACGTACCTGAAGAGCAGTGTTCAAGAATGCAGCCTGTTCGATCTCCCTTAACGGCAACGTACGCCCATCCACGATCAACACCTAGCAAGTTTCTGCCTGCCATCAGTGCCATGGCTTCAAGCTATAAGGCCCGTTTTCCTTACTACCCGCTGCCTCAGAGCTCCGGCCTCCCCTGGATGCCCAGCACCTACTACAAACCAGCTGCCATCAACCCAACTTTGGCTCCCTTTTCCAAAAGTTCCCAGGGGATGACCGCCAGCAAGAAGCTTCCTGTCATTGCCAACAGAACAACCTTCATCACCCGGTACACCCCTGAGGACTGGCACAGGTCCAACCTGACCAACTACAGAGAGTCAGAAACTTGCCAGCACAACGCGGAGCGTCTGAGAGTTGATACCTCCCGCATGATTCAGGATAAATATCAGCAGACAGAGAAAACACAAGGAGAAAGCACCAAAAACCTGGGAGTTCGTGTCCATGATATTGGATTTTGGAAATCGGAGCTCTGCCGTGAGCTGGGTGAGATGATCGGGGAGACCAACGCCCTCACGGACTTGAAGAAAAGGCTGGAGAGAGCCTTGGCCGAGACGGAGGCCCCTCTCCAGGTAAGCACCCTGTGCAGTGGCCTGCAAGCTGTAGCCCACTGCTGAAACATCTGCAGCCACTCAGACGTCCAGTTAAGTTTCACTGCAGCTCCGTAACATCTAGAAAGCTTTTAGGAAGAGACCATTAGTTAGTGATCAACAAATCCCTTGCCATCTGCTGCATCTCCTATCAGCACATTCTGAGCCCATCAGAACCCACTATTTTTATAAGCAGCTCATCCAAAATCCTGGTTTGGGAGACACAAGCTCAGGTCTTGCTACAAGGCTCTGGCGAGGTCAGCATCAAGGCTGACACAGGGCCCTGCATTCAGCTGCGGTTGCACCAGGGACACGTGTGCTCCCTCACGTTGCTTTAACACTGATGTTGCAGCTCGGCTGCTCATTGTCAGCTAAACCAGCTGCCCGGGGCACTTTTTTCTTCCGTTTTTGTCCCATCTTGAGATGGGGACTATCCCTCTAGAGAACCCTGCCCCTGCAGCCAACAGTCATGGCATGTCCCCAACAGGTCGCTCAGGAGTGCTTGCTTCAGCGGGAGAAGAGGATGGGCATTGACCTCGTCCATGATGACGTGGAGAAACAGCTCTTCACAGTAAGCTTGGCAACTCAGATCATGTGTGAAAGCTATTTTTACCTAAACTGCCCCGAGGAGGCTTTGCAGCCTTGTTCCCTACCTGGCTCCTTACTGCTGGTGAGGTGCTCAACCTTTCCAACCCCCAAAACCCGCTGGGCCAGGGAACGGTGTTCCCCCATGCAGCAGCTCTCTTAGTTGGTCTAATAAAAGAGATGACATCATTACATGTTTTGCCTTTGCCCAGGAAGTGGATGTCATCAGGTCGTGCCAGGAGAGGATGCAGGGGTACCTGGATAAGGCAAAAGCCCAGCTCACGTAAGGAGAAGCTCCTTATCTCATGCCGTAGGGCTGATGGGCCTTTGCAGTTGGGATGTGAACCCCCAGCAGACCCCGACCTCTACCCACACCCCGCAGCTGTAAAACCCACGCAGGCTCCATGGGAAGCGGGCGGTGATGCTCATGGGAGGACAGAGCTGCCCGGGCGGGAGCTGCGGGGAAGTGGAACGGGGAGGAAGCCGTTCCACCCGTACATCCCCACCGATGGCTGTTGTTTGCATGTTGAAGGTCCAACAGGGTGGCCCAGCACGAGCTGGAGAGAGACCTGGCCAACAAGCAGGCGGCCCACCGCATCGATGACAAGTGCCACCACCTGAGGAACACCTCCCACGGCATCAGCTACTACCGAGGGGTGGAGCGGGTCGATGCCACGTGAGTGCACGCTGGGTGGCACGCGAGCAGCAAGCTGTCCCGGGGATGCGCGGTGCCTTTCCCTGGCAGGGAGCTGCTGGTCCCCAGTCCACTGTAAAGGCAGGTCCATCCTGCCTGGAGACACCGGCTTCAGAGGGGCCATTTCTCTCTGCTCATTATTATTATCATCATTATTATTCTCATTCTTATTCTATTGTTGCTGTTCTTTTCCTTTCTGTTATTGTTCTTCTACTTAACTGTCTTTTATCTCCACACACAAGTTTTCCCTTCCCTTTCCCCTCCTATTCTCCTTCTTCTCCTTGCCCTTCTGGAGGAAAGGGGGAGAACTGCACGAGTGGCTGCATGGTCCTAGCTGCCGGCTGGGGCTAAAACACGACCTATGGTCAAAATAAAAGCGTAGATTAAAGCTACATTTGACCCACGCTGCTCGCTGGCAGGGTCCTTGCCTGCCCACGTCCAGCTTCAGCAGCAGGGGCTTACCAGGGGCCTCGCCTTCCTCCCAGGATCTCGGTGCCGGAGTCCTGGGTCAAATTCACGGATGGCAACATCCTCCGCTCCCAGAGCGAACGGGCGGCCTCTGCCAAGCTGCGGGACAACACCAGGAACCTGCTGGAGGTGACGGCCAACGAGATGCGGTGCCAGTTCAACAGGGTGAACGTCGCCTTCACCAGCCGCATCGCCGAGACAGCCGACGCCAAGCGCAAGATTCAGACCCACCTGGCCAAGGTAGCCTGAACCCCTCCCTTTGGGTGTGACACTGTCACTTCCCAGGGACACCTCCGAAGCAGGACCCTCCACGCAGACCTGGCCCAAGGAGAGGAACGGTGGCCGCAGGAAGCTGGTTATAGTGTCATTTTCTGTTAGAAACTCCAAGTCCTGGGGACTTTCTTCTTGGAGCAGGAGGAGCTGGCACTGTGATTTCATCTCAAGGGATCCTGTCTTTTGCTAGCGCATCCTAGCTGGCAGCCTGGCAGCACAGGGATTTCCAGCAGAAAAGGCCACCGCTGGTTGCATCTCCTGGGAGTTACTTCAGAAGCGCTGGCTGCCCTGCAGAGAGTCTTTGCTGGGCCTCTGCTGGGCTGCCTGCCGGGGGGTTCGCAGGCTTGCTTCTCCCCCAAGGACGTGCTTTCACTCTCAGTGCTCTGTGGTTGCTGCACGGGTATCCGTGTGCTTGCTCTGCCAAGCAGAGGAAGTGGAGATCAGTGACGGACACCTGGCTCGGACCAGTGGGTCTCATGGAAAGCCTCCTGAAAAGTGCTCCACACCGTATTGATTCACTGAGTGGAGACTGGGCTGGCAGCGTTGCGGGCTGGTGCCACGTCCTTCAGTGAAAAATGAAAATTTTTCATGCCTGAAAAACCTTCCCTCTCTGAGTTGCTATTGATGGATGATCAGTTTCTGCAAGCAGTAGCTTTGGGAAGCTGGTAACTCACTGTGTCCATCACTGCTCCAACACCTCCTCTGACGTGACAGCACCAGCAAAGACAGGCTTGTTTTTTCTGCAGACAGACAGGCGAAAAAGGAAATTATGTTGTCACTTGAGAAGGTATTTTTTCATTCATCTGTGTGTTTCTTTTTTACGGCAGACGCTGCGGGAAATCTTCCAAATGGAGATGAACATGGAAGCCATCCAAAAAGCCATGAGGGACCAAGGACCTCCGTTCAAAGTGGCTCAGACCCGGCTGGAAGAGCGCACACGGAGACCAAACATGGAGCTGTGCCGGGACACTGCCCAGCTCCGGTAAGGCAGGAGCACGGGGCCGGCAGGGTCCTTGAGGAGTCCCGGGTAGTAGCACTCAGGAGCATCACTGGATGACAAAACTAGTCATGGGATTTTTTTCCTAAATAGTCCTGCCAGAAGGGCTCTGCTCTAATCAAAAGGAATGAGCAGGTATCCCAGCCTTTGGGTGCTGGGAGAGCTCTGCACCCACAAAGGAGGCTGGGCACAAAGGATCCTGTGCCCAAGACGCCCTTCAGCAGGACCAGGCTCGAAACCACCCACGTGATGGGACCGTTAATCAGGGTTCCTTACTGTTTTCCAGCCTTGTCAACGAGGTCCACAAAATTGATGAGACGGTCCAGAGCCTTCAGCAGCGTCTGAGAGACACTGAGGACACCCTGCAAATGCTGGCTCGTGCCAAGTCGGTCTTGCAGCATGACCTGGCCATCAAAGCGAACTCGCTCTTCATCGACCAGGAGAAGTGCATGGGGATGCGCAAGACCTTTCCCAGCACTGCGCGGCTGCTGGGTTCTGTTTAGGCTGGGCTCAGCCAACCTCACGTTCTCTGTTGCGGGAGGGATCCCCAGTGTTGATAAGATGCTTTGAAAATCCATGATTAGATTTTCACTTCCTGATGAAAGCCCCAAGTAGAAATTAAACGCTCATTTGGTGTGTTAAATTTTGTGGTTAAATGGCAGTACTCCAGGTGGGGTCTCACGAGAGCAGAGTAGAGGGGGAGAATCACCTCTCTCGACCTGCTGGCCACGCTTCTTTTGATGCGGCCCAGGATGGGATTGGCCTTCTGGGCTGCAAGTGCACATCGTTGGCTCATGTTCAGCTTTTCATCAACCAAGACCCCCAAGTCCTTTTCCGCAGGGCTGCTCTATCACATCAACCCCCAGCCTGTATTGATAAGGAGGATTGTCCCGACCCAAGTGCAGGACCTTGCACTCGGCCTTCTTGAATTTCATGAGGTTCGCTCAGGCCCACCTCTCTGGCTTGTCCAGGTCCCTCTGGATGACAACCCGTCCCTCTGGCATGTCGACCGCACCACTCAGCTTGGTGTCACCTGCAAACTTGCTGAGGGTGCACTTGATCCCACTGTCTAAATCATTGATGAAGATATTAAACAGCACTGGTCCCAGTACAGATCCCTGAGGGACACCGCTTGTCACTCCTCTCCAACTGGACATCGAGCCATTGACCACCACCCTCTGGATGCGACCACCCAGCCAGTTTCTTTCCCACTGAACAGTCCGCCCATCAAATGCGTATCTCTCCAACTTAGAGAGAAGGGTGTTGTGGGGAACCGTGTCAAAGGCCTTGCAGAAGTCCAGATAGGTGATATCCGTAGCTCTTCCCTTGTCCACTGATGCAGACTGCATTTGATTCAGGCCCCGGTGCTCAGTGGATCCCCACACATCAAGCACAGCCCATGCCGGTTTCCTCCATGTATTTAGACACCAAAGTCACAAGGCAGTACACTCCCAGTTACAAGGGCTGCTCAGGAATTTACACACCAGTCTCATATCTTCAATCACTGCTCCTGCCTGGAGGAAGGGTCTTCACCTGGGCAAGGGGCTTCTTGGCCTGCAGCTGTGTTTTTTAGTATTATCATGAAGATGGTTCAGTCAAGGACACCTGGACTTGGGTATTCACTGCCAAAGTGGCATTGTTGGGAGAAACATCTTGATCAGATGTTCAGTTAAGGTCTTAGTGTCCCAGGTAGACCAAATAATTAGGCTACAGATGTTCCTTCAAACAATTCCCTTTGATCCTCTCCTTAGCAACTACCTGCAATCATCCTTAACTATTGTGTCGCGGATGAAAATACTTGACACGGTTATGATTTAGCAAAAGTTATTAATGATGTAAGGTAGATTGAGAGGTTGAATTTTAGCAGCATTTAATCATTAACTGATTTAGGGATTCACAAAGTGAGCAAACAAAATAATTGAATAATACCCAAGCACACACACGTACAGGTCTGCCATCGGGAATTTCTTAATAGCAGGCAATGCCAGCGAGCCAAAAGGTGCCACTTTTAGGTCCTGCACACGCATGGGTGGACAGAAGAGCATCCCCATGTAGGAATGTATCTGAGAGAAAATGGCCGTGTGAGCCAGCCTCCCTACTGTGAGAGATTAGATTAAGGGCAAAACAGGTGGTAGAAGATGGAATTAGTACATGGGAAAAACGGGAACTGAGAAGGTAGAAAACATGTTGTGCTAATGACTAAGCAATTTACTATGCGAATTCTTGTAACCAATCTGATGTGTGAACGAACTGCATGCACAGCGCGTGGACAGTGTAACTAGCTAATCAGAAATAAGCAAGTGGCATATACAGGGTATAAAAGATGATGATCTGTGCTTAATAAACGGCTTCTGTTGATTCACATTGGATTGTCTGGAGTCCAGTTATTTCTCCTCAGATAGTGACCCCGACGTGATACCGATCGGCGCTTGGCTTGAGCAATGGAACGCGAGGGGCGGAAGACCCAGAAGGAGATCCACCGGCTGGAGGACGGCTCAGCTGGACTGAGACCGGGCGGACTGGGCGGCAATCCAGAATAAACAGACGACGTGGCCACGGACACCCGGGGCGGGAGATGGGGCAACAAGTAACAAAAGAAGAAGGGGCTATATTAAGACTTCTCCTGCATATCGTCTCTAAGAGAGGGGTGAAATACGATGAGCGTATGCTCCGAAGGTTGTTAATATGGTGCAGAGAGAACGGATTCGCACCAGAGCCCCAGACAGCTTTTAAACCAGAAATATGGGAGGCTGTTGGGAAAAAACTGTGGGAAGTGATAAGTTAACGGAGGCAAAGAGGCATCACCGTTAGCGACGACATGGTGGTTGGTGTTATCGACCTTACAAGATATGAAGGCGGAGTGAGCCACGGCAGCCGGGGCTTTTGCAGCATTACAGCCCACGGGAGGGGGATCGAACAGGCCAGGTCCGAAGGTCTGGGACGATCCCCTGCTGATCCCCTCTGCTCCACCTGAGGCCGATGGAGGAGGCAGAACGTCAGCAGAGAAGGACAGAGCCGGAGCTGTTTGCTCCTGCCATTGCCCGCCTCACCTCCTCCCCTCCCCAGTCGTCTCCCTGAGATAGAAGTGCTGGTTTTATAGTCTGCTGTGTAAGTGTGTGTGGGCGCCAGCTTACACCTGCTGATCAGCATCTGTGCTACTGTTTGCTTTTGTTGTGTGCAGTGTCATTAGTGACTCCCCTTGAGCAGGTGTTCTGCCCGGTGTGGTGCTGTTCTCGTATGCAACTAGGGCTGACACTCCGTCAAGTGAAGAAGTTTGTATATACACAGTGTTTAGACGTAAGGCGAGCGCGCCCCAGGTAGATACACCAGGATGGGCCGTAGAACCGATGGAAGTCCTGAAATATTGGGGGAGTTTTCACCAGCCGACATGTTTACGGTCTTGGGAACGGCTCGCCTGTGCAGGGCGTATCGCTGGTTGTTGTTTGTCTGTAAGATCATGGTTGATTGGGAAAAGGAGTTGAGCCAAAATCTATAGGATGCTCTGTAGGAAAATGAGAAACTTAAGGAAAAATGAGAAACTGAGCTCTTGTTGCAAAGGCAGACTTTTATGTCAGTCGTAAGTGATGGAAGAAAAAAAAAAAAAGAAAAAAAAGAAAAAGAAAGAAAAAAAAAAAGAAACCAAACAGGACCAATTAGATTCGAAATGTGCCACGTTAGCACAAAAGTATGCCATACGCATTACGAGAAAGCATCAGAAAAAGAGAAATAGGACACCTGATTCAAAGCAGTACCATAGAGATAAGTTTTTGGTTTTTTCCTATATGTGTCTATGTTATTGCATGCCTTAGTAGATTGCTCTCTGTTATACCCTGCGAGACTAAAATGAACCCAGCAGAAGCGGTCTCTTGAGCAAGGGGGTGGAATATGGGAAAGCAACAGAAGATCGGCGAGGAGGATTGTAAATACACTCAAGGGACTCGCACCTGGGTGCTGGAAAACACATATATCACACCAATTGTTATTCAGTCTCGGGTGCTGGCAAGAAAAACATTTGGACGACATAAGCCTGTAATGGACTCACAGACACCTTATCCAGCTGCTTGAGAATCTTGGCCTGTTGTGGAAAAAGATCAAAGCACAGTACCAGCAAGAACAGGGAGTCCGCATGCGCTCTTGCTAACAAGGACTCTTTTGCTGCCAAGGATTCGTGATAACAAGGACTCTCTTGCTGCCAAGGCTAAGTTTAACAATGCTACTAGTACCGCTATTTCTGAGTTATTGCTAGACGTAGATAGTATTCGATATGCGACGCTGCAAAACAGAGCTGCTACTGGTTTTTTGCTTTCAGCTCACAGACATGGTTGTCAAGATTTTAAAGGACTGTATTGTATGAATCTAAGTGACCACTCCAAATCCATCCATGCCCAGCTGCAGGAACTGCACCGACCGAACCAGCAACTTGTGGAGACCACTGGGTGAAATGTCTTTGCTGGATGGACTTGGGGGTGGGGCTGGTTGAAGCAAATTATACTCATTGCCTATGTGGAAGGAATTTGTCTGTTATGTTTAGTACGCTGTTTGCCGTGTTTAATAAGCATTATACGATCAGTTGTAAATGCCGCTTTGCATCGTACCCTTGTACGAGTTGTAGAATATGTTGCTCTAAAAACTATGTGTGTATCCGTGAGAACCCGACCTTCACAGAAGAAGATAACAAGAAGGGATTACAACAATGTGGTCATGTATCAGACAGCTGCTGTTAGCAAAGCTGGATCATGAGTTTGGTGAGACTCGCTGCATACGCTGGCCATGCGTGCAGCGACTCTGGCCTGTACTTTTCTACTCAGTCCAGTGCAGGAGACTCTGGTGGGACTTGCTGCATGTGCTGGCCATGCGTGCAGCGACTCTGGCCTGTACTTTTCTACTCAGTCCAGTGCAGGAGACTCTGGTGGGACTTGCTGCATGCACTGGCCACGCATGCAGCGACTCTAGCCTGTACTTCTCCACTCAATCCAGTGCAGGATATAGGGGGGCTGACTCGGGTCAGAGAGGGGGAGAGAGACATGAGCGAGGGGGAGAGAGACATGAGCGCACTTTGAAGGTACAGGGGATGCCCTGAAGCACTGTGCCTGCCCCCGCCCCCCCCATAAGTTCTATGTTCATTAACCCCAACAGCTCCAAAGGCATTACAGCATGTTGCAGATAAGATATAGTCTACTACTGCTGCAAGACGCATTGGACACCTTCCTACAAGAATTTCAACTTTATGCCCTGACAGGACAGTGGGATGATGCACTCGCAAAGAGCCTGACTGCATTAGAGTGGGTATTTTTGCCGATTGTCAGCAGCTGGCTCCTCTGCCATCATTTGCGGGGGTTAACCCACGAGGGCTTACACCTGATGAACTTTGGCAATCCGATGTTACGCGCATTACGGAATTTGGACATGTTTCAGTTGATTTGTTTTCTCACTTTGTTGTAGCTACTGCTCATACAGGAGAGAAGGCTTGTGATGTTATTCGACATTGGTTGCAATGCATTGCAGTCATGGGAGTACCGAAAACTATAAAAACTGATAATGAACCAGTTTATGTGTCCACTAAAGTACAGGCCTTTTTTTTTACAGATATGAGGTATTAAACGTGTCACCAGTATTCCCCATTCCCCGACTGGGCAAGCAATTGTGGAGCGTATGCATCAAACTTCAAAAACCATGCTTGCTAAACAAAAAAGGGTGAATCCCGTAGGTATGACACCTCAAGAGTGATTGTATAAAGCAACTCATGTTTTAAATTTTGTAAACATGTCTTCTTTGCCATCCACAGCAGTAGATCGACATTTTGTAAGAACTGTTGAATAGCCTGAACAACCGAAGGTGTATTATAAGCACCTTAAGTCGGGGTGCATGCTAACCACAGATAATACTGCAACAAATAGAAGTTGTGAGCAAGAAAATTCTGTAATGATCTGTACTTCTCATCCGTATGTTTGCTTTGGCTCAATGTGCAAGTATACAAGAATGTAATCAATCTTATTGTGTAAATTTAACGCGAGTAAGGTATAAAACAGCAGTAATATGGATAGGGAATCGGCAAAATGCATTAAAAACACGTCTTTCTCTGTATTGTGATTGGGAGTACAACTCTCGAAGACTTTGTGTTACATCTCTCCCCTGGAATACGTTGCTACATGGCTGAGAAATGGTTAAACACCATCTCCAAGGTGCTTTTGACATGTCGTTGCAACAAAATATTCGTCCTTTACATGATCAGCTAAAAGCTCAAATACTAAAGATTCAAGACTTAATGAACCGCAATGTATTTGAAATATTACAAAAGGATTTCTCGTGGGTAAATCCAAAGAAATTGGCTTTCTGGGCTAAATTTAGGAATCTGGGTATTTATTGCCTTAGCAGGGTTCTTTTTGATTCTGTTTTTAATTGTGTTTAGTATATAACCTGCTAAGAGCGTCACAACGAGTAGAAGCACAAGTCATGGCGACCTTGTTAATAAATGGTCTGGTGTTAAACAAAAAAGGGGGAGATGTGGCAGATCTACGAGCAGAGGCCTGCGTACGGCCAAAGACACAGTGAGCAGAGCACGCAGTAAACACAGAGCCAAGAGAACAGTTCATACCTTCACTCCGTCCTGTGACGACCGTATAACATTTTCGAATCTCGGACAAAGAATAGGGCTAAGTATTCTTCCTTCGCTAGGAACAGCAACGGCATTAAATATGTTGAATAAGATAGGGTGTTGGGCAAGTAAACAGATAAACCTTACAACTGAAATCATATCTAGCTTGCTTACTGATGCTGATAGCATTCGGCATGCTACGTTGCAAAATCGAGCGGCTATTGATTTTTTGCTATTAGCTCAGGGTCATGGATGTGAAGATTTTGAAGGTATGTGTTGTATGAATCTTTCTGACCACTCCTCATCCATTCATAAGCAGTTATGGGATCTGAAGGATCACATGCCTAAATTAAAAGTGGTCAAAAATGGTTTCGATGATTGGTTAAGCTCATGGGGTATAACGGGATGGTTATCAGACTTACTAAAGCAAGGGCTGATGCTATTGTTGGTTATATTATTATTGATTATGGTAGCCTCGTGTGTTCTCCACAAAGTGACTGACATGACAGAAAATGCCATGCATAAGGTCTGGCTGGCTCAAGAAGAAAAAGGGGGTATTGTAGGAATGTATCTGAGAGAAAATGGCCATGTGAGCCAGCCTCTCTACTGTGAGAGATTAGATTAAGGGCAAAACAGGTGGTAGAAGATGGAATTAGTACATGGGAAAAACGAGAACTGAGAAGGTAGAAAACATGTTGTGCTAATGACTAAGCAATTTACTATGTGAATTCTTGCAACCAATCTGATGTGTGAACGAACTGCATGCACAGCGCGTGGACAGTGTAACTAGCTAATCAGAAATAAGCGAGTCGCGTGTACGGCTACAGCACAGGGTATAAAAGATGATGATCTGTGCTTAATAAACGGCTTCTGTTGATTCACATTGGATCATCTGGAGTCCAGTTATTTCTCCTCAGTGACCCACTTAGTGGATGAGGGAAAAGCTGTGGATGTTATCTACCTGGATTTTTGCAAAGCTTTTGACACCGTTTCCCACAGCATTCTCCTGGAGAAACTGGCTGCTCATGGCCTGGACAGGTGTACTCTTCGCTGGGTAAAAAACTGGCTGGATGGCCGTGCCCAGAGAGTGGTGGTAAATGGAGTTAAATCCAGTTGGTGTCCAGTCACAAGTGGTGTCCCCCAGGGCTCAGTGCTGGGGCCGGTTCTCTTTAATATCTTTATCAATGATTTGGATGAGGGGATCAAATGCCCCCTCAGTAAGTTCGCAGATGACACTAGGCAGGCGTGTTGGTCTG
This sequence comes from Rissa tridactyla, assembly GCF_028500815.1. NCBI lineage: Eukaryota > Metazoa > Chordata > Aves > Charadriiformes > Laridae > Rissa > Rissa tridactyla. The sequence goes on from NC_071467.1 coordinate 101,883,226, forward strand.
CTTGAGGGTAGGTTGGCTCTGCAGAGGGATCTGGACAGGCTGGACCGATGGGCTGAGACCAATGGTATGAGGTTCAACAAGGCCAAGTGCCGGGTCCTGCACTTGGGTCACAACGACCGCATGCAGCGCTACAGGATTGGGGCAGAGTGGCTCGAGAGCAGCCCAGCAGAAAAGGACCTGTGGGTGTTGGTTGACAGCCGGCTGAATATGAGCCAGCAGTGTGCCCAGGTGGCCAAGAAGGCCAACAGCATCCTAGCCTGTATCAGGAATAGTGTGGTGAGCCGGACTAGGGATGTGATCATCCCCCTGCACTGGTGAGGCCCCACCTCGAGTACTGCGTTCAGTTTTGGGCCCCTCACTACAAGAAGGACATTGAGGTGTTGGAGCGTGTCCAGAGAAGGGCTACAAAGCTGGTGAGGGGTCTGGAGGACAAACCTTATGAGGAACGACTGAGGGAGCTGGGATTGTTTAGCCTGGAGAAGAGGAGGCTGAGGGGAGACCTTATCACCCTCTACAACTACCTGAAAGGAGGTTGTAGAGAGATGGGGGCTGACCTCTTCTCCCTAGTGATGAGTGATAGGACAAGAGGAAACGGGTTCAAGTTATGTCAGGAATTAGGAAACACTTTCTCACTGAAAGGGTTATTAAACATTGGAATAGGCTGCCCAGGGAGGTGGTGGATTCACCATCCCTGGAGGTGTTTAAAAGAAAGGGTAGATGTGGTACTTAGGGACATGGTTTAGAAGTGGTTTTTGTCAGGGTAGGTTAATGGTTGGACTTGATGATCTTAAAGGTCCCTTCCAACATCAGCAACATGATTCTATGATTCTATGTCCTGACACAGAGCCACGTCCCAGCTGGGAACCGTGGTTGGTTTTCTTGGCTTTTGGAATCAGTGGTAAATTTTGATTTCCTTGAAGCCAGTGGGATTTTTCTCCAGTGATGTCAGCCTGAGCCTCATCAGTGATGACAACTGGCTTGGAGTTGAAAAGAAAAAGTTAGGTGAAGTTGTTTTTTGGGCATGAATGCAGACAGGACTAAAACATTTTAAAAATCCTTCTTGGTTTGTTAGAAAACAACTGTCAGGAGAAGTAAGGAAATGTCTCCAAGATGTATTAGACCTCTTGTTTTAAAAATGGGCTGAATTCCAAAGTCTCCACTTCTGTTTTTTTTTCTGATTGAAAAGTCTTTTCAGACGGCCGTTCCATCAGATCCACCACAGCAAGGGAGAGGAGCCGGATCCTGCTGGGGCAGCCTGCTGCTGGTCTGCCTTCTTGTAGCCATTTAAAGATGGCAAGGAAGTGACTCAAATGTTGGAATTAACCACAAGCTTGAATTTGGCATAGCCCCTTCTTTATCTGTGGATATTTGCCCTGCTGGGGCTCAGCTGTCGGTGTGCAGAGCGCAGAGAGGTGCCTGACCGCCGGCTGGGGAGCTGGGTTTTCTAAGAAGTCCAAGCAGCAGGATGGTGGCGCTTCCAGGTGCTGCATGGGGCTGCTGAGGAGACGGCACAAACACTGGAGCTTCTCCAAGCTTGGGAAAAGGACACAAGCTCTTTGGGGGGCTCTTGGCAGAGGAAGGGAGAGCCCCAGATGATCTCCCGTGGCTGCCCATCTCCAAAGCTGGCTCTTTCTCCTTGACAGTCTGCTCAGCCTCCTCTCCCCGTCCCCGTGACCCCCACTCCGGGCCGGGCTGGACATGTCACAAGGAAAGGGGCTGCCATCTTCAGGCCGGGAGCCCCATAGTACCAGCAGCAGTCCCTTGGAGATGGCTGGAGATGGATAGAGAGTGCCGCAGACCGTTGCAGACCACCGGAGATGACCCGACACTGGTGCTGTCCGGCAGTCTCTGCTGGTCTCGCACTGGAAACCACTGGAGTCCGCTGGAAACCGTCAGAGTCCATCGGAGACCACCAGACATCGCTGGAGACCGCCAGAGACCTCCAGACACTGTTGGAGACCACCGGAGACCCTTGCAGACCACTGCAGACCACCACAGACTCTTGGACTCCCCTGAAGCGCCACCCAGGTTATTGGGGCCTGGACTTGGCAGCGTTTCACTCTGAGGATGAGAAAGCCAGTGCGGGGTGGCTGTCCTCAGCTAGCCCTCGCCTCAGCTAACCAAGGGGTGGCTGAAGAAGAAGCCAGACCCACCCTGGCCATGCCCACACAATAGCAACAGGGCACCAAAGATGCCCCAGCCCTGGAAACATTCGAGATGCACACACAGCTCTTCCTTTGCACAAGCACAAGAGTTCCGCACTGACACAAGGAAGTTTGGGCAAGACTGGCCGAGAAACAACTCGAAAAAATACGAAAACCAATCAAAAACAATCAAAGCCAGTTAAAAAGCCAAGAACAAACCCAAGAAAAAGCAGGAGCCCTTGCCATCGCACAACTTCCTCCAAAGCATCCCCACCAAGCTCCTCGTCAGCCACCTCTACCAGCACGGGATGCCAGCCCTGCAGAGGACGAGCAAGCAGGCAAAAGTGGAAGAGCTGAAAGCGTAAGTGTGGCCAGCAGCCTGCCTCTCGAGCAGCAGCCCTGACCGCTGCCTCAGAGCACCGCCAAAGCTGTGCAACACAGCCGCTGCCTCCCACCTGCCTTGGCCGAGCTTCGGCCATGCCTCTGGGCAACACCTGCTTTCTTAACGTTGTCTTCTGTTCCCTCAGGGTGGACGACAAGTTGCCTGCGGCCAAAGGCCTCCTCCTGAAGCGGCTCCTCTCCATCCTGCGCCACATCCGCCGCAACGCGTCCACCAGCAGGAGGAGCTGCACCAACCTGGCCATCTGCGCTGGGACAAACCTGAGGAGCCCACCTCAGGAGGACCTGCTGCTGCTGCTGCTGCTGCTGCTGCTGCTGGAGGCCATGCTGGAGGGGACGGAGAAGGTACGCTGTCTCGAGCAGCCGCCTGCAGCTTTCCAGGCCCATCACAGCTTGGAGCCCCTGCCTCGTCTCTTCAGCAAAAGCTGTTGGGCTGCCTGCCTGCAAGAGCAGCCCCACAGCCACAGCCTGCCTTCTGCGGGGAGCCAAGGGGGAGCAGTGGCAAAGGCTGCTCCACACCTTTTCAGCCACCTGCCCTGAAAGCAAGGCTCTTGTGTGCTGCAGGGCTTTGGGTGGCTTTTGCTTTAGCTCTTGTCCACTTCCCACAAGACACTTTGGTGCACGGGTTTTTGCTCTCCAGAGTTGCCTTTGCAAGAGCAACGTGGCCCTGCAGGGGAAGGTGACGTGCAGCACCAGCACCAGACCAAAGCCTTCCTGGATGCACCACCCTGTCTGCTCGTCCTCCACAAAGCAGCAGGCGTAGATCCGGTGGGAGGATGGGAAACGGCAGAGGTAGGGCTTTCCTGCTGCCCGAAAGAACTGCGGTCGGGTGGTTATATACCGAAAAAGGTCGCCATCAGGTGTTTTCACGGGGAGCGATGGCGCAAAGCAAGGAGGGAGCATCAAGTCAAGGGAAACGAAATCCTTGAGCGCTTGTTATTTAACAGGATTTCTCATTTTCTTTAACGGAGAAACAATTCGGAAGGGACTTGGGATGCGAAGGACTTGGAGGCCAGAAAATACACCCCGTGCCCTTGTTCGTGCCCAGAAACCATCGCCAGGGGACGCAGGAGATGGAAACCGTCCCTCCAGATTTGAGATGCCTTCAGGGGGACGTCACAGTGGCTTCACCGGCTGATTCCCATCTCGGTACCATCCACGACAAGGAATTTGCCAGCAGGGAAGGAGGTGGGTGGTGATTTTAGTGATTTTTGAGTGTATTTAGCAAAAATCCCACGCTGGAATGGCTTCTGTGAGCCACCGGTCAGCAGTTTAGTAGCTCAGTGTCACGACTCCCTTAAATTCCCCAATTCTATTCAAATAACACAGCAGTAATGGGCTTGGTGGTAATTAACGCTATTGGTAACGGACTTGGTAAAGGTTCCAGGGGCCTGCTGGGTGGAATTTATGGGAAGTAGGTAAGCCGTTAATCACTTTTGCGTTGCGATTTAAGTTCCTCCTAAATCCATGACCTGATCTGATTGTGCGAGTTTGGGGTAACAACTTAATGTAAGCATTAAAAACACGCAATGAAAAATACTTGAGGATGGCAAGGAAGGCTAAAGGATGGTCTTGGCGGAATGATTTTTCTCTCAGGCTTTTTTTTTCATACCTTCCGGGCAGAATGGCCAGGGATTTTGGGGGTTTTGGCTGATGAAACACTAAAATGCGTGCCCAGCCGTCAGAAGAAGAGCAAACTCTGGGAAAACAGGGCACAAGGGAACCGCCACTGAGGAGCTGGCATGTGGTTGGTGCAAGGCCTGGGCTGCGTGGGCCCTCACAGTTGACATTGACCTTCTCCCAGTGGCTCGGCCAGTCCTCAACGGGAGGTTTTTGGAGCCAAAGTTGGCCACAAATGTGCCAAAATGCCTGGCAAAGCGCTGTCATGGAGCGTTGCCGGCCTCCCACATTCTACACAACATTACGAAGCACTTGGTGTTCGGCGGTGGTGGCTCTTGCGGCTCACTGCTCTTCTCGGAGTGAACCTCACCACTTGGGACAGGTTTTGAGGAGGAAAAAACCCCAATTTTCTTGCCCAATGGGGCCGAAGAGGACTCCAGAGGCAGAACAGTAACGTGGTGGTGCTGGAGAAGTTGTTAGAGGAGAGCAATTAGTGTTTTCCTGGGAAATAGGGGCCATATTTGTTACAGCTCCTCACATATGCACGTGTTTATCCTGCCGGAGCTGTTCCTCGCTTACCTTCCTCACCTCCTCTTCCTCACACTTTCAGGCGCGTCAATGTCGGCAGCCAATTCCAAGCGGAGCTTCCCGACCTCCAGGACCCAGCCCGTTTGGAAGAGGAGGAAGAGGGAGCGTGGCTGATCTGGAAACCTTGGGGCGACATTGAAACCAACCTGGAGACGCAGGAGAAAGGTTTTTCTAACGCCTTTCTTCCACTTTCACCCCACCCAGGGATACGAGGGGTTGAAAAATCCACCTTTTTGGGCTTCCCTCCCTCCTTTTCTTCCCCGCCTTCACGTTCGAGGGAAGGAGATGGATGGGTGTTGGTGGGAGAGTGACTAAAGAGTAACAGGCAACGTTCTTGGCAGTGTCTTCCATGAAAAATGGGCGTTTGGAGCCAACCCACCTCATCTGCAGCATCCTTGGGAGAGGGGAGGTTTCTCTCTGAGCTTTTAAAGTAGAGATATTTGGGGTATCGGACTTTTTTCTCTGCCTTTTCCTCATTTCCGGCCTCTGCTGCGCTCATCCTGTTTTCTCTCCCTCTCCTATCACCCCTTTTCTCGAGGAAAACTTGACTTTTTCTCGGTTTTTGTTGCGTTTGTAGTTACAAACCTGCTCAATTTGGCTTCTCCCAATGCCGGGACGGGGGGACGGGTCAACCCGGAGCTCGCTCTGCATTGCCTGCACGAGGCACAAGGCGACGTGCTGGTAAGAAGCGGCAATTTCTAATTAAGAACGGACTTTGTTACTGGTTTGAGCTGGGAGTCGCTCCGAGTTTCCTATTGCGCGGGCTGGAATCTCTTTGCTGAAGGCGCAGGAGGTTCTTGGGTGCTGCCTGTCGCCTCATTAACATCTCTTGGGCTTCCAGACCCCTCTCCTGGTGCATCACTAAGAGTTTGTTTTGATTCTGGGATGATTTGGAGAATAGAATTACTCCCAAATGAAGGGATAATAGATAAAACCTGAGGTCTGCCCTCGATGAGCCCCGAGCGGGTCTGCTTTGCTCCCTCTTCTTCAAAGAAGGGATTTAACATCCCTCGGCGTCTGCTGTGAGAATTTCCCTTTTGGCTCCTCCTCCGGAGGAATCGAAGTCTTTTTTCCCTATTAAATCTCGCAGGAGGCAGCGGAGATGCTGCGTGCTGGGCCGCCTCGGAGACCCGAATCCCATCCCCTGGCTGACTATCATTACACAGGTAAACGAGGAGAACAGATCCCACCGTTCCTTTTGCTCTGATTGAATTGAGTCTTAAAAATGTTCCTTTGGGGTGGGGAAAAGAGTCATTTTAATCCCTTTCTGGGGCTTTTGGAGGCGGGGGATGCCTATTCTAATCATTTGCGTGTTGCTAGTTAATTCCGAGGCTCGGATACTTGGACGCCAGTGGAGGAGCAGTTGTTTAAAGAGGCTTTTTACATCCATAAGAAGAATTTCCGCCTCATACAGAAGCAGGTAAAGCCATTAGAGCGAGGCGTAGCTCATTAGCATGGGCAATTTTAACCCAGAAAGTTGTATTTTGAGTCGTGGGTTGGAATCCTGTTCTCAGGATGCTTCTTCTTGCTAAAAAAGCACTGGTACAAGACATGTTTTTGCTCTCATGTGTGATCACAAGGGAATATTTAATATCTCTAGGAGAAAATACCAGAGATATTAAAAGAATAATGACAGATTATGGTGTGAAATGGAGAATTCTGCCCTGAAAACTCTTCTTGACGGCGTTTTTTAGCAGATGAAGGTTTCTTTTCTGTCTGATCTCACCCAGACGTTGCGTTGCGAGAACCGGAGGAGAGAATCCTCGTCAATCTGCCCCTTCGATATTATACTGCCACGTTTCCCTTATTAAATGGTTTCTGCTTTTCCTCCTGGCAGATCCAGACTAAAACTGTGTCTCAATGCGTCAAATATTATTACACCTGGAATAAAAAAATGTGTTTTGGTTGCACTCGGCCTCGCCTGATGCAGAAAAAGCGCCCGAGAGACCCGGAGGAGGAGGAAAAGGCTGAAGACGAGGTAGAAAAAACGCTGGGGGGAGGGGATTTTGTGCCAGATTCCGCTGCTCCATGAACCCATCTGTGAAAACATTCCTTAAAAAACAGCGGATCTGGTTCACAGAAATATTCGTAATTTTTTGCTGGTAGAAACGGGGTCACCATGTCGCTTTGGTGCTTCGGAATTCCATGTTTTCAACCCGTTGGGATAGATTTTTGCCGAGGAAAGCACTATTCCGCTTAAAATAGAGAAATAATATGGTTTTTCTTTCCAGGTCTGGTCCTCCCAGTTGAATTAAAGTGGCTTTTTTTCGACTGTTTAGTGTTCAGAGTCCACCCGGGCGGGGTTGGGCTGATAAATCATGTTACCTCCGGCGCAAAAAATCTAATTCCTTTGCCGTCCACAGCTGATTCAAGCTGGTTTTTTACCTGATTTACAGGCCCTTTGCAGCGCAAAGAGGAGGCGCTGCATCATCCCCAAGGAAAATCCGAAGCTGGGGATTCGGGAAGAGAAGCCCCGCGATGACGGCAGCTCCTCCATCAATCCTGGTGCTTCCTGGTGCTGGGACAGCGGTGCTGGAGATCCGGGTTTTTTCCCCTGTGGCAAGTGTGGAAGGTCAGCTCTTCATTTGTGTTCTCAAAACCGGCTGTTTTGGGGCTCAAAAACCACCCGGGGGGGGCAGAGGGGGAGGGCAGCTCGAGGATTCCCCTTCCCCCAGGGCCGCTTGGCAGTTTTATTTGACTTTCAACCCCCAAAAAATCAGTGTTTTCGGAGTCGGGGAGACCCTTCACTGAGCCCTGAGGTTCAAACTGGTGCCCCCCCGCCTTGCGCAAGAATCCCAGCGTTTCTCCTTTTTGGCCAAAAAACCCTCAAGTTTCGTGAGGATTTGCGGCCTGAGGCTTCCCCACTCCACTCACCCGCACCGAGCAAAATCCCTCGGGTTTCAATTCAGACTAATTTTAAGCGATCGCACAGTTAATTCCAATATTTTAATCCCCCACGATCTGTCTTGTTGAACCACCGACATCCGAAACTCTGTCTTACCACACAGCAAAGCATAAGAATTCCCAAAAGTAGGAATAACGAAGCTTCGTCTAGCAAATTTAAAAAAAAAAAAGACTTAAAAATCCCTTTCTTTTCAAACTTTCAGGGTGCTTGAGAAGATCCAGGGGAGAAACGCTCACATGAGACTCCATCGCCCAAAAGATGTTTCAAAAGCCCCGTGAGCGTTTTCAAAGGGTGGCGAAGCCACAAAAACCCCACATTCCGCTGACCTCCTCCTGTAACACCTGGGAACTGACACCAAACCAACCACGAGGTCAGTTTTTACCATTTTTCTTAAAAAACCCCACCTTTTTCTCTGCATCCGGGCAGCGGCTGGGCTTTGAGGATTCAAGAACACACGGTCGCCCCCGCTCTAAAACAAGATGGAATAGGGGAAATAGCCCCAAAACGGTCATCATATTTAACAACGTTTTTTCCTGATGGTCATGCGCAGTGTTTAAGATCTGGACTGCAGCACCCTTTTGACAGAGATAAAGTTCGTTTTCACGTGTGTTTTGTTGTTTACTTAATAAATTTGGTTGGTGAATTTTAAAGTTCTTGCCCCGCTCTAGCTCTTTGCACAATAATTAAATGATTTAAAACTCGTTCCGCTGGTTCCAGGGCAGCAGAATTGGGGTGGTTAAAGGTGTTGGGTGGCCGTGAGGCGTCTCGGTCATATTGAAAGCACCCCTTGCGTGTTTATTTTATTGATTGGTGCTTATTTGCATAAATTAACGTGGCGTTTGGGAGGGAACATGGAGGGTTTGATTAGTTGAAGGAAGGAAATGGAAAGAAAGGTGTCTTGTCTCTACCGACAGTGTAACAAAGGCTGATTTTTTTTGTTTCTGGGCCACCAGATTTTCATGACTTTGTTTCGTTTTTGCTGAATATTCATGTTCAGTAGAAGAAAAAAAAATCTGTATTTTGGTTCTGTTTTTCTCTTGAAAGGACCAATCCTCAGGTCTGGGCCTCCGTAAACTCCTTTCCCCAAAGCAGAAGGCGGGTGGGAACGTTCTTTGGCTTCTCAAGGCTTGTATTTTTCAAAATAAACCTCAAAGTAACGTTTTTCTCTAGCCCTTAACGATTCCAAAGGGAAACCGGCTGCCTTCCAAAAACAAAGACGGGCCTCCCAGTAAGGCTGGAGTCAGCGGCAGCCCTGCCAGCTGGGAGGACTGGGAGTTTTTAACCAAAAAAACCTGGGGGCTGTTTCCTTTTAAAAAAAGAAAAAGAAGTGGGATGTTGCAGCACTGAGTGATTTTTTAATTCCATCTAAAGGGAGGAGTTTTGAGCAGTTTGGCTCCGGAGGGGAGAGGCTTACAAAGCGAGTGCCAGGAGGCAGCGGTGCGTTCACGCCTTCTCGCTGCCAAAGCGATGCTGAAACCGCAGGAATTTGGCAAAATACTCAGCATCCCAAATCCCCACCACGGGTCTTGATTTAAACCCCACCGGCCCCCAGAAAGGCTCGGCGTGGGGATTCCTGCTCCGCGCCTCATTGCTGTTCCTGACTCATTCTGAAAAATCAAAGTTTTGGTACAAGAAGAGAATCTGGTCCAGGTTCTCCGGCGCCAGGACAGCTCGCCGATGCTCCAGGCTGCTCTCGCTGGCGGCCAAGGCCTGCTCAGGCGAGACGGCGGTGGCGGGGATGGCCAGGTACTGCCGGCTCAGCCGCCCCCGCCATTCCCCCTCCGCCCACCTCCTCTCTCCCCGGCTCTCCATCCCCCGGCCCACACGGCGGAGGAGCAGGTGAGTGGGGGATGTGGGGGTTACACGGAGTTCCCCCCAAGAGAGGCGGGTCAAGGCCCCAAAATGTCTGGAAGTTGGGCAGGGGGGGCGGGGGGTGTGGTTGTTAAAAAACATTCAGACCTGGAACTCTGTGTGCGAGGCACTGGAATAGAGAACAAGCTCTTCTTTTTACAGCTATTGAAAAATAATATTCATTTCTGTATCTCAAAGGAGATCAAAATAAAAAGCTCTCTCTCTAAGGATGCTCCGATTCTGTACGCTATCAAGGAGCTTAGACTAGGAAAAGATTCGGAAAAGCTGTATTTATGAAGAGCTATTCAAGTGTCAGCATCGATGTCTAAACAGAGAGCCAGTCTAATTAGATGTTCCGTATCATAAGTGTCAACATCTAAGTCTAAAGACCTCTGCCTGTTTAGCAGCTATTCTGTAGAAGTGTAAATAGCCAATTTGTGTTCTCTGAGGAGTGTAAATAGATGCAGAAGTGGCAATGCCTGTGCCGTAGGGTTCCTAAAAGGCAAAGAAAGCCTGTTTCTGTCTCTAAGGATTCTATCATTTTTTATTACGTCAAGGAGTTCAGACTACGAAGAGATTGTCGAAAGCTGTATTTAGAAAGAGATCTTCAAGCATCAAAATCCGTGTCTAGCCGGATAGCTAGTGGAGGGCAGTCGCCGGCCGTACGGCCGTACCGCGCGCGCGGGACATCCGCCTGCCGTAACGCGGCACTGCGCATCTTCATGGCCGTGGGGCCCTGGGGGTGCTGGGCTGTGGGGTGGCTGCGCTGCCTCAGCGTCGCCCAGGGGGGCTGCAGAGGTGGGGAGGAAGCAGAGAGGGGGAGCCGGTTTGGGGCCCGACACGGAGAGCGGGACTCCTGCTGCCGGGGCTGGCAAAGGGGCTGGCGTGGCTGGTTTTGGGGCTGAGAAAGAGAGGGAGTTGTGTGGCTTTGGGCTCGGGAAGAGGGCTCGAGATGAAATCCGTGCCAGGCCCCTTCTCTCTGCGCGGAGGGTCCCTCCCGGCCCCGCTCCCGAGGGCAGAGGTGGGGTGGGGGTCCCCTGGCTCGTCCCCCTTGGCTGGGTGTGACAACCAGGCTCATTTCTCTGCTCTTCTTTTCCCAGGGTCACCTTCTGCGGCACGGCAAGAAAATCCTGCACGGCTGATTCCGCTCGCTGCTCAGGTAGTCGCACGCCTGGGGCGAGACACGTTTGCGAGTTCAGGGACGCTACGGATGCTCCCCGTCAAAGCCGCACAAAAGGCAAATTTGCTGCCAGTGCAGAAAAGCTGACGAGGAGTTTTGCGCTCAGTTTTGTGTGGATATTTAGTCGTTTGACAGCCGGAGCCCTCCAAGAGAAGCGTTCTAAAAAGAGGTATTTTTATTAATACTAAAGTGAGAAGTGTAGAGTAACGCGAGGAGTTAAGTGCGTGCTTTTTGTTAGCGTCGACAGCTCTAGATTCACCACTAACAGCACTTCAAAAGCGCTCGCGTCCAGAGCGCTCTGAAAACCATTAACTAATTAATCCAGCGCCAAAGGCTGAGAAATCATTTCAGGAGCTCAAGTCTTGGGATGTTTAATAACGTGAGACGGAGCCTTCGGCTTGGCTTCTGGGATGGGCTCGTGCCCAGGTCAGCGATAATCCGAAGGGGAACCGCTTGCTCCAGTGGAAATAATTGGTGTGAGTGGAAAATAATTAGTGTCTCGTCGCCCGTGGGAGGGAAAAGGGAGATCAAGAGTCCGCCTAAACGAACCTCGCGCCATTAAGAGATCGTTCTCTGGGGGGGCCACTGCCAAAATTATGTTTCAGGGAAGCTTGTCTTACCGAGCAACGTGCTGTGGCCGGTTTGGAGACTAAATATCTCCAAACTTTGGGGTTGATTAAGTGCTTTCTGGTTATTAGTTGGATATCTTGCTTTTGTTTTTTTTTTTCCTATTTACCACCTTTTACTGCTAAACGAACTGCACAGATTTCCCAACTAGGCCCGAAACGGCGGATCGAACGCTGAGGGTGACGAAATTATATTCTTTAAAAAAGCGGTTCAACTTCCTCCCGTTAATTTCCCACCCAATATAAAGCTGGGGGAAGAAGAAGGAAGGGGGGGACGCACAGAGTGACGGCCTTTGTCTTCCCAAGTATCCGTTATGTGTGATGGAGCCCTGCTTTCCTGGAGACGGCCAAAGGCCCGCCTGCCCATGGGAAGCAGTGGATGAATTCCTTGTGTTGCTTCTGCTTTACCTATCAAAGTGTCCTTGTCTGAGCCCACAAGTTTTCTCACTTTGACCCGTGCTGTTCTCTCCCCCATCCCAAGCTTAGAGAGATGGGGGTGTTGAGCCTGGAGAAGAGATGCTCTGGGGAGACCTTGGAGCCCCTTCCACCCCCTAAAGGGGCTCTAGGAGAGATGGGGAGGGACTCTTGATCAGGGAGGGGAACCATAGGATGAGGGAGAACGGTTTTAAACTGGAAGAAGGGAGATTGAGATTAGATATCAGGAAGAAATTCTTTGCTGTGAGGGTGGTGAGACCCTGGCCCAGGTTGCCCAGAGAAGTGGTGGAGGCCCCGTCCCTGGAGACATTCGAGGCCAGGCTTGATGAGGCTCTGAGCGACCTGATCTAGTTGGAGATGTTCCTTACTGCTTACTGCAGCGGGGGTTGGACTAGATGACCTTTAAAGGTCCTTTCCAACCCAACACGTTCTATGATTCTGTGATTGCAGACTCCACGTAGAACTGCTTATCGTGGTAGGACTCTGCCCAATGCATTGTTCCTTAATTCTTGGTTTTTTGTAATCAGGCACAAAGGTGTTTAATTCACCTCCAGAGGTACCATAAAAATTCCCCAATAGCAGGAAACAGAGCCCGGCCTCCCCACAAAACCTCTCAAGTCTTTGGTTTAACACTGCCCATCTGCAGAGAGAAAGGAACCCCAGCTGCAGGTAGCCTACAGCAGGCACCTCGAGGGGTGGTCACAGCCCTGGGACACAGGGAACAAGGGCTACGTTGTGCAGAAATTCTTGAGCTCCAACTTCTGGAAGGCCTTGCCACACGAACTGCTCTGTATTGCAGGCTGTGGGCAGTGGCTCAAGCTAAGGCCTCAACTCCCTCTGTGTTTCTCTCCATCCCAGCCTGGTTCCCAGGACAGCTCCAGCCCTTCGGGACCAGCAGCACCCACCCCACCCCTCCGCAGCCAGCCCTCTCTCCCAGGCATCCTTCTCTCCTGGCTGGCCAAACCAGAGCTCCCTCTTGTTCCCTGCAAGACAGCCAGCAAGCAGAGAGGGAAACGCTTGCTGCAAGCAGCTGGATCTGCTCCTGAGCAGCTTGGCTGCCGCTGTGAGCAGCCAGCCCCTCGGACCCTCCTCGCAGCCATGTCAGCGCCAGGAAACACCAGCAGCCAAAGAGGTCTGAAACGGAAAAGGGGGTAAAGCTGAGCCAAAACCCAGCATCTGTGGTGTGGCAGTTCCTTGCAGTTCTTACTGGTTGGCGAGGATGCCCGCTTTGCTTCCCAGAATCACAGAGGAGCTGAGGTGGGAAGGGGCTGGTGGAGATGACCTCTCCAAGCTGGGCCAGCAAGAGCAGGTGGACACAGGCCTGCCCAAACGGGCCTCCAGGCAGCCCCCCCCAGGCCGGTGCACAGCAGCCTGGCGGTGGCACGGCAGCACGGTGATACAACAGGATGACGGCGCGGCAACACGGTGATGTCACACTGCGGCAACGCGACGATGCAACAATGCGCGACTGCTCTATATAGCCGCTGGCTGGGGACCGGCGGGGGTGGCCACAGCTGGGTGCCTCTGTAGCGAGAGGTGCCAGCGCAAGGTCACAGTTCCAGGAGAAGTCTTGGAAGGAGCCATGGAACATGGTCTCACTGCTGGCGTCCAAAGGGCAGATGCGCTGCCGAGAGCACTGGGAAAGAGGAGAGAGGTGAGCAGTGGGCCGATGGAGAGGGCTCAGCCTGGGAGCCCGGGACATGGCGTGTTGCTCTGGGGCCTCGGGCCGTGCCCTTTTTGCAAGTGCCATGCAGGAGGCTTCCTGAGCTAGCACCTGAGTGTCTCTGTCTTCCTAGCTCGGGCACATAAGACAGAACCTGGGAGAAGGTTCTACTGTGCTGAGGGACCCTGAGCTGCTGGTGGACCTCCCGCTTGGGGTGAAGATCCCTGTGCTGCGCGGCTCCAACCCTGTCTACTGCCGAGCAAAGCTGGGGGAAAAGGTAAAGGCAGCAGGAAAGGGTAGAAAAGTTCTCACCTTCTACGGGGTCCCCATCATTCGGACAAGTCCTTGTGGCCACCTGCGCTACAGCAGGGGCTGCAGCCCTTCAATCGGATGGGGCTGGGGAGTCGAGGGAAGCTCCTGCCGAGAGAAAGGAGGACTTGCCCATAGCAGAGCTGCACGCTGCCCAGAGCTGGCTGGAGAAGAGTGTTGCTGTCAGGTCTTCAAACTCCCTTTACCTTTCCACAAGGACAGCTTGGCACCTCTGGGGAGCACAGGTCCATTGGTGCAATCAGAGTGAATTGCCAGAGGAGAAGACATGGCTGTAGGCAGCATTTCCGCTGAGCTCCTCACAGGTGCAGCAGTGGGTACAACTCTCTCCCCCCCGTAGTAAACAGCCCCTCGTCTTCCTACAGCGAGAGGGGATAGCCACCAGACAGGAGGATGTAGGCACAGGGCTTCTCCTCCCTTGGAGAGTCTCCGAAGTAGGGAGATGTTTCCTCGGGGTGGGAAGTAAGCCAGGAATTAGGCTACACCTCACGGGTTTGGCAATGCCACCCTGTGTGCGTGAGGAGCTCGGGAGGGCGTTCGTCCCTGCTGCTCTCTCCTGCCCCTTTCACGCTCTGGAACATTGTTCTTACAGCTTCAACGGCCCTCAGGCTTTTACGACCTGGGAGATCCCTACTGTCGCCTGCTGCGCACGGAGTACAACAGCCTGCACGACCCGTATCTGCAGGAGTATCACAAGCGCAAAGACAACTTGCAGAGGCTGCAGAGACAGGGCCTGGTCACCAGTGAGGGCAGAGTAGGTTTGGACGTCATCGGGCTGATAGAAGCGGTTCCCTGGGAGCAGGGATCCCCCTCCTGCAGAGGAGCAGCTCTCCTCGGCTGGGCTGGGGCTCTTTCGGGGAAGGCAGTCTGCTGGCTTGACTGTTCTGGGGGGTTTCTCCCCTCCTCTCTCCATAGGTGGTCTGCACTCTGAAGGAGTTCAACGAGTACAGGCAGTACCTGACCACGCTCAAGCTGCGCGCCCAGCAAGTGTCCAGGCAAGAAGAGGTAGGCAAAGCCAAGCGTTGGTGGGCACCGGTCAGCGGCACGGTGCCGAGGGCTGGGGCTTCACTTGCTGCGTGCTGGGGAGGCGGTCGGTGCAGCAGAGGCGAGGGCTGTGCTGGGGGGGCCGGGCGGTGTGGCGGGGAAAGGACTACCGGGCTCGGAGCTGAGCCGGCGCGAGGTGCTGGGGTGGGCATGGGCAGCCACGCAGAGTCCCGAGGGAAGCCTTTCTCTTCTGCCCTCGTGGCACGGCTGAAGCAGAGCCCTGGCCTGCGCCCGCGTGAAGCCTCGGCACGCAGGGGTGCGAGCGCTTGTCCAGGCAACAGCGAGCCACAACCTGGTGTCTCCTTCTCAGGAAAGGCTTCGGCAACACCTGACCAAGTTGAAGGATGCCCCCAAACCGCCGGGAGCCATCAACACTTCTCGCCTGGCCCAGCCGCCGCTGCAGGCTCGAAGCCCAGCTTGCCCACCTCCACCCAGGAGCTCCAGGATCTCCCTGATGTCAGGGCGATGCAGCAGAGCGGGATCAGATCTGGAGGAAGGCCACACCTTGCCCCAGCATGAGCGGGGACAGGAAGGTGCCAAGCTGCCCAGGAGGGTCAGTAGCGACGCTGACTCTGACACGTCCTTAGACAGCACTTTGAGTGTAAGGACCAGGTCACGTTGCATAGTCGACTCTGTATTGCAGCGGATCTGTCAACGTGGGCCTGCACTGTCCCCCGAACCGAGTTCCGGGAGGGGTGTCACAAAACCAGACACACCACGAGATCCGAAGCAGTGCTGTCCCGCTAAGGACACCCTCTCCTCCATGGGCCCGCAGTGGTCCCGCCAGCCCGTCCCTCCAGCGGGTCCCAAGCCCCCTGCCCAGACAGGAGCCCGGCGCAGATCACTGCGTGTAAAGCCTGTCGGAGGCGAGCCCCAGCCGCCCGCGTCAGAAAGGAGGGCGTTCGTGGGAAGGCTTGTGGACGATGTCCTGAGGAGGTGTGTGGCAAGAAAGGTGTAGAGCCCCTGGGCAGCAGAGACAGACCTTACCCGCTTGTGTTGCAATAAACAGTTTACTCCCCCGTCTGCGTCTGTCTGGGCATCTTCCCTGCAACGCTTTCCCTCTTCTTCCTCCCTCCTACAGCCTGGGTCAGGCAAAGACCCAGCTTTTGTCTCGTTTGGGAAGCTTTGCGGCCGGGCTATCGGAGGGGCTGGTCCAGCCCTGTTAAGCCTGGGTTCTGGCGGTCTTTGTGTTGAGATCTTGTCTCCAGGGCTCTTTCTCCTCAGACCAAGCAGCCCTGCACGAAACCCTTCTTCTGGCCGCTCCGGGGACGGACGGTGGCGTCTCCCCCTGGGGACTGCTCTGCCACATGTCCTTTGGGTCTCCTCGCTCCGCAGCGGGGAGGCAGCTCTATTGTGGAGGCCCAGAATGGTGCAGGTGAGCAGGGTCGAGCAGCCGGTGCCAGGGCTCACCCAAAGGGAGCCGCAAGCCGGGAATGGGAAAAACCAGGGCGGGAGGAGATGTCCCTAAATCAGGGTTCTTCACCCGCTGCGCAAAAACCAATCAATGCACTCAGTCAGGAGATTTGTCTTGATTTCAGTTCTGCAGAATCGGGTGCCGGGCGTTTAACAGCAGCCAGCACACCACACGCCGTGGAGAGTCCCAGGTTTATAGTGACAGGATAGAGCCGAGGGGTGAGCTACAGCTCCCTTACCGTCCCTCATCATCCCTGTGCATTCAAGCCCGTGTTTGGAACGTTTTGGGAGCTGCCCCCGGGCGCTCGGGAGCGGCGGCCCCGCCCGCTCCTTCATTAGCCGCGGCCACAGCCGCTCCTCAGCGGCAGCCGGAGGCGGGCGGGGAGCGCTGCCGGCCACGGGGGTGCGGGCAGCGGCAGCGGCGGGGCTGGAGCCCGGTCCCCATGCCGATGCCGATCCCGATGCCGAGCCCGATCCCGATGCCGATCCCGGTGGGGCGGCGGCGGGGCAGGGCCGTGCTGCTGCTGGCCCTGGGGGAGGCTGCCCGGGCGGGGGTCGGGCTGCGGGGTGCCCGGGGGGGGCTGTGGGGTGCCGGGCTGGGGAGGGGCCGCTCCCCGGGGTGCGGAGGCGGGGGGCGATGCGGGTCCCCTCTCGCTGTGGCTGGGTCGGGGCCGTGCGTGTGCGGCCGGTGGGTGCCGGCTGCCGGTGCCGAGCTGGCCGCGTCCCCCCGGCTGTCCCTGCCCCGGGCCCCGGGCCGGGGGTGCCGGTGCTGGCTGCGGGGTGCCCCGGCTGCCCTCGCACGGGCTCCCTGCCCCGGCGGAGCGGCGCTTTCGGGCTCTCTGCAAAGGCCAGCGGGGCTGGGCAGGGGCGAGGGGCGGCGGGAGGTTGGTGCGTGTCCTGCGTGGAAGGGGCAGCTCGCCGTGCCCGGGTGGCACCGGCACGGTGGTGGCCCCGGGGTGCCCAGGTGAGCCCGGGGGGGAGGTGGGCTCTGTCCCCCGAGGTCTGGGCGCTCACGCCGACCCCGTCGGTGGCTGGCAGGGCACCTGGCCGGGCTGCTGGCATCGGGCACCGCCCGCTTTTACCAAAATGCCGGCATTTTCCGAGGCGTCTGGGACTGCGTCCTCCAGCGGGGGGAAACCGTGGCCGCGTACGAGAAGGCGGATGGCGGGGAGCTGCAGGGCTTGCACCGAGTCCGTGGGTGAGTGCGGCCCCAGGCCGGGACCCCCTGCCTGTGCCACCCCGCGGCCACGGTCCCTGGAGGAGGGCGGGTTGGGGGTTATCTGTGGGGCACGGCCAGCGTGGCTTTTTGGCATTGCCCCTGTGCCGGGTGCTGCTGGCGGAGCTCTTCTCCTCCGGCGCTCCTGGGTGCCACCGGTGTGTGCGGATGCACACGTGCTCCCCGTCTGGCTCCGATGGAGCCCTTCCCTTCCTCCCGAAGCCGCAGCGCTCGCGGTGTCCCACATTTGCTGTCCCCGGTTGGGAGCGCACGGCTTCCTGCCGATAAAATTGCCTGAGCATCCTTCTTCTTTATCTTATATTGATGTGGGCATGAACAGTGTTTCTTGAGTGTCATTGGCAATTATTTGGTTCTATCCTATTAAATCTATTAATATTTCAGCCCTTGTGTTTCCTTGCTTTCCCCAATTCCCTTTCCCGGTTGGGGAGGGTCATCAGGTTCAAGAATAATTGTCTGAACAACACTAAATTGGTATGGGTTTTCTCAAACCCGACGTCGAATAAAGCAATGTCTCCTCTCTAAACTACTTTTGGGTTCAAGAGCTTTTATTTCAGGTAACAGTTTTGGCGACCCAGACGGGACTTTGCATATAGGCTTGGCGTTTGACGGCTTCTCATCACTGCGGGGAATCACAAGCGGAACTCCAGCGCGCACCGGACCTCTTCTCTCTTCTCCGGGGACTTCCCTGGTGACTCCCTGTCGGGTGGTGAGTAACCAGCGGAGCAACCAGTTGAGATATTGCATGGTAAAAATTGAAAATTGTGTGGTAAGAACTGCATGGTAACCCCCCCGAGTAAATCGTCCCAGAAGGGGTACGTGTCGGTGGGTGAATTGCTATTTGCAGCTGCTGGGTTGGTTCCTTTCCTGCGCTGGTACGGTGGCGACCGGAGCAGGTAAAGGGTCGGAATAATGGGAAATGTTTCATCATTCTGGGAAGGGGGAATTGCAAAGGCTTCTCCCTTAGGATGTATTTTGAAACATTGGGGAAAATTTGGGAAAGATCCCCTAATGCGGAAGAAATTGATTGAATATTGTAATCAATGGGGGCCTTCCAATGTGTTGGAAGATAAGGAACAATGGCCAAAGAATAGCACGTTAAAGTATAATACCATATTGCAATTAATGTTGTTTTGTAGAAGGGAAGGTAAATGGGATGAAGTTCCCAATGTTGATTTATTTTTAATTTTTTTTACCTAAGAAATGACTGTAAGAGCAGAAAAGATTGTGGGTTAATAGTTAAAGATACTAATGTGCTGGCATTAGAACAGGAAACTGTGAAATCAAGATTGTTGAAGCGATGTTGTCCGGCTTGTAGTATTGACAAAAGATGTAATAAGTGTAAAGAGGAGGATGAAGTGGAAGAGGAAGATAGTCAGTCGCTGGTGGCAGCACCGAGAGAGGAAAGGAGAAGCTGAAGAAGGGATAGAGGATGGGCAGCGTGATGATGAGCTGTGGCTGGTGGTACTGGGCGAGGCGGGGGAGCGGTGCTCCAGGAAAAGGCAGATTTAAAAGCTTGGAAGGAAATGTCAGGAATTTACGGAGAATATGTGCAGAAGGCGGCTCAGGGTCTACAATAGAAAAGAGACAGGGCAGAGAGCAAGTGAGGAATGGTCGGTTGTTAACAGCAGCTATTGCAGAAGGAAATCAAGGAGGCAGGAGATGGAATGGGAACAGAAGGAACCAAAACGTAGGGGCAATAGATGGGAATTTTTGCCCCGCTCTGGAAAAGAATCAGTGTGCGCTTGGTAAACGAAAGGGACATTGGAAGGGAGAATGTCCCCAGAACAGATTTCAGAAACGATTTCCCTAAAACATGGAACAATCCCAGGGTAACAGGGTTTCTCACTCTGGACCAGAATTCCGAGTGACGGGGACCAGGAAAAATAAACCAGAAAGTGTCCTCAACGGAACCCCTGGTTACCCTGAAGTTGGGGAATGAAAAGGTAGAATTTTTAGTGGAAACAGGAGCAGCGTGCTCCGTTTTGAATTCTTGTAAAGGAAAACTGAGCAGTGAAAATATGTCTATTATTGGTGCCAGAGGGAACAGAGAAATAAGGCTTTTCTTTCAGCCTATGAAATGTGGATGTGGATCTCGAGCCTGTGTGCATACGTTCCTGTATGTACCCGACTGCCCTATGCTGTTATTGGGAAGGGATTTATGAAGTAAACTTAATGCTCAGATTGCATTTGAAGATAATCATATCCATGTGCAAATACCAGAAGAAAAAGCGTTGGAGGCGCAAGTCTTCTTATTCCAGCAAAACCAAGATGTGCAGACATCTACAGTCCCGGAGGAGTGATGAATGCAGTGAATCCTCTCGTATGGGAAGCGGGAACGCCGGGACGATCTAAAGCAGCAGAACCGGTAAAAACTGACTTAAAGCCGAATGCACGACCGGTAAGACGAAAACAATATCCAATAAAATTAGAAGGAAAAAGAGGACTTGAACCATCGATAGAAAAGTTTATTAAATACAGACTGTTCCGGGAATGACAATCAGAATATAATACTACTCCGTAGTGGCTAATCCGTACACTCTGCTGACCACTATAAAGGAAAGAGATCAATGGTTTGAAATGTGGCAGTAACCTTGTTACAGTACGTGGACGATATTCTCCTGGGGACACAGACAGAACCTGATTGTGTGCAACATACGATTGATCCCTTGAATTTTCTAGGAGCAGCTGGATATGGAGTATCTCAGAAGGCGGCTCAAGTGGTGCAACAAACTGTTGTTTATCTGGGTTTTACGGTTACGCAGGGAGAACGGAGCCTGGGAATGGAGCGGAAAGAAGCAATCTGTCCAATGCCTGAACCAAACTCTAAACAGGAGCTGAGAGCGTTTTTGGGAATGGCCGGATGGTGTTGCCTGTGGATCATTGATTTTGGCTTGTTAGCGCCTCGGACTGCCAAACCTGGAAAAACCTTTGGAGTTATTTGTTTACGAGAAACACTGTATTGCTTTGGGAGTACTGATTCAGAAGACCGGATCCTGGAAAAGACCGGTAGGATATCTTTCCAAGCAGCTGGACCAAGTAAGTCAAGGTTGGCTTCTTGTTTGCGGGCGGTGGCAGCGACCGTAACGCTCATGCAAGAGGCGCGGAAGTTAACCCTGGGGCAGAAGCTGGTCGTTCAGGTACCACATGCGGCGGCTACTGTTTTAGAGCAAGAGGGGGGGCATTGGTTGTCCCCTCGCCGAATGAGGAAATATCAGGCTATTTTATTAGAACAGGATGATGTAGAATTAAAAGTGACTTCAGTGCTGAACCCAGCAACCTTGTTACCTTTAGCGAGTGAGACAGAATTAGAACGTGACTGTCTGGTAACAATGGAACAGGTTTATTCTAGTCGAGCGGATTTAAAGGATGAACCTATAGACTCAGCAGAAATGAATCTATTTGTGGACGGGAGTGGTTTTGTTGCTAACAGAACTAGAAAGGCAGGATATGCTGCAGTCCTAGAAGAAGAAGTTATAGCGGCAGAAGCACTCCCTCCAGGAACTTCAGCACAAAAAGCAGAATTAATTGCATTAATCAGAGCTCTGGGAATAGCAGCTGGGAAACTTGCGAACATAGGGACTGACTCGAGATGTGCTTTCAGGGTGTTACATGCACACGGAGCATTGTGGAAGGAAAGAGGTCTCCTGTCTGCTCAAGGAACACCAGCTAAATACGGAAATGTAATAAAGAAGTTGTTAGAAGTGGCGCAATTGCCTAAACAACTTGCTGGGATGCACTGTAAGGCTCATCAATTTGGCAACTCTTTCATCGTTACAGAAAACCGAAAGGCGGCTCTGACTGCTGGGCAAGCTGCAGAAAAGAAAATCCTGGGGACGTGGCCTGGAAGATCCCAACATTTAAGTCAGCCTCCCAAGTCTACAGGAAGGGACGAGCAATTAGCTAAGTTGTTAATGTCCGGTGAGGATGACAACGGATGGTGGATGGCCAAGGATCAGCGTGTGATATCACCTGAGAATCTTGGGAGAGACATTTCAGAGAAAACTCATAAAGAAACCCATTGGGGAATGGAGGCTTTAGTAGATAATACTCAGACGTAAGCTTTGGGAGTGGGAATGACTAGTATTGCAAACAGTGTTGTAAACAGATGTGAAATATGTCAGAAGAATAATCCCCGCAGTGAGCCGAGACCCCCACCAGGAGCAATAAAGAAAGGAAACACACCAGGGGATTACTGGCAAATTGATTTTTCTGAGCTTCCCGGGCAAGTCGGGTACCGGTGTTTGTTGGTTCTAGTGGGTACTTTTTCTGGATGGCCTGAAGCTTTTCCCTGCCGTACCAGCCAGGCACGGGAGGTAGTGAAGGTGTTACTGAGGGAAATTATTCTGAGGTTTGGAATCCCGACGGGAATGTCATCAGACAGGGGACCACATTTTGCGGCAGAAGTGGTTAGGACTTTAGGAAGGGCTTTAGGGGTAAAATGGGATTTGCATACCCCTTGGAGACCCCAATCGAGTGGGCAAGTAGGGAGAATGAATCAACCATTAAAAAGACAGAGGAGCAAGATTATTTTTTTTCTGATTCCGTTTCCGGCTGCATTGCTTTGCAGGCTTGACTTGACTGTGTAGCCACGAGCCCTAATGTCAGCATTGGGGATGGAGAAGAAATACCAGGGGCTTTCGCAAGTAATGGGACTTGCTATTTCAGCAGCAAAGCAAAGGTAGGGGGGGAACGGGGGGAAAAAAGTCCCCACTCAAATTCCCTTTCACAGCTTATACTCCATAGTGGGATTAAACTCTGGAAACTCTTTTTAACTAAGAGACTCTAAGTTATTGGACGCTACTGATACTTCAAATACTGGAGTACGCTTCAGATACCATCGGTACGCTGTAATAATTGCCACGTTTTTCCAAGTCGCTTTGATTGTGTTTTCATTCATGGAAATTGTGCTCACTGGAGTGCACGTGATTCAGGCATGGAAGGGTCGGGAAGAAGACTAGTTAAAGGAAAAAATAGTGAGTCTCATTGTGTGAATTAGTTAATGGTGGTGGTGATTACTTGGTACGTGTCTGGTCAGAAATTGTTTAATGTGGTAGTCAGGTCTTTTGTTTCGTTGGTTGTTTTTTTTAATCAGAGTAACTTGTATAGTATAAATGCTCAATTTATAGATCTACTTACAAGATACTCAACACATCTATTTTTTAAAATGCTGATTTTTCTTACTAAGTTGTGGAGGAAGAACTAAGGAAGCAGTTTGAGAAGGCTGGAAACAATCTGACAGCTTGATGCCACCAAAAGGATCGGTCGTTCTTTGTGTTCCTCCTTCATCAGCTGCCCTTGATCTGACGTTTTGTTGGGCTGCTCAGTGCCCGAAGCTGTCAGAAAATCGTTTGCTTTTTGCTGCTGGACTAGTCTCCTGCCGGCTTGGTGGCACGGAGTGAGCCCCAGGGCCAGTGCAAGCGGCAGAGGTGGTGGGAGGAAGCTGGGCTTCCGTGCATCTTGTCTGTGAGTTTGATTTTTGGAGTGTGGAAACTGTCATGGAAAGGGGCTGCTCTGCTTTCCCTCCCAGTGGATTCCCAGCGCCCCCAGCAGTGATCTGCTCTGGTGATGGTGTGCTTCAGGGGGAGAGAGGCAAAAGCTGTTCCTTCTCTGTTGGATCAATTGGTAAATCGAGTAGCAGGGAGGTGGAAGGAATGGGAATGGGAATGGTCCACTTAGTAATTTTCCCTTGTGTCTCACTCGCACCATCCTCTGTTATCCCTGACACGCTGCTTCCGTCCATGGAAACCTTTTGTGTCCACTGTCCCCAAAACAATCCTGCTGCCCTGGCATTCCCTGCCGTTGGAGTAGGTGACTGTAACGCACCTTTAGGAATGTGCTTAAAAACGTCATCCTTGCAGCATTGCACGTTGTTTTCAATATGCTGCAAGTATGGAGAGAATAATTTGGAAAGACACAAGCCTGGAGTTCAGGGCTTCCACCTCAATTCCAGTAATGCCCAAGGAAGGGGAAGAACTGTTGGTAACCATCAAGGGATCTGGTGATTTTTAAAATGTACGCTTCACAGATTCAAGGTTAGAATAAAATGGTTGTTTAATAGCAAACACCAGTCGTGACCTGCTTACCAGCAGAGTTTGAATATAGGGAGGATAAAGAAGTCTGGTTTTTCTTCTTTTTTCTTCCATATTCATTACAGGAGCCTAGTTTGGCAAAAGAGCAAAAATTAGGCGAAGAAAATGGATGAAGCACAACCAAATGAGGTAGCAGAAACTCTGCAGTTTCAGTGAGCTGTGGGAGCGGCTTGTACGAGCCCTCAGTATGTGTCAGGATAATGGGGCAGAAACTGATTTTGGAGCGATGCAGGCTCCTGGTGTTTGAAATTTTAGGTAGGGAGGATTTCCTGGGGCTTGGGCGGGGGGGTAAGAGCTTTGACATTTTAGGGGTTGTGACCAGTCTTAGTGATACCCGGAGCAGGTGAGGTGCCAGGAACTCCTTCGAGGCTGCAAGTAATGAAGAAGTGGCATAATCCTGTAAAACGTGGTAGATTGAAGAGAGAGGTTTCAAAGACTGGTGATCTGGAAACAAAACTGTGGATGTTTAAAAACTGGAAAATGTTGTAAAGTCCAAAAGAGCTGAATGAATCTAAGCCAGCTGTTTAATTTTCTGTTTCAGGTACACATCTATTTCTTCTCAGATCACAGGTGTCTCGCTTCCACATCCATCTTAACATAATAGAGCAAAGATTGTTCTAAAAATATATCAAAGAGATGGAGACTTCAGTCATTTGCTTATGCTAATATGATTTCTCTACTGATTTCTTCCAAGCTTATTACCTTCTAAAAGCTAAAAAGGGGTGTGGGGTATGTTGATGGGCAAGAGTCTCCGTGCTGCTTCCCTCCAGTCGTGCACTTCTCGTGCCCTTCTCAGTGTCAGACCACCTGTATTTCGACGTGCTGCCTCCTGCCTTGCCTGCTTCTGCCAAGAGGGTTACGTTTTATGAACAGAAGGATTTTTCCCCAAAGGAAGAACAGCCTTAGTTTCGGTTTTTAGCCCTTCTTTAATCTGGCTTTGTCTAACTCTTTTACAAAGAGTTGAAGACTTCTTACAGCTCAATTAATACATGAACTCAGAACTCATGTCTGTGGATTGTTTTCTTTTGAAGGTAATCATGCGTTTAGGTTAAACTTGTTGTTTGTAACCTAAATTAGTTCTCCATATTTGCACTGCCCTTTGCAGGGTTAATATGTGAGGTGGCCACAGTTTAGAACACCTCCTTAAATATTTTGACGGAGAAGAATACGGCCTTGATTCTCTTGCTCTTGGTATTAATTGAAAATCTGCTTTATCCTGCCAGTTGTGTCCCCCGCCGTCCCCACAGTGTCCTATGGTAGGCAATTGTAAATGGTTGAACTTGAAGTGGTTTGGCAGTGGTTTAAGCACGATTAAATTTTGGTTTAGCAAATGAATTTCTGAGTGCTTAACATAGAGTGCCCATTAGGGTGAATATCCAGGTTTAAGAGATGCTACAAAGATAAACCAGGTGATTTTTGAAAAAAATCTGGTACTCCGGTGTCATGAGTGAGCATTCTTGATCAGAATTGACACAAAATTTAGAACTCTTGGTCTTTAGGAACAAATAGAATTCTGCTGCTGAATTTTAAATGGTCTTTAATCTCTTGAAAGAAAGAAAACCTTCTAGTGTGTTCAAACCAAGTGTTTAAGCCACGTGACTGAAGTTAAGCTTTATGCTGATTAAAAACAAAGTCTAAAAGGCTAATTAGGTTCTGTCATTACCAAAGAAGCTTACAAGTAAATAATGGAGTAGATGGGGTGTTATTTTAGAACAGTGTTTGAGTGTGTTACACAGAATTGCGTTTTCGGTCGGTGCAAAATGATGATTTGTTTGGAAGTGTGAAGCCTGCATACAGAATGCGCCTTGTGCAGGTGTGTGTATCTGTGTCTCTGTGTATTTATGTGTATAGTTGTCTGTATGTATTTATAACCATTCAGTAGAAATGAGAAAGTTTGCTGCAGAGTTCTCTCTCCGTTGCTGGCTGCCATCCTGAGCGCTCCTTGCCCCGGTGCCGGAGCCCTGAGCCCTTCCCTTCCTCCCGAAGCCGCAGCGCTCGCAGGGTCCCCCCTTGGCTGTCCCTGCTGGGAGAGCACGGCTTCTGCTGATGGAATGGGCTGGGAATAGTCCTTGTGCATTTTCTGTTGGTATCGGGATCAATACTGGTTCTTTAGTGTTATTAATGTTAATTGTCTAGTCTTATTCTGTTAAATCTGTTTGTATTTCAGTCCTCGCGTTTCCTTGTTTTTTCCCTGTCCCCTTCCTGGGTGGGGAGGGGTCATCGGGTGAGAGAATAACCGTCTAAACGACAATAAATTGTTGTGGGTTTCTCAGAGCAGAAGAGGGAGTTACGTTGGAGCAGTTACAGGAAGCACTTGCCACCCACAGAGGACCGCTGAGACATTCCCAAACAAGCGGGGCTTTCCCAGGAAGCCCCCTGTGGCTGCCCTGAAGGTCCTCGCCCTTCCCTGCCTCGCACCACGCAGCAGGGGAGGGAGCAGAGCCCATCTCCAGGAGTGCTGACCACCTCTCTGGTGACACCGGGAGGACAGAACAGGGTCTCCGCACGCCTCCCCCAAACCCATCCTCCCAGCCCAGATCAGATGTGGACCAGACACTGCAGCCGGGCTTCGGTGAGATGATGTGCCACCTCCATGCAAGCCCCTGCCACGACAATGGTGGCGGGAAGCTGAGGGACCCCCTGCCCAGCACTCCTAGTCCTTCTCAGTCCACAAAGTGGTGGTGATGGCGGTGTCCCTTCCGAGCTGAGTGACAAACACCACCGCGACAGCCCGTGGAGAAGGAGGAACGTCTGGGAGGGGTTGGTGCGCAGGGGAGAAGACGGGCAGGAATTCAGATGTGCCCTGCTCAGCTCAGGCAGGAGCCGAGTTCACGGTCTGCGATTTTACACCCCAAGTAAGACCGCCCAGACCCATGCTTGGCCACGAGACGGAGTCTGCCTCCTGGAGTGCCCGTTTTGGGGTTGGAAGCAGGGACAAGCTGCGAGGTCCTCAAAGGAAAGTCATCTCCGCTCCCACCATGTGCCTTTAGGTGCCCTGTTGGCATGCGCGTGAGGTTCCCCAGCCCGGCACGCTGGAGAGACGGCGCTTGGGTGAAATACAGCCCACCGGCTACGATGCACCATAAACGGGACAGAGAGGTGCTGAGAGCTGTTCCCGTCCCGAGCAGGAAACCAAAAGGGATAATCCACAGCGAAGCCGTGAACGTCACCTGCAGCTCTGTAAATTACAGGGAACGAAAAATGCAACCGGTGTGAACCAGTATTATGAATGCACCTTAACTACAGGCGCCGCATTGTAACGCGTGACCTTGCTGAACTGGGGCAGTGGGAAAGAGCGAGCGAGTTTCAGCCTCAGAGCTACCCGGCGTGAAATATAAGCTGTTTTTCCAACCGCTTCTGCTGCCGCGTGCGATCCCACTCCATAGAGAGCGACTGTACAGAACGGGCTGACCGGCTAAACACACACGAGTCATGAGGCAGCTTTGTTGACAAACTGGCTCATATTTAGGGGGAAGGTGCCCAAGGCAAAGAACCGCCAAGATTAGCCAGCGAAAGCCCCAGCAAAGGCGCCCTGTGGGGAGTCGCAGCGCTGGAGTCTGGGATAGCGCTGTGCCACCCGGCATCATCCCGAACACATGCGAAATAAAGAGATTGAAATGCCAGGTTAAGTATATTATGCTTTCCATACCTAAAATTAGGGGTATAGCTAAAATTACCAACCCTTCCTCCAGCCCCAAAGTTAATTGTTCAGTTTGTTGTGCCACTAATTTGAAATATGCAGCTTCAGCATCCAGGTGTGTGAAGCTGCTTTCACACTGAAGCTGCTCTAAAGGCGGAGACTTTGGGTAACGCACAATTAATGAGCTCAGATTCTGGAATGATCTGCATTCACTATCGGATCGGAGATGGGACTCCAGTAATCCATGTAAACATGTCAATGTCTGGTAACGGGATTCCGGATTTACGTGCACCAAATATCCTAATTTTGAGTCATTACACATCAATGTACTGAGCAAGAAGCTCAAAGGCATAGTAAGGAATTAAGTCCTGACCATCAGCTGCATAAATCACAGGCACTGAGAAATGTAACTGATGTAAAACTGCACTGTAAAGACATGCCAGGAATTACGACGTACAGCCTCTGGCACATCCAGCTGTTGTTGTATTTGCCTTTAGAAAAATGGGAATTTTTTGCCAGAGAGGGAAAAAAAAAAAAGCATTTAATGTACGGTGCAACAAGACACTCCACTCCAAAAAGAAAGACTCTCAGTCTAGTGGCATTAATTTAATGAAACTGTCACTTTTTTATGTGTTTGGTTATTGACGTCTAGAGATCACAACAGTCTCCACACCAAACACCACGCACAAAGGAATCCGATTGGGACAAAATCTTTGGACGGGCACCGCAGCCACACTGACCCTGCCATCACTGTCAGGTACTTTTCCAGCACACACAAAGCCATTCACACAGGTGTTTTAAAATCATTTAACAGCATTAAAACCCCTGTCCTGGTGAGGACAAGGAAGTGGTGTTACCAGGAAGCACAGAGGAGCTGCTTTAGAATAACAAACACAGTTCCCAGAGATTTCTCATCTTTTTCTGAGGATTGTCCTGTGGTGGGTTCTGCTGCAGGGTGGGAGAAACTGCGGCTGGGGGGACATGCCTGGCAGAGGAATCCTGCAGCCCCAGGGCTGGCTCCACACCTGTGCCCAGGGTAGGGGGTCCCAAGGCAGGAGAGAAGCCTCAGCATCACCCTGTGCCACAGGGCAGCTGTACGAGTCTCACGTGGGACACATCTGCCTTGGGGGCAGGGAAGAGCCCTTCCCCAAAAGACCACCCTTCCCCCTTTCCTGGAATATTGTCCGGTGGGTTCAGCGCTCTGGCTTTCTCTCCGCTGTGGACAGAAACAGGAGCGCTGCAGGTGAGTTTTGGCTTCACAGAGCTAAACCAAGAAAAACCTTGCATCTTTCCTTACCCAGGAACTCAAACAAACGCCCTACGCCCCCTCCAGCTCTCAGCTGCAGGATTCAGCTAAGACACACGGGATGGGCAGAGGAGAGGGAGGGAGAAGGCAACTCATCTCCAAGTCGCAGGCCCTGCATGGGGCTGCCCTGACCTCTGCGGGGCTGCTCCCACCGCCCACCCTGCCTGCAGTCTGCCTGCAAGCCCTCTGCCACATCCACTTCTGCGTCCAGCGCTCAGGCATCTTCCTTGGCCAGAGCCCTGAAGCAGAAGTGAAGCGGCAATTAAGTTCCTAAAGGAACGAGGAAGGTCGTTTTCATTAAACCAGACCCCACCATCACTTAAGACTCCCTGCAGGCATAAAAAGCTAGTGGGACCTCCTGTGACAAGGGCTGCCCCAAACGGCCATTCCTGCCCTGAGCCCTTTCATCTGCCCCCTTTGCTCCTCTTAGACTTCAAAATTCGTTTTCGCACCTCATGTGCCTCTCCAGGAGAGAAAAGTCTCTCCGGGACATGGCTGCAGCAACACATGCACATTTCCACCCCAGAGGCAACAGCTCTTAAACCATTAGGAAGCACTGTATCAAAAAACCCCCCTTTAACAGCGGGGCAGGGCAAGGGATTGCCCCCGAGAGCCAGCCGAGGCCACCAGGAGCCAGCCCAGCACTCGCCAGCCTGCTTGCCAGCCCCACAGCGGCCGCTTTAGCCGGGCTCCCTGCAGCGGGCCCTTGGCCGCCGCTACATCACGCTTCGTCACCATGGTCGAACGCCGCGTCCGCGTCCCTAGTTGCACCGCTGCCATGGCGGAGCCGGGCGCAGGCACCGCAGCTCCCCAGCGGATGGGCAAAAAGCGGTGGCTGCGCTACCTCCATAGCGCTGGGTAAGCCCGGCAATGCCATTCCCTCACCGCCGGGGAGCACAGGAGGCAGCAGGGGGCGCGCAAGGGCCCGTGATGCCCGCCTCCGTCCTGCGGGAGGCGGAACGGCTTCTCCAGCCTCTGGGTCCTCCGTGGGGCCCCTCCGGCCTCCGACGGGCCCCCCGGGCCTCTGTGGGTCCCCCGCGAGGTCCCTCCGGCCTCTGTTGGACCCCTCCGGCCGCCCCTCCGGCCTCTGCGGGGCCTCTCCCTAAAGGGAAACGAGCCCGTCCCCCTCCACGGCCGTCCAGGCCTCGGCTCGGGGCTTTCTGGGAGGGAAAGCTCCTCACCTGGACGGGGGCGGGCCGGCACAGGCCCGGCCCAAGCGGGGAGGAGGCGGCGGAGGGCTGGGCGGCCGCTACCGCCTCCCTCAGGCAGCGCCAAGATGGCACCGCGCATGCACGCGCCCCGCCACCTCCCCGTCCCTCCCCTCCATTTCGCAGGGGCGGGGGCGCTCCCCGGCAGCCAATAGGGAGGCGGCGCCGGGCTCGCGGGCCGGGCGCCCTTCCGCCGCGTGCCGGCGCGAGGCCTCTGTGGCCATGGCTGCTGGGGGCCCTCGGCGCCCTCCTCGCCGCCGCCCCGCGCCGCCCGAGGGTCTCGCCGCCGCCCGAGAGGCCGCCGCCCAGGTCAGCGAGCCGCCCCGCCGCCTCCGGGCTGCCCGAGGGCCTCGCCCCGTCCCATCGCCCCATCCCATCGCCCCATCGTCCAAGCCCGTCGCCCGCGGCCTGCCCCGGCTGTGGGGGCTGCGGAACCCCCCCGGGGCCCGCTTGCGGGGAGCGGGAGCCTCGGCCCCACCGCCTCGGCCTGAGGGGCTTGAGCCGTTAGCCGCTCTGCGGGCTGGGGCGCAGGGGGGTGTCTCGCCCTGGGGTTCCCGCCACGCTGCTGGGCTGGGCTCGGCCCCTCTGCTCGCCCAGAGTCCCCCCTGCGGGGCGGCGGGGCTCGGCGTGGGCTCGCAGGGGTTCCAGCAGGGTTCGTGGGCATAACAGTTTAAAAGAAATTATTTTGTGTAAGAAAGACCAAAGAATTCTTGCAAGAATCCTTGCCGTCTGTCATGGCATTTTGGGAGGCAAGCAGAGGAAAAAACCAGCCGGGAACAACCTTTGTGCTCCATTCCCAAAGTAAAAAGTTTTACTGGATTTTATCGTTGTTATCAGCTGATCTAGTATTTGGACTTAGGCTTAATAAGAAAGGGTGCAGCCGAGAATCTTTTCAAAACCTAGTTCACAGGCACCGATTTAGCCGTGAGTTATTGAAGTGGGCGTATGCATGAGTTGCTTTCCCACCTTTTCTTTCCTGTCCTACTTAGTCTTTTCTTTGCAACTGGGTGTAGTGACTGATGGATGGCTTAGGAATCGCTGGTACGCTGCTTTCCTTGAGGAAAGAGGGAAACGTGACATATTAACTTCCGCGAGTTTTTGGTGATGGGAACAAATGTCAAAGGTTAGAAAGCGTTAACAGAATGAGGCAGAGAGGCCTAATATGCTGTAGTGGGATAATTAGCTCTGTGTGAGTGGTCCGTTTGGGGGGTGTCGGTGGGGGATGCTCAGCGGTGGCGGTTGGGTGTGTGTGCCTGAGATGATGCCAGGGGCGCTCGGAGGGGGAAACCTTTGGGCTATGAAAAGTAACTTTGGAAGTTTGGGTCCTGTGAAGGGGAGTCAGCCTGGCAGAAGCTGAAGGAAGTTCCAAACCACTGTTCTGTGTGTTCTTTCCTCAGCATTTGTACAGCTGCGGACGATCCTGCTGAGACTGCAGCAAAAAAGAGGAGGACAGGTATCGCATGTTACAGAAGTATTTAATATGCCTGATCTTTCTTAGGTTTCACCTACCTTAGAAAACTCTGGCTTCTGTACTTCTTTTGACTTGAAAAGTGAAATTGAAAGTTGACTTTTTTAATACTGCTGTTTTTCTGTGCAGATATCAAATGGCTAGACGTTTGCTGCCCAGAGCCGTCTCAGGGTGATCTTATGACCAGGTAGAGTCTCTTTTAATCGTGGTTCTTGTTTCTTTTGGCTCTGTGTGCGTGTCTCTTTCCGTCCCTATTCTTCTCCCCGCTTGAAACACTAGCACTCTATTTAGCCGTGCGGCACTGTTGTGTGCTTAAATTGTCAGTGGTTCACCTAAGCTTGAGGGGAGAGAAGGAAAGAAAGGAACTGAGAGAGTAGGATGGGTTCAAGTAAAAGGAACGTTTTCTTGCCTTTTTTTGTGGCTTTAACTACCAAGGGAAGTCATTAGACAAAGCTTGTGATGCCTACTCTTACCACGCTGGACTGAAAGTGGAGAATACCGTGAGAGTCTGTTGTAGGTCTCCCTCCTGGAAAAGGGGGTCTTTGGTGACAAGGCAAATTCTTGGTTTTGAAGAAGGCACACGTATACGGACAACTTTAATGTCTGTGCATTTGTTTGCTCTTCAGAGTCTGCCTGGTTTTACTGATAATTCCCTCCAAATGGGGACAGTCACTCTCTTGACTAGCCTACAGAAGGCAAGTAAATATCCTGTAGGTGTCCCATTTGTAGTTCCCTGTGCTGGTCTTAGTTTCCGTAAGCTAACTCGATTTGGCTGCGGGTAGAGTTGCAGACGTTCATGTTATACCTTGCAGTATAAGCCCTGGCACGCAGCCTTTATCCCCAGTAGATCCCAGAGCACTTGACAGAGGAAGTGCTGGTTGCTTCCCTGTTTTCCAAAGAATGAAACTGATCAAGAGAAACCAAAGGAGTCTTGCACAGGTAGATGGGAAGGAATTTACAAAGCTCCCAGCGCTTCATTCTATCCCAGTCTTGCTGCTCCGAAAGAATCATGCTGGAAGCTGAGAGGATGTTGTCACACATGTGCAACCGGGGCTCCAGCCAGCAGGAGCCTTGAAAAAGCATTTCTTATCCCGAAGGTGAATTCTTGAGAATTCCGTGGGAAAGTACAGGTACACAGCTCACTGCTCTCTCTCTTTCTCTCCCCGTCTCCTCACAGGGGCTCCCCACCAGCAGAAGAGTCTCTGGAACAGGACAGAGCAGTGAAACAAGCTGTTGCAGGGGTAAGCTTGTGATATTCATTATTTTGGTTTTTAGGAAAATTTAGCTATTGGTGATGAGAAATTTTTGCGCTCCTCACTTTCAGTACTTACTCAACAATATCTGTATTTGTGCAGGTCGTTTTCCCCAAGGAAAGCGGGAACATGGTTTGTTGAGTAGCACTATCACAAAGGGTTTCCCGCTATTTTTCTTCTTCCCCTTTAATGAGCTGGGTACAGCCTCAAAGCCTTTACCGCACAGGCTTAGTTACCTGCAAAGCTGGCCTGTGGTGTCTTTAGTCGTGTCTTGTTTTGTGAGATAGGAAGTACATCTCTTTGACTTTCATCCCTGGTCAGGATTGAGATCAAAATTAAATTTTAGTCATGGAAATCAGAAATAGTAATCTCAATCTCAACTTGCTGCCTACACGTGGAGGCTTTTCTGGGGTTCTTAATGCTGCTCCAAGGCAAACTAACTTTCTGGCTCTCTTGCCTCCGTTGAGTTTGAGTGCAGCACTCCATGGGTGCGCAGTTGGAATGCAGTCCTCGACAAAAAGTAACTTTGGAGTTTGCTGGTTGGCTGTGTGTACAAAAGCCCTTCCAGATTTAGACCTGAGCAAGATCTTCTGTACTATCCCCTAGAAAAAAATCTGTGCTGGATTGCTAGCTTGACGTCCTTTTGTCTAACAGGAACAGCATGGAGCTCAGACCTCAGAAGATGGGTTATCCCCAGTACCTCTGGCACCTGCTGGGGCCCAAAAGTCACCTGCCCTTGATGCGGAAGAGAAGAGACTGCCAAGGCTGCAGAAAAGAGCAGGCGGCTTTACTCCGCTCACAGAGGTACCGTAGCTGACAGGCTGTTGGACAAAACTGAAGGCTGTGACACAGCTGCAAGGAACCCCATTTGTTATAGGTGGTTCTTCAGGCTTTTTGAAATCTGAAGAACTTGGGTTTAACCTGTTAGGGAGTGTCTGCGGCTGTGACTTCCCGGTGCAAAGGTCAGCACTAAAGCTGGTTTGAAGGATTTACAGGATTTAAGCATCTTATGCTCCACGCACTCCTTCAGTTGCGCTCTAACCTAAGGGTTTGTGGGGCTTCTGTTACTCGGGCAAAAATGAGTCTGGGTTTAGCAGCAGTCTCCCAGAGCAGTGCTAACCTATTTCCTACAGTTATATGGGATCTGCCTCTCAACCTGTCCTACCATGAAGATAGAACTTGAAAGAGAAGCTTTTCCTGATCCCTGGTGTTGCCTTGCTTGTAGGGGACCTGAGCATCCTGCATGCTTACGTCCTCAGGATGTCACCGAGCCGTGGATGCGCACTGGGCATGGTTGCGCTGCGTGTAGCAGTGGTCACAGGAGTTCACTTAGTTACGCTATGCAACAGGGAGGGGGAGTTGAGGTTCCCCTGCTTGTCTGAATTTTGGCTGCTTTTGTTCTTGGGAGTTGCAGTCTAACTGAGCGCCCCCTTTTTTGCCTACAGAGGATTGACTTGGAAAGGGCTAGCAAGTCCAGAGTTTACAACGTCTGCGGGGTGATGCTCAGTACAAGGAAAACCAGGGGTTTTCTTATCCTGCTAGCCCACGTTCAACCGAGAAGAAGATGCTCTTGCAGTTCAGAGTATTTTATACTAGCAGACCTAGTGGTTTATTTGCATTCCTTAGGCAGACTTAGATGGAAACGTCCAAATTGCAACCAGTTGCATGCACAGCCTGGGCTCCCGATTGCCTGACTGCAGTGTAGCTGCCTCGGTTTCCCCCTTTGCTGGTGCTTCAGGTCCCTTGAAGTTCCCCCACCCTCACATTCTTTCAGGCTCCTGACTCAGCTGCCTTGGCATGGAGAATGCCTGCTGCGGTTGGCTTAAACCTCAGCGTTGCG
Source organism: Rissa tridactyla (assembly GCF_028500815.1). NCBI lineage: Eukaryota > Metazoa > Chordata > Aves > Charadriiformes > Laridae > Rissa > Rissa tridactyla. Next base: position 101,917,462 of record NC_071467.1, read on the forward strand.
AGGGCTGCAGCACCACATGGGAAAGGCGTTTGCTGTGTGTTTGCCAGTCCCTGCGTTTTATCTCAGCTTCCTTGGCGAAAACAAATTGAGGCAAACCTGGGCCCTAAAGTTCTAAGTTAAGATGCTGAAACCAACCAAGCAATAAAAAAGGGGCGCTTGCTAACCTAGCCGAAACCCAGCAAAGGCGGTTGCTCTGTCACCTGAGCTTCATTTCCAGGCCGTGTTTGAGTTGAAAGCTGCCCACAGGTTGGCATGCTCGATGCTCTGTTTCACAAGTCCTTCCCCATTTAATTGTTCATTTCAGGCCATGGAGAGAGAGGTCATTGCCGCATTAGGCAAAGGTGAGCCGGATGAGATCATGAGCAGTGTCTTCAAACTAAGGGTCACACGCAAGGACATCCGCACCCTAAGGAACCTTTGCTGGCTAAACGATGAGGTAAAAGTAGCTGCAGCACAGGGATCTTCTAACGGAGCGTTTATTTCAAAATACCCCTTCAGGGTGTACAGAAGTCTTTGCAAAGTGATTTGATGAGCTGCACTGCAGAGCCCAGAAATCTCTGCACAGTTCTTATTTTAGGTACTGAAGGGTCCAGTGCTTCTGGCAGTTCCTTTACTTGTCTTGTGCAGCTTCCAGGAGTTAGTCTAGGTTCTTGGAGTGGGTGGCAGGTGTTTTTACCAAAGTGCAGTTTGATAAACAACTGTAACCAAGTGCGAAATTCTCACAACAAAAGCTGACAGCTGAGGCTGGAGTTCTCTCAGCTGCGTACTTCAGGGTGGCCAGAAAAGAGACGTTGCTGTGCTTTTCATTTGGTAAGCTAGTGTCTTATTTTACATCTCAAGCTTCCTCTTTATGGTACAGGTCATTAATTTCTACATGGGCCTTGTGATGGAAAGAAGTAAGAAAGAAGGATATCCATCAGTCCACGCTTTTAGTTCATTCTTTTATGAAAAACTTACTTCTGGGGGCTACGAAGCCGTAGGAAGATGGAGCAGGCGTGTGGATCTCTTCCACAAGGACATCATCTTAGTGCCCATTAACTTGCGCTTGCACTGGACACTAGCGGTGAGTCAAACGGGCTTGTTATTTAGAGTTGGGTGGGGAGAAAAAGCCAGCAAGAAAAATCATTGAGGTTTGTGCAGCAGAAGGTTGCGCTTTGTCTAACAGTCACCTTTTAATAACAGGTCATCGACACCAGAAAGAAGACGGTCAAATACTACGACTCCCTGGGACAAGAAGGGGACCAGATTTGTGAGACTTTGCTGTAAGTAACCGCTCAGTCAGTGCTGTTGTGTTGTGAATTAGGAGAAGGGTTTTGGATTTTGCCCCTGTGACACGGCTGCAAGTTTTCCCATTTCTTGTAGAAAACAAAGCAGAAATGTTGGATTCGCTTGCTGCGAGTTGTCTGACAGTGACTCCTTACCTAGTCTCACGTCGTCCCCTCCAGCCAGTGTCTTGGATGCCTGGCTTCTGCCACCTTCCCCCTATATCCCAGACAAAGACATGGTAGCCCCGTGGCACAGGGGCACCAACTGCGTTAGTGATCGATAAAACCGGGCTGTTGACGAAAGGGAAGCGTTTCAGGGAAGAAGTTTCAAGGAAGCAGGCATCCTTAGAAGTCTCTGCCACTGATGCAGAAGGAGTAAAAACCCTTAATGCAACAGCTTTGTAGCCCAAGAGCAAGGAGAGCGGCCCCTCAGAGAGAAACCAAGCGTTGGTTTAGTGCGGTGCTCTCCTGACCAGTTAACAGCAGCTGCCTGGGAAAGGGTATAAGAACAGGTCTGCATCCAGTCCTTTTTTCCAGCAAGTGGTGGCCTGGAAACTTCCTCGGCCAGAGGTACTGGCCCAAAAGCTTTTGTATTTGTTCTTCCGGAGGTGCACGCAGTCTGTGGGATTCAGGCACAGGGTGGAATGACAACATGAGGGTTCCTCGCTTGGTTTTTCTGTTCTTCCTCTGAAAACATGTGATTTGGGGTTTTTTGACCTCTACTAAGCAATGAACTTAGGCTTTTGTGGAAGCCTCTGTTGGAATTGTCGGTCTCATTGCTGGTCATTAGCTCACAGCCTCTCGCAGTGTTTGTAAATTTAAGATTTGGATTTTTCCACCCAATGCCTTAAATCAGCTGCTCTGAGGATCCTCTGACACTTTACTCTCCTGCCATTCGTCTTCCTGGGATCTTTCAGCAGCTGTTTTTTTCTCGGACTAAATTACAGCGATGAAGAGTGATTTTGCTTTTGTTTTAAACAGCAAATACCTGCAAGAAGAAAGCCGCGAAAAAAGAAATGTGAAGCTGAATGCTTCAGAGTGGACTATTCACAGCATGGAGCCCCATGTGAGCGAACACTACTTGCACTTGAAATGTGAACTAGAACTCCTTGTCACAGAGCTCTTAACGCTTTCTCATAAGGCCCGGACTTTAGAGAACAGCCATAAGCATCTTCTTCTGGTACCACATCGGGCTGCAAGAGGACCAGGAAACCATGCTGAGATGAAATCTCAGCAGACGAATTTTTGGATGAAATCTTTGAGCAGTGCCTCTCCTTGCTGGCTGAATACTTTGGTTTTTTTTTTTTTAATTCCTTTGCCACGTGAAGGTGAATTTGGCTTTGCCCCCATTTCACAAGTCAAATTTCAAGTCTCTTTAGCAGTTGTCAGAGCACGTAGGCTTCTGGTTTGCAGCCCAAATCCTGGCACGTGAAAAAGCAAGGGGTTGAGCTGATGTTTCTCAACAAGTTAATAATGAAAAGCAGCACCTAAAGACTCGATTTAAGGAACGTCACTTCAGAAAGACACAGTACAAACCTCAAGACACCTTGCAGGGAGGAAGCCTGCTGTCCCTTATCAGCCTGCGAGGAATTTGGATTGTAACATCCGAGCGCAGGAAGCCGAGGGGAGGGATGATGTGCAGTTCCTGGGGTGTGTTCCTTGTGTTGGGGAGCGGTTATTGGGGATGGTGCAAGTTCAGGAGTGTCTGGTTAGGGTATTTTTGGTAATGGGTGCTACTTCCAAGTTGCTTTTCCTTGAAGGTAGAGGCAAATTCTCCATCTTCTTTGCATTCGTTAGGAAATCCCTCAGCAATCGAACGGAAGCGACTGCGGTGTTTTCATCTGCAAATACGCAGACTACATCTCGAGAGACAGACCGATGACCTTTACACAGGTGAGTGAAGGTTCTAAACAGCTCCAGCCTCTTCCATACAGAGCCAAGAGCCAGGGAAGTTACGCAGCGGCTGAGGTGTCTGCTCCCAGTGAGATCCCGCTTGGGGGAGATACCGCAGCCAGTGGGTTTGTGGGATCTGGCCTTTGGATCTTTGGGAGAAATGGGTCTCAGCCTCTGACCAATGAAGACACTGGTTCTTTTCCAAGGCAGTGCTCTTCTGTGAAAGTGCTTGTAAGCTGTTGTGTAGTCAAGGAGATCTGGTTTTGGTGGCATGTCACCCTCTTAGGAGCTGTGTGGGTGAAAGCCAGGCTGTACCCGAAGGGCAAGTGTTGACAGTTCTTAAAAGGAACTTCATAGTAAAGAATTAACTGGGTGTTTCTGCGTATTTTGTGTCTCTTTCTGCCATGAGGTGTATTTCATGGATTTTCTTTTCTTTTCAGACCCACATGCCTTACTTCCGTAAGAAGATGGTGTGGGAAATCCTCCACCAAGAGCTGCTGTGAGACCCGCACTACAGGAGTAACCCTTCTTCTAGTTATTTTTCTCATACCTTATTGTTGTTGGACGTTTTTCTCTGTAGGTTAAGGAAAGAGTTTTTCTCTGTAGGTTAAGGAAAGAGTTTTTCTCTGTAGGTTAAGAAGTAGTGGTTAAGATTATTTGCCCCCCCATCCCCCGCCTGCCCCTATTTTGGAGACAGTAACTCTCTTTGAAATTAGCTAACACACCTTAAGTGCAAGCTGGAAAGGTTGGTGTCACCTGGCCAAGGGAAAGCTTAAGAAGAAATGCTGTGAACTTCCATCGCAGAGAGGGCTGCTCCCACTTCGCAGCGCACGTGGCCACCTTATGGACGAATGGGACTCATCTGGTGGTGGCAAGAGTTGCATGAGCTGAACTTCTCTCACAGCACACGTGGTCACGTTATGGACAAATGGGACTCATCTGGTGGTGGCAACAGTTGTGTGAGCTGAACTTCTCATCCCAACAACAAGGTGCTGAACTACTGTTTCCTCCAAGAGAGTTTTCTTCTGTTTCTGGAATAATCTACCATCTACTTGATGCCTACAAGTGGATTTGTGATGACCATCAGAAGAAAGCATTTACCATCTTTTGAGTTGGGAGAGAAACCCCTGTGGTTGGGGTTGGTTTGGTCTTTTTCTGTCTCCAGGGAGTTTTATAATGTGAAAAGAGAAGTATTTATTTATTTTTATTAAAATAAATATTTAAATTATTTGAAGAGCCTTACTGGAATGAAACTTGATCTGGTAATGAGAGTGATTTTTTTTATTTTTTTTTTTTGGTCATTGAAGAAAAGGTTGACATATCAATGTGGGTTTTAGCTCACTCACAGTCTCTGGAGGAAGACGACTCTGGCCAGGCTGGGTATCAGAGCATCAGAACCTCCAAGCGATTGTCCCAAAATCCTGAAGGGACAAGCCTTTCATTTTTTCCCCCCCTCTAGCTTACACTCCGGAGCTGGAGTGGGATTTCAGGTCTTTCCTTGACCATCGCAGAGGAAAAATTGCCCAGTAGCTGGTTTGGAAGCCCCGTGTTGGAACGCTTGTATAAATGACCGTGTGGTGTTGTCTCTGTAATGGCAGTTACCATCATGGGAGGCGATTCCTGCCCGCGGATGCGGTCTCTCCTCTCCTCAGCTTTGGGGGAAAGCTGGTGATTTTGGGGCCATGCCCTCTGTCACCGTGGGTGGGATCAGCCTTCCCGGTGCTGCTCCTCGCCTGAAGGTCTGCTCTCCTGGGCCGGCTGACGCGGTGGTTTGGCTGTGGTGTGGGTCAGCAGCCACATCGCTTTCTGCTTTCAAACTGATGAGCTTAATCTGTCCCCAAATCAGAGGAGATTCTCCAAAGGAAGAACTATTGCAAAGGCAATGTGTCGTGGTTTGTCCCTCCAGGAGATACTTCATCTTCCCGGGCTCCCGGAGGACGTGGAAGATTTTAGCTGTTTATTACCGCTAGGACGCAGTAGCTGAATGCTCGAACTGTCCTTTCCCCTTCCCTTCGGTTCTCGCTGTCTGGGGGCTGCAGTTTTGAGGCTGACCCTGTGCTCTGCTGAGTGCAAAAGCAGAATTTGGGTTTTTTTTGGGAAAAAACCCCAATGAACCAGAAAACAAGCCCTGCAGAGGGGGGAGTGGGGTAAGGACACGCGTGTGCGGTGTGAGTAATGCCCTGGGGCCCTCGGCGGGGCAGGGGACACACACACTCCCCATGGGGCTTCGCACAGTTGTGACGCTGCCGGCTGCCCCGTGAGGTGGTCCTTGCTCACAGGAAGGCCGTGGAGGGGGCTCAGCCCCCAAGGCTGGCTCAGACCTGGCCTCGCATGGCCAGTGACCACAGGTCTACCAGGAGCAGAGTCATCCTCGGCTGGGGATGGCGGGGGGACAGCAAAGGTGAAAACTGATGCTCTTTTGGTGATTGCTCATGCTAGAGGCAGGGAGGGGATTTCTTTTGTTTCCAAAACACGTGGGCGTGACGAGTGCCGTGATTTGGTGCTTTGAAGTGTTACAGGAGCGGCACCGGAGCCTTCCCCCCTCGGGGGCCACCTCTCCGTGGCACTGTGTCCCTGGTGCCCGATGGGTGGGAGGGAAAGAGCACAGCTCTAGGGACCATGGGGGTTCCCGTGAGACCCCGCATTTGGAGCACTGCATCCAGCTCTGGTGCCACCAAGAGCAGAAGGACACGGAGCTGTTGGAGCGGGGCCAGAGGAGGCCCCGGAGATGCTGGGAGGGCTGGAGCCCCTCTGCTGGGAGGACAGGCTGAGGGAGTTGGGGGTGTCCAGCCTGGAGAAGAGAAGGCTCCGGGGAGACCTTAGAGCCCCTTCCAGTCCCTAAAGGGGCTCCAGGAGAGCTGGGGAGGGACTCTGGATCAGGGAGGGGAGCGACAGAACAAGGGGTGCTGGTTTCAAAGGGAAGGAGGGGAGATTTAGATAAGATCTCGGGCAGAAATTCTTTGCTGTGAGGGTGGTGAGCCCTTCTCTGGCCCAGGTTGCCCAGAGAAGCTGTGGCTGCCCATTGAAAAAAAAATAAATATATATATAGAGAGAGAGAGGCAAAGGATGAAGAACTTACACAGGAATGCTTAGATGTAAATTGAGTACCAGACTAAGATACAACCTGACTTAAGGGAAGAACCCCTATCTGGGGGTCTTCATTTGTTCGTAGGGGGTTCTTCAAGAGTGATAGAAGGAAAGAGGTGTACTGGATATGCGGTGGTAAATGGAGTGAGTCAACTGTGGAATTTGGATAAGGAGGTGAAGCCTCTGTGCTCAAAGAGCAATTAAGACTGGCTTTGCTCTCTCTTGTGCAGCCCAGGGGAGTGAAGGCTTGTCTGGCCATCACAGGATACATAAATGACGGGGTAGTCTTGGGGAGCCAGGACAGCCCTGCTTTTCGTCAGCAGAGACAGTAAAATCAAGATAACAGAGACCTTGTGTAGCTCTTTGTTTCCTTGAGAGGCTGCTGTGTCTGGTAATTGACCTTTGCCTCGTTACCTGTGAAATGCATATTAAAGTTGACACCCCCGTATATGCTAATGAAGATTTTAGAGATCATGCTAAACATATATGACTATAGCACTCAGCTCTCCACCCAAATCATACTACACGTCACCTAGGGTAGGGAAACCTTGTAATTTTGGGGATAAAAGGATGGGGAAAGTGACTGTTAAATTGGGAGAGAAGAAACTTGATACCTGATGGACCAGTCCATGGGCTGCGTTCTCTTCCTCCACCCCAGGCAGGGACGCCCTTCTGGGTAAGCGCTGCGCCTTTCACCCTCTGGTGAATGTTACCCCGGGTTGTTGTACTATCATTATTTTTGCTAGCAATGTTAACCTTAAGTAATTAGCACTATTGTAGTTAGCGAATTTATCAACGGCAATCTCAAATCTGTTCTGTCGCTCTCAATAAAATAACTGATTTTGATTATTTGTGAATCTGATTCAATGAAAATCCTTTGGTGGGACTCTGACAGTAAATCAGTGAAAGTCCTGGGACTCTGACAGACAAGTATCGAAACTACAGTCCTTTTAACGCGACACCAACAAGTAAAAGCATCTGAAAAATTACCTAGTGCATGGTCCGCTCAAATATGTGAGATGTATACCTTAAGCCAGGCACTTAAATTAATTGGAGAAAGGGGAAGGAACAATATATACAGACTCTTGTTATGCCCTTGGGGTAGTGCATACGTTTGGTAAGATTCGGGAAGAACGAGGACTAATAAATAGCAAAGGGAAAGAACTTTTACACTAAGAACTTACACAGCAGGTGTTAGCTAATATATTAATACCAAGTGAAATAGCAGCTTTACGTGTTAAAGGTCACCAGAGAGACAATTCAATTACCGCAAGGGGAAACAGATTAGCGGACAAGGTGGCAAAAGAGGCGGCCTTGGGGCAGGAGAAGCAATGACAGAAGCAGGGGCAGTGGAGCAATGCGGTAAATGGATTCTGCCTGATGGAAGGGAAATGGTCAACAAACAATGAGAGAAACAGTGACAGTGTGACAACAGGGAAGCCATTGGGGAACGCATGCAATGTGCAAATAGTTTTGTGGAAGTACAGGTGCTTCGGCATATACGCAATAGCCAAACAAATTTGTGAGGGATGTATTATTTGTAAGAAAGTAAACAAGAAAGCCTTGAGAAAGCACTTTTCAGGAGGAGGAGAGCCCGGCTTGAGACCGTTCCAAAGTATACAGGTAGACTTCACTGAACTACCACCAACAGGCAGGCGAAAAGATCTTTTAGTCCTAGTGGACTGCCTTACTGGACGGGTGGAAGCCTACCCCTTGGTGTCAGCTACTGCAGCTGGGGTAATTAAGATAATACTAGAACAAGTTATTCCCAGATACAGGTTAGTGGAGACTATAAACTCAGATCAGGGCAGTCATTTTACTTCTAAAATCCTTCAAGGAATTGCGGAAAGTTTAGGGATAGTGTGGGAATTTCATGTCCCCTAGCATCCCCCATCATCAGGAAAAGTTGAGGATGAACCAGACCATTAAGAGACCATTGTTGAAACTGATTTTAGAAACCAAATTACCATGGACTAAATGTTTACCAATAGCATTGTTGAGGATCCAGACTTCTAGAAAAGATACAGGTCTCTTGCCCTATGAGATGCTTTTTGAACTACCTTATTGGGTAACAGAGAAGACGCCCACTTTTGAAACTAAAGATGTGTTTCTTAAGAACTGTATACTGGGGTTGTCGTCTTCTTTCTCTCCCCTCAGAAATAAAGGACGTCTTGCTCAAACTCCACCCATTGGAATTTGCAGTCCATGCCTTCCGACCAGGAGATTGGGTCTTGATCAAATCCTGGAAGGAAACCAAGCTCCAACCAGAATGGGAAGGCCCGTTCCAAGTGTTACTGACCACTGAGACTGCAGCGAGGACGGCCGACAGGGGTTGGACTCACTACACTCAGCTAAAAGGACCAGCTGAACCCCCGCCAACAGATCCAGTGGAACAGCGGACTGTACATTCTACTGACTGCCCGCTGCGAGTAACCCTAAAGAGACAATAAGCCGTAGGTTGGGGCAGGATGATCCAGTCGGGAGATATAAATCTGTGTACGGCATGAATTTTAAGAAGCATTTTGCGATGATACTGGTCATAGGGGCGGTGTTGTACGCCTAGATCACATACAAAGTGCACACCCAGATTACCCGGTTAGACTTATCATAAATATCACTACAGGAAATACCCCACAGACTGGACACTTCGATGCCAGTCAAGTACTGAAGTGTGGGAATCTAGAGGCCCAAAGATGGTTGAGTGGTGAAAACAAGTACCTGTGCCCAGAAACTTGGAGGGTCGCAGAGGGATACCACGAGGCTACACCTTGTGACCAATGGAGTGAAGTGTGGTGGACCACCCAAATTGGAGGGTGGGCCATCGATAAGGATCACCTTCCCCAGAGTGTGGCCTTTTTGAATGTAATCCTCTGTTGATAACTATAACCCAGGGGGATGATACGGCTAACCTGATGTATGGAATAGGAGCAGATGTGTCTGGAAGAGATCCAAGGGGAAGATTTAGAATAGACACACTGGAAAATAGCAGTTAAGCAGAAGGGACAACTATGACTACGAAACTCCCAGTAATACAACAGTGGGAACCACTGAATGATCCAGCTTTGGTAACGGTTACTGAGATTAAAGATTTTAGAAAAACATTTGGGATTGAGAAAGGGTACGGTGAGACAAATGCTTGGGTAGAATGGGTAAAATATACTGTTAGTAGTTTGAACGAAAGCAATTGCTATGCTTGTGCCCCAGGAAGGCCCACAGCGCAGATCGTCCCTTTTCCCTTAGGGTGGACGAAAGATTCCATAGGGATGTGGTGTATGATAGCGTTATACCAAGAAAGGACCGCCTGGGGAAATGAGACCTGTCATTCACTTTCCTTACTGTTTCCTGCCTTGGAATCTAGAGATGTTAAAGTGCCACCAGCATTTTCCACAGCAATTGGCAACCATCCAGCGTGCCTCTCACGGCAGGGTGTGAAGGCTGCCAGACCTGTGGGGGGATTTACCCTGTGCACTGAAACTCTGAATGTGACCAAGGGTGTAAAAGGAAACTACTCAGCGATACGAGTGCCTCGGGCGGATCTCTGGTGGTGTTGTGGAGGGAAGACCTTGCGATCTGTGTTGCCGGCTAACTGGAAAGGTACATGTGGAATGGTACAATTGGCAATACCATTCACCCTAGCATTTGAAAAAGGAACAGGAACCCTGAGACCAGGCAATAGAGTAAAAAGAAGTTTGGGTGTATCCTTTGATGAACGGATATATATAGATTCCATTGGAGTCCCTAGAGGAGTCCCAGATGAACACAAAGCAAGGGATCAGATTGGAGCAGGATTCGAGTCTGTCTTTTTCTGGTGGCTAACTATAAACAAAAATGTAGACTGGATAAATTATATTTACTATAACCAACAGAGGTTTATTAATTATACCGGAGATGCACTGAAAGGAATAGCTGAACAATTGGATGCAACCAGCCGAATGGCATGGGAAAACAGGATCCCCCTGGACACGATCTTAGCAGAGAAGGGAGGTGTGTGTGTAACGTCAGGGAATCGGTGCTGTACCTTCATCCCAACAATGCAGCTCCAGATGGTACTGTAACTAAAGCCCTTCAAGGGCTCACCACTCTAGCTGATGAGTTAGCTGAGAACTCTGGAATAGACACCTCACTGACAAGTTGGCTGGATTCCTGGTTTGGGAAATGGAAAGGTAGGGTGGTATCAATATTGCCTTCTCTTGTAATGGTAGCGGGAATGTTAGTGGCTGTAGGATGCTGTATCATTCCCTGTGTGTGAGGATTAGTTCAACGATTAATTGAAACTGCCCTAATGAAACGAATGGAAGCAGACCCTCCCCCATACCCTGGAAAAATGCTTCATCTAGAAGAAAATAAAAACACTCAAGAAGAGGAATGTAACATCATGCTGTCGGCTCTAGAGGCCTCATATGCAACCATGCCCTAGAAATGCAAAAGACAATAAGATTATGAAAAAGGAAAGGGGGAAATTGTAAGAAAGGCAGGTTATTGCTTTTGCAGAGGAGAAAAACCGTTTCCCTCAGAGGTGGCATGATAAGGGAATGACTAAGACAAAGAGGCTCCAGCAAAGGCTCGTAGAACATCTCTTATCACACAGACAACAGGACAAACTGATTCCTCCTGGACTAGTGTCTAGAAGGGCAGTCAAACATTTAACCAGGGCTAATGACATTGAGCAATCTTTTACCAAAAAGGAAAGAAATAAACTAGTCAGAGAATCCCTTTAGGTGTAGCATAAAGAGAAGTAAACAGAGACAGGACATGCGGGAAGAATTTTAGGCGCCTCGGACAGACTGTGAACCCTGGAGTACCCAACCAATGGGAAACAGGGGAGGGAAAAATTCACCCGGGATTAGGGAATAAAAAGGTGTGTTTCAAGAACTGGAAGGGTGCCTGCTTGCTAGGTCACCCGCTCTTGCAAGAACGTGAATAAAAATGTGCTTCACAGAGGATTCTGCCTGAGCCTATTTCATTCGGACCCAAACTTGTTTCTCACAGTACCCCGAGGTCCCGCAGTTACTTCTGTTTTAACAATGGCTCTGGCTTCGTATTTGGGAGGATTTGTGGGGAACAAAGGAACGTCTTCTTCTGACTCGCTGTCATCGGGATCATCCCAAATGTTTCCGTCCCAATCTTCAGGGGATACTATCAGTTTCCTAATCTGTACAATGTCAGGGGGGTGGGGAGCCTGCATAAGCATCATTTCCACCTTATCTCCCAATTTCCGCCTTTTCTCCTTCCCTTCCTGCAATCGTATTTGCAGCTGTTCATTTTTAAAAGATATCAGTAACTCAGCTGCCTTCCTGCTCTCTGTTTCCTTCTCTAGTTCCTGCTCTCTCCTGTTTCTATTCTCCCTGTCTTGGTACCGGCTTCTAAACAAGGGCCCAACATTTTACAGATTACTCCCTTATCTTTTCCATCCTTTGGAGGGCCCCTAATCGCTTTCAAGTACTCTTCAACGACTTCCCAATTGTACCAATTACCACGAGCCCATTCCTCTGAGAATCTGGGGCTCGGGTTCACTCCATGCCTCCGGAAATAATCAGTGATAACTCCTGACATCCTGCCGACGACGCCAGGTGTCCCGGGCGGAGTGAATAACTTCACTTGTAAGAGAGTAGTGAAACGTTTATTAACATAAAACAGCGATGTAACAAAGTTAGCAGTGAATGCGACAGTGTTTTACGAGATTCGATGCCAGGGTACACTGGGTTATTCACTGCATAGAGGCCAGGGCCAGACAAGCTCTCAGGGAGACCCTCCCGTTGAGTCACGAGGTTCAGAAAGGACCCCCTTGCTTTCTAAACTCCTTCTCAGAGAGGAGTCGAGGTGCGGCTGGATCCAATCCCAGTCCCAGACCTGCTCGACGGTTTATGTCTAAAGGATTCTATACGCGCAATCAATCCTTAGATCACTTAGCTAAGATTTCAAAGTTTAGCATGCTATCAGTCACTTACCGAGAATCTGTTGCGGCAAGGAATCGCTCAACCTCGAGGAGAAGAACCTTAAGCGAGCGTCCCCACTCAAGGGGAGATCCTGTCGTGCAGCCCGCTGCCGTGCAGGAGAGCTCAAAGGGCTCTTGGGCTGTCCACTATTTATGGAGTAAGATAATGGACCTATAGTCATATTCTCATGGGAACAGGGTACCTAGGTTCCCACTCCAGACAGTGTTTTGGTTATGTTGCCAGCCATCTCCCACAGTTCAAGTGCAACTCATAACAACTCCCGCTGATGGCCGTGGCTGGAGCAGGAGCCGGGGGGGCAAAAGGGGAGAGCACACCGCCACACATACACCTTACCTAGTTATGACTCACAAAAGTTCAGACATCACTCATTTTAAGCCTTGGTGAAGACTGCCCGCACATGATTTTATTATTTTTTGTTTGAAATCAAAGTATAGGAAAGGGAAGAATAGGGAAGCAGGAAGAACAGAGAAGCAGAGACTAGGGAAGGAGGTGGGATAGCAATTGCTGTCCTATCGTACCCTGCACAATTCTGTTTCAAAAAGACTTTGCTCGAAAGGTCTTCGTGTTTCCACTCCTTCTGATTGGAAATACAGCGCAGGTTATCCTGGCAAACTTTTACTAAAGTTCGGCTGCCGTCTGGAACTGGTTTTCAGTTGACTTGCACAATAGCAACTACATCAACTTGTTATAAAAAAACTAACACACAGAAATCCACCTTGAGCGAGTCAGAAGTAATAGTACCTCCCTAAAAACATAACAGTTGTAAGAAGGACATGAAGACATCAGCGGAGAGGTGATACCGGGGGCGGTACGAGTCTCTTCTCTCATCCCTGTCTTTCAGCATTCATTTCCATGGAGCATTTTTAACCTCCTGGGAACCAAATTTTCCTAACCTCATCTCCACTGCAGTAGAAACACTTGTACTATTAAAGCTTCTCATAGTGAATCTGAAAGAGAAAAGGCCATATTCCAAGCCAGACACTGCAGTTTCGTGCTCAGAATTATTACGTTCTCTTTAACATTTTTTTTTTTGCCACCTCCAGGGAAGGTTAAAAATTTAAAGTACTTATCACCTCCACAGCTCCTTCTGATGCTGCAATAAGTTAAAAAATTACAGGCTGATGAGGAAAAAAAGGGGGTCCTGCCCAGCCGAGCGGGGCCAAGGCCAGGATCCTGTCTTTCATGGAATCAGAGAAGCAGAGAATGGCTTGGGTTGGAAGGGACCTTGAAGATCATCTGAGAGATCCCATGGGCAGGGACACCTCCCACCAGACCAGCTTGCTCCAAGCCCCCTCCAACCTGGCCTCGGACACCTCCAGGGATGGGGCAGCCACAGCTTCTCAGCTTTCCCCCAAAGCTGAGGAGAGGAGAGACCGCATCCGCGGGCAGGAATCGCCTCCCATGATGGTAACTGCCATTACAGAAACAACACCACACGGTCATTTATACAAGCGTTCCAACACGGGGCTTCCAAACCACCTCTTGGGCAATTTTTCCTCTGCGATGGTCAAGGAAAGACCTGAAATCCCACTCCAGCTCCGGAGTGTAAGCTAGAGGGGGGGAAAAAATGAAAGGGTTGTCCCTTCAGGATTTTGGGACAATCGCTTGGAGGTTCTGATGCTCTGATACCCAGCCTGGCCAGAGTCGTCTTCCTCCAGAGACTGTGAGTGAGCTAAAACCCACATTGATATGTCAACCTTTTCTTCAATGACCAAACAAAAAAAATAAAAAATCACTCTCATTACCAGATCAAGTTTCATTCCAGTAAGGCTCTTCAAATAATTTAAATATTTATTTTAATAAAAATAAATAAATACTTCTCTTTTCACATTATAAAACTCCCTGGAGACAGAAAAAGACCAAACCAACCCCAACCACAGGGGTTTCTCTCCCAACTCAAAAGATGGTAAATGCTTTCTTCTGATGGTCATCACAAATCCACTTGTAGGCATCAAGTAGATGGTAGATTATTCCAGAAACAGAAGAAAACTCTCTTGGAGGAAACAGTAGTTCAGCACCTTGTTGTTGGGATGAGAAGTTCAGCTCACACAACTGTTGCCACCACCAGATGAGTCCCATTTGTCCATAACGTGACCACGTGTGCTGTGAGAGAAGTTCAGCTCATGCAACTCTTGCCACCACCAGATGAGTCCCATTCGTCCATAAGGTGGCCACGTGCGCTGCGAGGTGGGAGCAGCCCTCTCTGCGATGGAAGTTCACAGCATTTCTTCTTAAGCTTTCCCTTGGCCAGGTGACACCAGCCTTTCCAGCTTGCACTTAAGGTGTGTTAGCTAATTTCAAAGAGAGTTACTGTCTCCAAAATAGGGGCAGGCGGGGGATGGGGGGGCAAATAATCTTAACCACTACTTCTTAACCTACAGAGAAAAACTCTTTCCTTAACCTACAGAGAAAAACGTCCAACAACAATAAGGTATGAGAAAAATAACTAGAAGAAGGGTTACTCCTGTAGTGCGGGTCTCACAGCAGCTCTTGGTGGAGGATTTCCCACACCATCTTCTTACGGAAGTAAGGCATGTGGGTCTGAAAAGAAAAGAAAATCCATGAAATACACCTCATGGCAGAAAGAGACACAAAATACGCAGAAACACCCAGTTAATTCTTTACTATGAAGTTCCTTCTAAGAACTGTCAACACTTGCCCTTCGGGTACAGCCTGGCTTTCACCCACACAGCTCCTAAGAGGGTGACATGCCACCAAAACCAGATCTCCTTGACTACACAACAGCTTACAAGCACTTTCACAGAAGAGCACTGCCTTGGAAAAGAACCAGTGTCTTCATTGGTCAGAGGCTGAGACCCATTTCTCCCAAAGATCCAAAGGCCAGATCCCACAAACCCACTGGCTGCGGTATCTCCCCCAAGCGGGATCTCACTGGGAGCAGACACCTCAGCCGCTGCGTAACTTCCCTGGCTCTTGGCTCTGTATGGAAGAGGCTGGAGCTGTTTAGAACCTTCACTCACCTGTGTAAAGGTCATCGGTCTGTCTCTCGAGATGTAGTCTGCGTATTTGCAGATGAAAACACCGCAGTCGCTTCCGTTCGATTGCTGAGGGATTTCCTAACGAATGCAAAGAAGATGGAGAATTTGCCTCTACCTTCAAGGAAAAGCAACTTGGAAGTAGCACCCATTACCAAAAATACCCTAACCAGACACTCCTGAACTTGCACCATCCCCAATAACCGCTCCCCAACACAAGGAACACACCCCAGGAACTGCACATCATCCCTCCCCTCGGCTTCCTGCGCTCGGATGTTACAATCCAAATTCCTCGCAGGCTGATAAGGGACAGCAGGCTTCCTCCCTGCAAGGTGTCTTGAGGTTTGTACTGTGTCTTTCTGAAGTGACGTTCCTTAAATCGAGTCTTTAGGTGCTGCTTTTCATTATTAACTTGTTGAGAAACATCAGCTCAACCCCTTGCTTTTTCACGTGCCAGGATTTGGGCTGCAAACCAGAAGCCTACGTGCTCTGACAACTGCTAAAGAGACTTGAAATTTGACTTGTGAAATGGGGGCAAAGCCAAATTCACCTTCACGTGGCAAAGGAATTAAAAAAAAAAAAACCAAAGTATTCAGCCAGCAAGGAGAGGCACTGCTCAAAGATTTCATCCAAAAATTCGTCTGCTGAGATTTCATCTCAGCATGGTTTCCTGGTCCTCTTGCAGCCCGATGTGGTACCAGAAGAAGATGCTTATGGCTGTTCTCTAAAGTCCGGGCCTTATGAGAAAGCGTTAAGAGCTCTGTGACAAGGAGTTCTAGTTCACATTTCAAGTGCAAGTAGTGTTCGCTCACATGGGGCTCCATGCTGTGAATAGTCCACTCTGAAGCATTCAGCTTCACATTTCTTTTTTCGCGGCTTTCTTCTTGCAGGTATTTGCTGTTTAAAACAAAAGCAAAATCACTCTTCATCGCTGTAATTTAGGCCGAGAAAAAAACAGCTGCTGAAAGATCCCAGGAAGACGAATGGCAGGAGAGTAAAGTGTCAGAGGATCCTCAGAGCAGCTGATTTAAGGCATTGGGTGGAAAAATCCAAATCTTAAATTTACAAACACTGCGAGAGGCTGTGAGCTAATGACCAGCAATGAGACCGACAATTCCAACAGAGGCTTCCACAAAAGCCTAAGTTCATTGCTTAGTAGAGGTCAAAAAACCCCAAATCACATGTTATCAGAGGAAGAACAGAAAAACCAAGCGAGGAACCCTCATGTCGTCATTCCACCCTGTGCCTGAATCCCACAGACTGCGTGCACCTCCGGAAGAACAAATACAAAAGCTTTTGGGCCAGTACCTCTGGCCGAGGAAGTTTCCACGCCACCACTTGCTGGAAAAAAGGACTGGATGCAGACCTGTTCTTATACCCTTTCCCAGGCAGCTGCTGTTAACTGGTCAGGAGAGCACCGCACTAAACCAACGCTTGGTTTCTCTCTGAGGGGCCGCTCTCCTTGCTCTTGGGCTACAAAGCTGTTGCATTAAGGGTTTTTACTCCTTCTGCATCAGTGGCAGAGACTTCTAAGGATGCCTGCTGGCACAACAGGAAAACCTGTCCCCGTTCCATTGGAGAGGTGTGCGTGCCAGCCGACACAGCTGGAAAAGCTTGCTACACGGTACCTGTCTTGAGCGAGAACGTCAGAATGACAAAGAACACCCAGTGGCATCTTGAAACACTTCTTCCCTGAAACGCTTCCCTTTCGTCAACAGCCCGGTTTTATCGATCACTAACGCAGTTGGTGCCCCTGTGCCACGGGGCTACCATGTCTTTGTCTGGGATATAGGGGGAAGGTGGCAGAAGCCAGGCACCCAAGACACTGGGTGGAGGGGACGACGTGAGACTAGGTAAGGAGTCACTGTCAGACAACTCGCAGCAAGCGAATCCAACATTTCTGCTTTGTAATCCACAAGAAATGGGAAAACTTGCAGCCGTGTCACAGGGGCAAAATCCAAAACCCTTCTCCTAATTCACAACACAACAGCAGTGACTGAGCGGTTACTTACAGCAGTGTCTCACAAATCTGGTCCCCTTCTTGTCCCAGGGAGTCGTAGTATTTGACCGTCTTCTTTCTGGTGTCGATGACCTGTTATTAAAAGGTGACTGTTAGACAAAGCGCAACCTTCTGCTGCACAAACCTCAATGATTTTTCTTGCTGGCTTTTTCTCCCCACCCAACTCTAAATAACAAGCCCGTTTGACTCACCGCTAGTGTCCAGTGCAAGCGCAAGTTAATGGGCACTAAGATGATGTCCTTGTGGAAGAGATCCACACGCCTGCTCCATCTTCCTACGGCTTCGTAGCCCCCAGAAGTAAGTTTTTGGTAAAAGAAAGAACTAAAAGCGTGGACTGATGGATATCCTTCTTTCTTACTTCTTTCCATCACAAGAGCCATGTAGAAATTAATGACCTGTACCATAAAGAGGAAGCTTGAGATGTAAAATAAGACACTAGCTTACCAAATGAAAAGCACAGCAACGTCTCTTTTCTGGCCACCCTGAAGTACGCAGCTGAGAGAACTCCAGCCTCAGCTGTCAGCTTTTGTTGTGAGAATTTCGCACTTGGTTACAGTTGTTTGTCAAACTGCACTTTGGTAAAAACACCTGCCACCCACTCCAAGAACCTAGACTAACTCCTGGAAGCTGCACAAGACAAGTAAAGGAACTGCCAGAAGCACTGGACCCTTCAGTACCTAAAATAAGAACTGTGCAGAGATTTCTGGGCTCTGCAGTGCAGCTCATCAAATCACTTTGCAAAGACTTCTGTACACCCTGAAGGGGTGTTTTGAAATAAACGCTCCGTTAGAAGATCCCTGTGCTGCAGCTACTTTTACCTCATCGTTTAGCCAGCAAAGGTTCCTTAGGGTGCGGATGTCCTTGCGCGTGACCCTTAGTTTGAAGACACTGCTCATGATCTCATCCGGCTCACCTTTGCCTAATGCGGCAATGACCTCTCTCTCCATGGCCTGAAATGAACAATTAAATGGGGAAGGACTTGTGAAACAGAGCATCGAGCATGCCAACCTGTGGGCAGCTTTCAACTCAAACACGGCCTGGAAATGAAGCTCAGGTGACAGAGCAACCGCCTTTGCTGGGTTTCGGCTAGGTTAGCAAGCGCCCCTTTTTTATTGCTTGGTTGGTTTCAGCATCTTAACCTAGAACTTTAGGGCCCAGGTTTGCCTCAATTTGTTTTCGCCAAGGAAGCTGAGATAAAACGCAGGGACTGGCAAACACACAGCAAACGCCTTTCCCATGTGGTGCTGCAGCCCTCGCAACGCTGAGGTTTAAGCCAACCGCAGCAGGCATTCTCCATGCCAAGGCAGCTGAGTCAGGAGCCTGAAAGAATGTGAGGGTGGGGGAACTTCAAGGGACCTGAAGCACCAGCAAAGGGGGAAACCGAGGCAGCTACACTGCAGTCAGGCAATCGGGAGCCCAGGCTGTGCATGCAACTGGTTGCAATTTGGACGTTTCCATCTAAGTCTGCCTAAGGAATGCAAATAAACCACTAGGTCTGCTAGTATAAAATACTCTGAACTGCAAGAGCATCTTCTTCTCGGTTGAACGTGGGCTAGCAGGATAAGAAAACCCCTGGTTTTCCTTGTACTGAGCATCACCCCGCAGACTTTGTAAACTCTGGACTTGCTAGCCCTTTCCAAGTCAATCCTCTGTAGGCAAAAAAGGGGGCGCTCAGTTAGACTGCAACTCCCAAGAACAAAAGCAGCCAAAATTCAGACAAGCAGGGGAACCTCAACTCCCCCTCCCTGTTGCATAGCGTAACTAAGTGAACTCCTGTGACCACTGCTACACGCAGCGTAACCATGCCCAGTGTGCATCCACGGCTCGGTGAGATCCTGAGGATGTAAGCACGCAGGATGCTCAGGTCCCCCACAAGCAAGGCAACACCAGGGATCAGGAAAAGCTTCTCTTTCAAGTTCTATCTTCATGGTAGGACAGGTTGAGAGGCAGATCCCATATAACTGTAGGAATCAGGTTAGCAATGCTCTGGGAGACTGTTGTTAAACCCAGACTCATTTTTGCCCGAGTAACAGAAGCCCCACAAACCCTTAGGTTAGAGCGCAACTGAAGGAGTGCGTGGAGCATAAGATGCTTAAATCCTGTAAATCCTTCAAACCAGCTTTAGTGCTGACCTTTGCACCGGGAAGTCACAGCCACAGACACTCCCTAACAGGTTAAACCCAAGTTCTTCAGATTTCAAAAAGCCTTAAGAACCACCTATAACAAATGGGGTTCCTTGCAGCTGTTTCACAGCCTTCAGTTTTGTCCAACAGCCTGTCAGCTACGGTACCTCTGTGAGCGGAGTAAAGCCGCCTGCTCTTTTTTGCAGCCTTGGGAGTTTCTTCTCTTCCGCATCAAGGGCAGGTGACTTTTGGGCCCCAGCAGGTGCCAGAGGTACTCGGGATAACCCATCTTCTGAGGTCTGAGCTCCATGCTGTTCCTGTTAGACAAAAGGACGTCAAGCTAGCAATCCAGCACAGATTTTTTTCTAGGGGATAGTACAGAAGATCTTGCTCAGGTCTAAATCTGGAAGGGCTTTTGTACACACAGCCAACCAGCAAACTCCAAAGTTACTTTTTGTCGAGGACTGCATTCCAACTGCGCACCCATGGAGTGCTGCACTCAAACTAAACGGAGGCAAGAGAGCCAGAAAGTTAGTTTGCCTTGGAGCAGCATTAAGAACCCCAGCAAAGCCTCCACGTGTAGGCAGCAAGTTGAGATTGAGATTACTATTTCTGATTTCCATGACTAAAATTTAATTTTGATCTCAATCCTGACCAGGGATGAAAGTCAAAGAGATGTACTTCCTATCTCACAAAACAAGACACGACTAAAGACACCACAGGCCAGCTTTGCAGGTAACTAAGCCTGTGCGGTAAAGGCTTTGAGGCTGTACCCAGCTCATTAAAGGGGAAGAAGAAAAATAGCGGGAAACCCTTTGTGATAGTGCTACTCAACAAACCATGTTCCCGCTTTCCTTGGGGAAAACGACCTGCACAAATACAGATATTGTTGAGTAAGTACTGAAAGTGAGGAGCGCAAAAATTTCTCATCACCAATAGCTAAATTTTCCTAAAAACCAAAATAATGAATATCACAAGCTTACCCCTGCAACAGCTTGTTTCACTGCTCTGTCCTGTTCCAGAGACTCTTCTGCTGGTGGGGAGCCCCTGTGAGGAGACGGGGAGAGAAAGAGAGAGAGCAGTGAGCTGTGTACCTGTACTTTCCCACGGAATTCTCAAGAATTCACCTTCGGGATAAGAAATGCTTTTTCAAGGCTCCTGCTGGCTGGAGCCCCGGTTGCACATGTGTGACAACATCCTCTCAGCTTCCAGCATGATTCTTTCGGAGCAGCAAGACTGGGATAGAATGAAGCGCTGGGAGCTTTGTAAATTCCTTCCCATCTACCTGTGCAAGACTCCTTTGGTTTCTCTTGATCAGTTTCATTCTTTGGAAAACAGGGAAGCAACCAGCACTTCCTCTGTCAAGTGCTCTGGGATCTACTGGGGATAAAGGCTGCGTGCCAGGGCTTATACTGCAAGGTATAACATGAACGTCTGCAACTCTACCTGCAGCCAAATCGAGTTAGCTTACGGAAACTAAGACCAGCACAGGGAACTACAAATGGGACACCTACAGGATATTTACTTGCCTTCTGTAGGCTAGTCAAGAGAGTGACTGTCCCCATTTGGAGGGAATTATCAGTAAAACCACGCAGACTCTGAAGAGCAAACACATGCACAGACATTAAAGTTGTCCGTATACGTGTGCCTTCTTCAAAAACAAGAATTTGCCTTGTCACCAAAGACCCCCTTTTCCAGGAGGGAGACCTACAACAGACTCTCACGGTATTCTCCACTTTCAGTCCAGCGTGGTAAGAGTAGGCATCACAAGCTTTGTCAAATGACTTCCCTTGGTAGTTAAAGCCACAAAAAAAGGCAAGAAAACGTTCCTTTTACTTGAACCCATCCTACTCTCTCAGTTCCTTTCTTTCCTTCTCTTCCCTCGAGCTTAGGTGAACCACTGACAATTTAAGCACACAACAGTGCCGCACGGCTAAATAGAGTGCTAGTGTTTCAAGCGGGGAGAAGAATAGGGACGGAAAGAGACACGCATACAGAGCCAAAAGAAACAAGAACCACGATTAAAAGAGACTCTACCTGGTCATAAGATCACCCTGAGACGGCTCTGGGCAGCAAACGTCTAGCCATTTGATATCTGCACAGAAAAACAGCAGTATTAAAAAAGTGAACTTTCAATTTCACTTTTCAAGTCAAAAGAAGTACAGAAGCCAGAGTTTTCTAAGGTAGGTGAAACCTAAGAAAGATCAGGCATATTAAATACTTCTGTAACATGCGATACCTGTCCTTCTCTTTTTTGCTGCAGTCTCAGCAGGATCGTCCGCAGGTGTACAAATGCTGAGGAAAGAACACACAGAACAGTGGTTTGGAACTTCCTTCAGCTTCTGCCAGGCTGACTCCCCTTCACAGGACCCAAACTTCCAAAGTTACTTTTCATAGCCCAAAGGTTTCCCCCTCCGAGCGCCCCTGGCATCATCTCAGGCACACACACCCAACTGCCACCGCTGAGCATCCCCCACCGACACCCCCCAAACGGACCACTCACACAGAGCTAATTATCCCACTACAGCATATTAGGCCTCTCTGCCTCATTCTGTTAACGCTTTCTAACCTTTGACATTTGTTCCCATCACCAAAAACTTGCAGAAGTTAATATGTCACGTTTCCCTCTTTCCTCAAGGAAAGCAGCGTACCAGCGATTCCTAAGCCATCCATCAGTCACTACACCGAGTTGCAAAGAAAAGACTAAGTAGGACAGGAAAGAAAAGGTGGGAAAGCAACTCATGCATACGCCCACTTCAATAACTCACGGCTAAATCAGTGCCCGTGAACTAGGTTTTGAAACGATTCTCGGCTGCACCCTTTCTTATTAAGCCTAAGTCCAAATACTAGATCAGCTGATAACAACGATAAAATCCAGTAAAACTCTGTACTTTGGGAATGGAGCACAAAGGTTGTTCCCAGTTGGGTTTTTCCTCTGTTTGCCTCCCAAAATGCCACGACAGATGGCAAGGATTCTTGCAAGAATTCTTTGGTCTTTCTTACACAAAATAATTTCTTTTAAACTGTTATGCCCCCGAACCCTGCTGGAACCCCTGCGAGCCCACGCCGAGCCCCGCCGCCCCGCAGGGGGGACTCTGGGCGGGCAGAGAGGCCGAGCCCAGCCCAGCAGCGTGGCGGGAACCCCAGGGCGAGACACCCCCCTGCGCCCCAGCCCGCAGAGCGGCTAACGGCTCAAGCCCCTCAGGCCGAGGCGGTGGGGCCGAGGCTCCCGCTCCCCGCAAGCGGGCCCCGGGGGGGTTCCGCAGCCCCCACAGCCGGGGCAGGCCGCGGGCGACCGGCTTGGACGATGGGGCGATGGGATGGGGCGATGGGACGGGGCGAGGCCCTCAGGCAGCCCGGAGGCGGCGGGGCGGCTCGCTGACCTGGGCGGCGGCCTCTCGGGCGGCGGCGAGACCCTCGGGCGGCGCGGGGCGGCGGCGAGGAGGGCGCCGAGGGCCCCCAGCAGCCATGGCCACAGAGGCCTCGCGCCGGCACGCGGCGGAAGGGCGCCCGGCCCGCGAGCCCGGCGCCGCCTCCCTATTGGCTGCCGGGGAGCGCCCCCGCCCCTTCGAAATGGAGGGGAGGGACGGGGAGGTGGCGGGGCGCGCGCATGCGCGGTGCCATCTTGGCGCTGCCTGAGGGAGGCGGTAGCGGCCGCCTAGCCCTCCGCCGCCTCCTCCCCGCTTGGGCCGGGCCTGTGCCGGCCCGCCCCCGTCCAGGTGAGGAGCTTTCCCTCCCAGAAAGCCCCGAGCCGAGGCCTGGACGGCCGTGGAGGGGGACGGGCTCGTTTCCCTTTAGGGAGAGGCCCCGCAGAGGCCGGAGGGGCGGCCGGAGGGGTCCAACAGAGGCCGGAGGGACCTCGCGGGGGACCCACAGAGGCCCGGGGGGCCCGTCGGAGGCCGGAGGGGCCCCACGGAGGACCCAGAGGCTGGAGAAGCCGTTCCGCCTCCCGCAGGACGGAGGCGGGCATCACGGGCCCTTGCGCGCCCCCTGCTGCCTCCTGTGCTCCCCGGCGGTGAGGGAATGGCATTGCCGGGCTTACCCAGCGCTATGGAGGTAGCGCAGCCACCGCTTTTTGCCCATCCGCTGGGGAGCTGCGGTGCCTGCGCCCGGCTCCGCCATGGCAGCGGTGCAACTAGGGACGCGGACGCGGCGTTCGACCATGGTGACGAAGCGTGATGTAGCGGCGGCCAAGGGCCCGCTGCAGGGAGCCCGGCTAAAGCGGCCGCTGTGGGGCTGGCAAGCAGGCTGGCGAGTGCTGGGCTGGCTCCTGGTGGCCTCGGCTGGCTCTCGGGGGCAATCCCTTGCCCTGCCCCGCTGTTAAAGGGGGGTTTTTTGATACAGTGCTTCCTAATGGTTTAAGAGCTGTTGCCTCTGGGGTGGAAATGTGCATGTGTTGCTGCAGCCATGTCCCGGAGAGACTTTTCTCTCCTGGAGAGGCACATGAGGTGCGAAAACGAATTTTGAAGTCTAAGAGGAGCAAAGGGGGCAGATGAAAGCTCTCAGGGCAGGAATGGCCGTTTGGGGCAGCCCTTGTCACAGGAGGTCCCACTAGCTTTTTATGCCTGCAGGGAGTCTTAAGTGATGGTGGGGTCTGGTTTAATGAAAACGACCTTCCTCGTTCCTTTAGGAACTTAATTGCCGCTTCACTTCTGCTTCAGGGCTCTGGCCAAGGAAGATGCCAGAGCGCTGGACGCAGAAGTGGATGTGGCAGAGCGCTTGCAGGCAGGCTGCAGGCACGGTGGGCGGTGGGAGCAGCCCCGCAGAGGTCAGGGCAGCCCCATGCAGGGCCTGCGACTTGGAGATGAGTTGCCTTCTCCCTCCCTCTCCTCTGCCCATCCCGTGTGTCTTAGCTGAATCCTGCAGCCGAGAGCTGGAGGGGGCGCAGGGCGTTTGTTTGAGTTCCTGGGTAAGGAAAGATGCGAGGGTTTTCTCGCTTTAGCTCCGTGAAGCCAAAACTCACCTGCAGCGCTCCTGTTTCTGTCCACAGCGGAGAGAAAGCCAGAGCGCTGAACCCACCGGACAATATTCCAGGAAAGGGGGAAGGGTGGTCTTTTGGGGAAGGGCTCTTCCCTGCCCCCAAGGCAGATGTGGCCCACGTGAGACTCGTACAGCTGCCCTGTGGCACAGGGTGATGCTGAGGCTTCTCTCCTGCCTTGGGACCCCCTACCCTGGGCACAGGTGTGGAGCCAGCCCTGGGGCTGCAGGATTCCTCTGCCAGGCATGTCCCCCCAGCCGCAGTTTCTCCCACCCTGCAGCAGAACCCACCACAGGACAATTCTCAGAAAAAGATGAGAAATCTTCTCTGGGGACTCTGTTTGTTATTCTAAAGCAGCTCCTCTGTGCTTCCTGGTAACACCACTTCCTTGTCCTCACCAGGACAGGGGTTTTAATGCTGTTAAATGATTTTAAAACACCTGTGTGAATGGCTTTGTGTGTGCTGGAAAAGTACCTGACAGTGATGGCAGGGTCAGTGTGGCTGCGGTGCCCGTCCAAAGGTTTTGTCCCAATCGGATTCCTTTGTGCGTGGTGTTTGGTGTGGAGACTGTTGTCATCTCTAAACATCAAAAACCAAACACATAAAAAAGTGACAGTTTCATTAAATTAATGCCACCAGACTGAGAGTCTTTCTTTTTGGAGTGGAGTCTCTTGTTGCACCTTACATTAAATGCTTTTTTTTTCCCCTCTCTGTCTCCTGTATATGGCAAAAAATTCCCATTTTTCTAAAGGCAAATACAACAACAGCTGGATGTGCCAGAGGCTGTACGTCGTAATTCCTGGCATGTCTTTACAGTGCAGTTTTACATCAGTTACATTTCTCAGTGCCTGTGATTTATGCAGCTGATGGTCAGGACTTAATTCCTTACTGCGCCTTTGAGCTTCTTGCTCAGTACATTGATGTGTAATGACTCAAAATTAGGATATTTGGTGCACGTAAATCCGGAATCCCGTCACCAGACATTGACATGTTTACATGGATTACTGGAGTCCCATCTCCGATCCGATAGTGAATGCAGATCATTCCAGAATCTGAGCTCATTAATTGTGCGTTACCCAAAGTCTGTGCCTTTAGAGCAGCTTCAGTGTGAAAGCAGCTTCACACACCTGGATACTGAAGCTGCATATTTCAAATTAGTGGCACAACAAACTGAACAATTAACTTTGGGGCTGGAGGAAGGGTTGGTAATTTTAGCTATACCCCTAATTTTAGGTATGGAAAGCGTAATATACTTAACCTGGCATTTCAATCTCTTTATTTTGCATGTGTTCGGGATGATGCCGGGTGGCACAGCGCTATCCCAGACTCCTGCGCTGCGACTCCCCACAGCGCGCCTTTGCTGGGGCTTTCGCTGGCTAATCTTGGCGGTTCTTTGCCTTGGGCACCTTCCCCCTAAATATGAGTCCGTTTGTCAACAAAGCTGCCTCATGACTCGTGTGTGTTTAGCCGGTCAGCCCGTTCTGTACAGTCGCTCTCTGTGGAGTGGGATCGCACGCGGCAGCAGAAGCGGTTGGAAAAACAGCTTATATTTCACGCCGGGTAGCTCTGAGGCTGAAACTCGCTCGCTCTTTCCCACTGCCCCAGTTCAGCAAGGTCACACGTTACAATGCGGCGCCTGTAGTTAAGGTGCATCGTAGCCGGTGGGCTGTATTTCACCCAAGCGCCGTGTCTACAGCGTGCCAGGCTGGGGAACCTCACGCGCATGCCAACAGGGCACCTAAAGGCACATGGTGGGAGCGGAGATGACTTTCCTTTGAGGACCTCGCAGCTTGTCCCTGCTTCCCACCCCAAAACGGGCACTCCAGGAGGCAGACTCCGTCTCGTGGCCAAGCATGGGTCTGGGCGGTCTTACTCGGGGTGTAAAATCGCAGACCGTGAACTCGGCTCCTGCCTGAGCTGAGCAGGGCACATCTGAATTCCTGCCCATCTTCTCCCCTGCGCACCAACCGTTCCCAGACGTTCCTCCTTCTCCACGGGCTGTCGCGGTGGTGTTTGTCACTCAGCTCAGAAGGGACACCGCCATCACCACCACTTTGTGGACCGAGAAGGACTAGGAGTGCTGGGCAGGGGTCCCTCAGCTTCCCGCCACCATTGCCGTGGCAGGGGCTTGCATGGGGGTGGCACATCATCTCACCGAAGCCCGGCTGCAGTGTCTGGTCCACATCTGATCTGGGCTGGGAGGATGGGTTTGGGGGAGGCGTGCGGAGACCCTGTTCTGTCCTCCCGGTGTCACCAGAGAGGTGGTCGGCACTCCTGGAGATGGGCTCTGCTCCCTCCCCTGCTGCGTGGTGCGAGGCAGGGAAGGGCGAGGACCTTCAGGGCAGCCACAGGGGGCTTCCTGGGAAAGCCCTGCTTGTTTGGGAATGTCTCAGCGGTCCTCTGTGGGTGGCAAGTGCTTCCTGTAACTGCTCCAACGTAACTCCCTCTTCTGCTCTGAGAAACCCACAACAATTTATTGTCGTTTAGACGGTTATTCTCTCACCCGCTGACCCCTCCCCACCCAGGAAGGGGAACTGGGAAAAAAAAAAAAGGAATGTATCTGAGAGAAAATGGCCATGTGAGCCAGCCTCCCTACTGTGAGAGATTAGATTAAGAGCAAAACAGGTGGCAGAAGATGGAATTAGTACATGGGAAAAACGAGAACTGAGAAGGTAGAAAACATGTTGTGCTAATGACTAAGCAATTTACTATGAGAATTCTTGTAACCAATCTGATGTGTGAACGAACTGCATGCACAGCGCGTGGACAGTGTAACTAGCTAATCAGAAATAAGCAAGTGGCATATACAGGGTATAAAAGATGATGATCTGTGCTTAATAAACGGCTTCTGTTGATTCACATTGGATCATCTGGAGTCCAGTTATTTCTCCTCATCTGGCGGTCTCCGGTGCTCTTGCACTGGAGACCACTGGAGTCCGCTGGAAACCGCCAGAGTCCATCGGACACCACCGGAGACAGCCAGACACCACTGGAGACCACCAGAGACCTCCAGACAACGTTGGAAACCACCGGAGACCCTCACAGACCACTGCAGACCACCACAGCCTCTCAGACTCCCCTGCAGCGCCACCCAGGTTATTGGGGCCTGGACTTGGCAGCGTTTCACTCTGAGGATGAGAAAGCCAGTGCGGGGTGGCTGTCCTCAGCTAGCCCTCGCCTCAGCTAACCAAGGGGTGGCTGAAGAAGAAGCCAGACCCACCCTGGCTGTGCCCACACAATAGCAACAGGGCACCAAAGATGCCCCAGCCCTGGAAACATTCGAGATGCACACACAGCTCTTCCTTTGCGCAAGCACAAGAGTTCCGCACTGACACAAGGAAGTTTGGGCAAGGCTGGCCAAGAAACCACTCAAAAACCAACGAAAACCAATCACAAACAATCAAAGCCAGTTAAAAAGCCAAGAACAAACCCAAGAAAAAGCAGGAGCCCTTGCCATCGCACAACTTCCTCCAAAGCATCCCCGCCAAGCTCCTCGTCAGACACCTCTACCAGGACGGGATGCCAGCATCTACCCATGCAGAAGAGGTGGCACCACTTCCCGAGGGCTGGTGGAGGGGGCATGGGAAAGAAGGGCCCATGCAACCCTGGACTATCAACAAAAGAAGTGTTTATTGGTGGGAGATGTTGCAGGCGACCCTGCAGGATGGCCACAGACTTTTTCTTCTCCCACCTAAGTTGGGTGCAGAGGCTTGGCTGCCCATAGGGAGGTGGCCCGGTGGCTCCTGCGAGGCCGTTGGTGCCATCTCATGGAAGGAGCCAGGGTGTGCTGCTGTCGTGCCACATCATCCCTGGGCAGCTGCATCCACTTCCATGGGTTCCTCCATGTCTCCAGGTTAGTCCACCTCCATGGGTTCTTCTAGATCTTGAGGTCGAGCCACTGCCACGGGCACCACGCTGCTCCCTGCTGTATTGGCAGACGTTAGCCACACGCCACGCCTTGCTGGATTGACATGCGTAGCCTGCGCATTGTTCTTCAATGCTGCCAGGTGATGCCCATGCCTGGGTCTCACACCATTCCCTGGCAGGCAGACGCGCTCGGGCTGCACCCCGTTACCTGCTGGGCCTAAAGCCAGGCACTGCATGCCGTGGATGGCCGAAGCCAGGAGGATGGGGCTCATGCCATGAGGCCTGATCTTCTTCCTCCTCCTCCTCCTGCGCTGATTGCGCTTCCTGCTCCTGGCAGGTGCCTTCCTCCTCCACACTTGCAGGGCGCAGCTCTGGGGCGTCCCACGCCAAGGTGGGCAGCCATCTGCCTTGCTCCTCTTCCTTCCAGCCATGCTTGGCATGGGAGGGCCAGGAAGCTCAGCAAACTGGGGGCCAGCTGCACAGGCCCCTGCTTTTATAGGTGCCCAGCAACAGGCAGTGAGGTGGCTGCTGACATCAGGAGCCCACTCTGATGTCGATTGTGACTCATGCCTGTGGCCAAATACAGCAGGTTTGGGCATGGGGGGCCTGTGGCCTGAAACGTGCCCAAATGCTGGCAGAAGGATGAGGGCCCATGGGGCTGAGGGCCCCTTCCCTGGGGCTTGCTCCGCTCTCCCATCATGCTTGCCCAGGAGAAAGGCTGTCCCTTGGAGACAGGGACCATCCTCCAGCTCCCCTCATCACCCCTGGCCTCCAGCCCCCTCCTCGTCCCACACATTCACAGAAGGAGAAAGCTTGGAAGGCACCCCTGGAGATCAGCTACTCCAACCCCCCTGACAAAGCACGTTCAACTAGAGCAGCTTGCACAGGAACACGTCCAGGAGGGTTTTCAGTGTCTCCAGACAAGGAGACTCCACCACCTCCCTGGGCAGCCTCTTCCAGTGCTCTGACACCCTCAAAGTAAAGAAGTTCCTCCTCATCTTTACATGGAACTTCCTGTGCTCAAGTCTCTGCCCGTTACCCCTTGTCCTCTCACTGGGCACCACTCAAAAGAGCCAGGCCCCATCCTCCTGACCACCCGCCTTTCAACTATTTAGAAGCATTGAAAAGATCCCCCCTCAGTCCTCTTTTTTCCAGACTAAAAAGACACAAATCCCTCAGCCTTTCTTCCTAAGAGACATGGTCCAGTCTCCTCATCAACTTTGTAGCCCTTTGCTGTACCCTCTCCAGCGGTTCCCTGTCCTTCTGCAACCGGTGAGCCCAGAACTGGACACACCACTCCAGAGGCGGCCTCACCAGGGCAGAGTAGAGGGGGAGCATGACCTCCCTCCATCTGCTTGCCACGCTCTCCTGGATGCACCCCAGCATGCCATTGGCCTCCTTGGACACAAGGGCACATTGCTGCCTCACGGTCATCCTCTTGTCCACCAGGACTCCCACGTCTCTTTCCACACAGCTGCTCTCCAGCAGCTCAGCCCCTAACCTCTACTCCTACGTGGCCTTATCCCTCCCCAGGGACAGCACCCTACACTTGCCCTTCTTCAATTTCAGAACGGTTCTCTCCGCCCAGCTCTCCAGCCTGTCCAGGGCTCGCTGGATGGCGCCACAGCCTTCTGCTCTGTCAGACACTTTTGGGGCATCACTCACTCACTCACACTTTTGGATCATCAGCAAACTTGCTGAGGCTGCACTCTAGCCCTTCCTCCAGGTCAGTGAGGAAGAGATTGAACAGGACTGTGCCCACTACTGACCCCTGGGGAACACCACTTCTCACTGACCTCCAACTAGACCCTGTGCCCCTAAACGCGACCCTCCGAGCTCTAGCTTTCAACCAGTTTTCAAGCCACCCCACTGTCCGCTCATCTAACCCACACTTCCTAAGTTTCCTTTGGAGGATGCCGTGGGAGAACGTGGCAAAAGGACCCCCTATTACAACTCTTGATTCCATCAAAGCAATCCTAAGACTCTTCACACATTTGTTTTACAATTGACAGAACCCTCTTGGCTTTGGCCATGTTATCACCTGCTACCATTCACTTCTGAGGATTTGCACATGCCAAGCCCCCTGCAAGCGCTGTTAATGTGTAAGATTTGTCTGAGGTGACACGATTTTGTTGCAACTTTCCTCTGTAACTCTTTTCCAATGTCTTTTTTTGCCAGAAGGAAAGGGAAAGGGAAGAAGAAATAGAAGGGGAAGAGGGAAAGGAAGAGGGGTAGGGAAGTCCTGTAGACTAATAAAATGTGGTACAGTGCCAGCAAATAAGGGCAAATAAAAAAATCTGAAAATCCCAGAGATCCCGTTCCAGAGTATATATCAAGGGAATGCCCATTAGCAACAGCATCCAGGCCCGGTAATAATCACAGCTTTGGGAGTCGGGGGGGGAATCAATATCAACTAAGTGGGCTTAGTATTCTCCTCTACCCATTACGCACAGCAGCATGTAAAACATCCTCTCCCGCAGAACGCCAGCTTTAATGGGGGAGGAAAACATCACTTTTAATTTGGCAGCAGCGCTGACATTCGCATGAAGAACTTGCAGAGTGTCCTTTTTCTCCGTGCCTTTTCATTCTTTGCTCACTTCCTACAGGGAAGGGACCTGCAATCTGAATCTCATCCTTTGGGAGCTGCTCATGAACCCGGTGTGCAACCCTGCATGGTAAAAACATTGCCAGGCTTTTGGCCACGCAAGAACTAGCACTGCGCTCTCATCAGAGATTGCTTGCTTAGCTTACAGCAGCCCACCCCTGCAACATCAAAGGTCTCGCAGCAAGAGCCAGACCCCAGAGATGCCACAGAAATCACCATCTCCACCCCTGGACCCAAACAGATACAGGGCAAGTACCAACAGCAGGAATTCCTGATGACCATCACTCTGGCCATCCACCACCAGCCACCCCACGGAAAGGGCCAGCTGGCCACCTCACCCAGAGGCGTACAAACCAGGCAGACTCCTTTCAGGTGCATTTTCAGGCAGAGCAGACAGAGAGCACACAGCTCTCAAGCTAAAACACCACTCTGCAATCAAGAGAGAGCGCAAAAAGCTCCCAGAAATTGAGAGTTTCACTTCACAGCCTGGAAAACCAGACAGATAATGGTGCTGAGAGGGAGAGAGATTAGGACAGGGAGTTCCAAAGGGAGCACGGGGCAGCTTAACCTGCACAGGGACTGCCACTTCCCATCACACAAAGACCTTTGAAAAGCAGCATTTCCCTGGCACTTTCACCTTAAAAACGCTACATGCACATGAACACGTGCCTCCAGGAAGAGATTTCAGCCAAACATACATTTCCACCTCCCAGGTTTTCCCAGCGTGTTTAATGTTTCCACCATGTGAAGGATTGCAAAACAAGTTTTCCATAGAGCAGAGCAATCAAGAAACAAGAACTTCCTCCCACACCAATCACAAGCTTGTCGCCATCCTTAGTTGGTGAAACTGTGACCCAAGCACACTCGGACAAAGCCGAAAAAACTTTCCTCATTTCACAAGGGCAAGGAAGTAGAATCGCTGTCACCTCAAAGGTACTCAAGGGCAATTTGCATCCATGCATGGTTACACATACATATCTGTAACATATGGTTACACATACATTACCCACCTTTTTTCTCTTGGATTTCAAGGAAAAAGTAAAATGGGATGGAAGCTGGCTTGCTTTCTAACATCTAGAGGGATGGACGGAATGGAGCCCAGGGAGACAGGCAGTCGGGGCAGAGCAGCCTGCGCAGGGAATCCTCCCAGTTTCACTTGGGCACAGCAAGGCTCTTGGAAAAACACACAGACACCTGCCCCTTTGACAAGCCTCACTTTGCCCTAAGACACTGCACACAAACAACAAACTGCACTCTCCAAACTGCTCCAACAACCAGTCCCAAAACTCCTCGTCCCTCCTCACATAGAATCAGAGAATCATTTAGCTTGGAAAAGACCCTTGGGATCATCGAGTCCAACCATCAGCTGCACTCTACAAAGTTCTCCCTTACACCATATCCCTTAACACCACATCTAAACAAGTCTTACACACATTCAGGGATGGTGACTCCACCACCTCCCTGGGCACCCTATTCCAGTGTCTGACCACTCTTTCTCTGAAGAATTTTTTCCTAATGTCCAGCCTAAACCTACCCTGCTGCAGCTTGAACCCATTCCCTGCCTTCCTTCCCTGCCCCACCAATTTGACTTTTTCTCTTGGAGAGGCAACAAGAACCCTTACAGATGCTTTGACACAAATGCAGAAATGGCAACAGCTGACAGAAAAGTGCAAAACACGTGCTAAGGCAACCAAGAAAGCTTGGAAACAAAGCCAAGGCTCCCAAGGGTTATATTCTGGGCTCGTCCCAAGCAAGCGCAGCTGGCAACTTGGAAACCTGCCATCCTCATGCCCACGATTGCCTGACGGAAGGCTCCAAAACCAAAGTGCGCAGGCAACTCGTACCGAAACCCAGCAAAAGGATCGAGAGCGGCTGCCTAGCAAAGGCAAGTTTCTGGGGCGGAAGAAAATACAGGAGGCAGAATGCAACACAAACCCCAACAAGAGCTGCAGGGCATCTCCACAGTTGAAAGGCATCTCTTGACAGAAGGCAGCTGTCAACAGCTGTCTCTTCCCTCTCCTTCCTGCCAAGAGGAGGAAAGGAAAGAGAGGAAGGAAGGAAGGAGGAGGGAGACAAGGAAGGGAAGAAGAGGAAGGAAATCAGGCTCACCCATTGCAAAGCTATAGCCACCCATGCTGAAGGGAGCACTGTATGAGACGGACTGCAAATTCCCCGACGAGGGGCAGAAGGCCCTCCAAGCCTTCAATGGAAGGCCTCAAACACCCACAAGGAAAGAAATAACGCAGGCCTGGCCTTCGAAGAACTCAGAAGGCTAACGCTTCTGGCCCCTGAAAGCGTGGCAGACCTGTCTTGTGAAGACAGGATGGTTCTGCCACTCGTGTGGTGAGCTTGCTAGTTCTCAAGGCCATTGTGTCCGAGAAGTGACCTTGGCTTCATTAGCCGCCAAATGCATAGGAAAGCGCACACCCCCACACATGCTGATGAAGATTAGAGACATCATGCTCAACATGTAGGACTATGGCACTCCTCTCTCCACCCAAATCATGCTACACATCACCTGGGAGAAGGGAGAAACCTGACACAAGGTTGTCCTTGGCAAGGGGGGTGGACCATGCTAATGCAGCAGACATCAAAGGGGAAAATAAGAGCCCCTAGCGGGGATCAAAGGAGAAACAAAAGAAGAAGATACTGCCCGGCAAGATTCTTCCCAAGAAAGAACACCATACCTGGGAAGATTTTTCCAAGAAAGAAGAAGATTATGCCTGGGAAGATTCCCTGAAAAAGACGCTGCAACCAGCACCGGCCATCTCTTCACCTCTGGCTTTTGCTCTGGCTTTGCAAGTGGTTTTGGAGCTGAAAAATCTCTGGCATTTCAGGCTCATCATGATTTGACTCATTGGGAAGCAAGGAGAAGGGGAAGGAGGGAAGGGGAAGGAGGGAAGGGAGGGCCAGGGAAAAAGCTGTTGTAGTTGCTTTGTCAGCACGAGTAGCAAGAAAGACATGCAGAGCAACAAACAGAGCAAGCCTCTCGCTTTGTTCATCAACAAACTCAATCCTTAGGCACAGTCAGAAATGTTTAGCATCTATAGATCATGGGCCTGGGCTCAAAAGGAACATTTCTCCTCCACACGGACACAAATTGAGGAAATAACTCTAGTGGTAATGTGGGGACTTAAAAAGTGAAAAAAATGCTCTCCTCTCTTCTTAGGCACTTTGGAGGCTGCATGCAGACTCCTGTGTCCCCTTCTGGTGAGGGGCTGCGGCACAGGGCACACAAGGGCAGGCTGAGGGAACTGCCGCTGTGCAGCTGGCAGAAGAGAAGCCTCAGGTATGGCTCTCACTGCTCATCTGCCACAACACTGACATTGCTTTCTGTGAAAAATAGTGAAGGTATTGTTGGCTTTCGCCACAATAACAAGGCTATAAATCTTTGACTTATAAGGATAACTAACCTTTAGTAAATTAGGAACCATGAGAAACCTCAAAGATAACAACTAACAGCAGCTATGAAGAAAAACATCATGAAGAAAAACATCCGAGAGAAACAAAAGAGAACTTCTCCAAAAGACTCCACAAGTGATTAACAGAAGGAAACAGATACATAGGAGAAGGGACCTGATCCTACCAGAAGGAAACAGATGCATGGGAAAAGGGAACTGA
Organism: Rissa tridactyla; assembly: GCF_028500815.1. NCBI lineage: Eukaryota > Metazoa > Chordata > Aves > Charadriiformes > Laridae > Rissa > Rissa tridactyla. The sequence goes on from NC_071467.1 coordinate 101,951,874, forward strand.
AGATTCAGAAGGAAACACACAAATAGAAGGGAAAAAGGACTAATAATAATCAATCATTATCAACAATTACTCTGTCTAAAAGAGTGAATGCGTATGCAATATTCAATGTATATAAGACATGGTTGAAGTGTTACACCCAGCGCTGTGCTTTTGCTTTATTGACTTTGTCCCTATCATAAAATAAGTGCCATTTCTGTTTAAGGGATCTGGCTATTTATTACAATTTGGGGGCTCGTCCGGGATAATTCACTTGGTCCCAGTGGGCTCCGAGACCCCGAGCAGGAGGTGCACCCCACCGATTTCGGCGGCCTGCTCGGAGGACTTCCTGGTGCCTGTTGAGACTCCAAGCTGATAATCCCACGAGAGGAGGGACTCATAAAGCAAAAGGGGTAAGTCTCCCCAGGAAAAACCGCGGTAGTCCATAATTCTTGTGCACGAAGACCCAGGCAAGAAAACAGGACTGTAAGTACTGCTTGGTTGGGCGGGTTTGGGGCTTGATTGCTGTGTGTGTGGAACTCAGACCGGACAGTCCGGATCTGGGGAGCGAGTGTGGAGTCTTTCTAACCGCGGTTCCAATCTCCCACGAGGGAATTGGCCAGTAAAGAGACGAAGCGTCAGAGATTGAGTGAAAGACAGCCCCGGGAAAATTGGGTGCTTGACTGCTCTGGTGAGCGGAAGACAGCCCCAGGGAAAAGGGGAGCGGGAAAGCGCCGGCAGATATACCCCAAGACAGTCCTTTGGGGATAAAATTGGCTAATTGGAATATTGATCCGGATACTAAAAATAAGGATAAAGTTAAAATGATTCAGTATTATATGACAGAATGGACAAAGGAACCTATACGAGCAGACCATTTGTATTGGCCTAGATATGGGTCCTTTCAAGGGTGGATGTGCCAGGCTTTAGACCTTTATGTAAACTTTAAAGAATCATTCAGCCCAGAGGAGAGTGAATATGCCTCCTGCTGGAAAGGGGAGATTTGGCCAAAAGGAGTTAGTACCTTTAAAATATCTGAGATCTCAAGGGAAGAAAAGGAGAAGCGGTGGGATCCTCTGGAAGTTTTGTCCCCTCCCTACCACCTCCCTCCAACAGCCCCCCCTTCTCCTGGAAAAGAGCTGACACCTAGTGCTAGGAGAAGGTCGGACAGCTCTCAGAGGTTAATTGAAAAAGTATCACTTACAAACTCTCCTAGGTTACGGCAGAAAACTTCTGTTAAAGTCAAGGAATCGGAAGACCAAGACACGGTGCAGGAAACACCAGGAGTTACTTTATTCCCCTTAAGGGAAGTACCCCTGGGGGGAGCACAAGGGGGGGATAGGATTTGTAAACGTTCCTTTGACGCCCACTGAAGTCAGGAACTTTAAAAAGGAATTAAAAGGGTTACTGGAAGATCCAATAGGCCTATCAGAAAAATTAGAGCAATTCCTAGGCCCTAATATTTATACCTGGGAGGAAATGCAGTCAATAATAAGTATAATATTTTCTCCCGAAGAACGGCAAATGATTAGAACAGCTGGGATGAGAATGTGGGAAAGGGAAAATCAGCAAGGCCCACCTGGGGACCAGAAGATGCCAATAGTACACCCAAATTGGAATCAAAATGATGTAGAGGGTCACAGGAACATGAGTGATTATCGAAATTTAATTATTAAAGGTTTAAAAGAAGCCGCTCCTAGAGGGCAGAATGTAACCGAAGCATTTGATGGGCAGCAGGGAAGGGAGGAAACCCCGACCGAATGGCCTGAAACGCTGCGACCTGACATGAGACAGTGCTCAGGAAGAGATTCAGAGAGTCCCGCGGGGCAAACATTACCGAGAGTTCCATTTGTTACACACGCCTGGCCAGACATTCGAAGAAAATTAAGAGAAACTAGAGGACTGGCAGGATCGGGGCCTGAACGAATTATTGAGGGAAGCTCAGAAAGTATATGTACGAAGAGATGAGGAGAAGGCTAAAGCAAAAGCTAAAATCATAGTAGCCACCATGAGGGAAGGAAATATTCAGAAAAATCCCAGGGTGATGGGGGGGATGGGACGGAATCCTGAGAGGCGGGAGGAGACTTTTAGAGGGAATCAGATCCCTCCCAGAAGGGGACCATCGGGAACTGAGAAAAGGAATGAAGGAAGTGGATGTTTCTATTGTGGGAAACTTGGGCATTTTAAGCAGGAACGTCCTCAAAGGGATAAAGATCAGAATATGTTTAGAGAAATTGAGGATTAGGGGTGTCAGGGGCTCGACCTCCTGGAGGATAGCTATCACCTTGAGCCCTTGATAAACCTAAGAGTGGGCCCCAGGAGGAAGTATTAGAATGTCTAGTAGATACAGGAGCTGAGCGAACTTGCGTTTGTAACATACTTAAAGGATGCGTTATAAGTAAAGAAGTAATTAATGTAATGGGAGCAAAGGGGGAAAGTTTTAAAGCCCCGGTGATCAAGCAGGTGGTTTTTGAAGGTAATGACAAAATAGGTGTAGGGAATATCTTGTTAGTGCCTGGAGCTGGATGCAATCTGTTGGGAAGAGACTTGCAGATCCAGCTGGGGGTTGGAGTAATCCCCGAAGAGGGCAAAATGATTGCAAAAATATTAAGTCAGGAGGACGAATCCAAAATTAATCAGCAAGTTTGGGCTGCAGCGGACATATAGGTTGGTGCAAGACTTACGGAGATGAATAAGAGAACTTTGACTTGGTACCCTGTTGTACAAAACCCTTATATCCTTCTGAGCAAAGTTCCCCCGGAACACAGCTCGTTTAGTGTAGTGGATTTAAAAGATGCGTTTTGGGCATGTCCCCTGGCTGAGGAAAGTTGAGATATCTTTGCTTTTGAATGGGAGGACCCAAACACCGGACGTAAATAGCAGCTTAGACGGACAAAGCTACCTCAAGGGTTTACGGAGTCTCCCAACCTGTTTGGACAGGCTCTGGAGGAGCTGTTACAATCTTTTCACACCCCTCCGAAAACTCAAATCACTCACTTATGAAGGAGGGGAGGCTAGTATTAAACAATATGTAATGCAGACTGCAAAGAACTTGGAACAACTAGGAAATAAAGGGTTGCTCCCACAAACTACCCTGTTGGATTTTAAGATCCATAACACTAAAATTGGAGAACGGGTTTTAGTAAAAACATGGAGAGAGCAATCTTTAACTCCCCAGTAGGAGGGTCCCTTTCAGGTGCTGTTGACTACGGAAGCTGCAGTACGGACGAAGGAAAAAGGGTGGACTCACGCCAGCAGAACAAAAGGACTAGTAGAAGAACCTAGAGATTGGACTCTGACTTCAGCTCCCGGGGACACCAGACTCACCTTAAAACGCCAACCAACGCGGTGATGTATGGGAGAGGAACTGAATAACAACTTAGAAATCACAGAAACTTGGGAAGTGAAACCAGAACTTTATCGTTGGTTTCAGGTACGGCCGGGGCAAACCTTAAGGAAAATTAAATATCCTCCTTGAGGAAGAGCACTCCCATTACAGACAGGAGGGTCGGGGTTCTATAAAACTGAAAACTCTCTGTTTGCACTTGCATGCGATTTATATAAAGAAGATAGTCGGCTATATCCTAACCTTGAGGAAGAACTACAGCCCCCTCCAGTACTCTGTAGTATAGCTTGTCTGATACATCCCTGTGCTAGACATCATAGTTGGGTAAAGTGCGAATGCTTAGGTTGTAAGCAAAATTGGTATTACCATTCATCCCGAAGACATCCCTTCTGTTTAAATTGCCGGAAGCAAAATTCAAGTTTGGCTCAAACTCGGATATGATATACCAATATCGTAACATTAATTTGCGGGTGGGAATTGCTAGTGCTGGTTTTGTGGGAAATTCCCGAAGAATGGTGGGAAACAGTGGTCTCTAACTGTAAAAACCGATTGGCTTGGAAAAAGAGATAAGAACCCTACCTGCTACAAGAGCCAGGGATACCAGATCAAAAGAGGATGGAGGGCAAGACCAGGTTGGCCACTGTACTCGCTGCCAAGAAGAATGATTTCTCGGCTGTTGGAAGCACCCCAATAGGCATGAGAGGCAGGAGTATAAGCCATACTGGACCTCCACTCCTCATATTGTTATTAGCGGTATCCTTAGTATCCAGTAACGAATGCATGAAGTGTTACCAGCAGGTCTCCTGGAATAGGAAGATGGTTTCCACGATGACAGTGCATTCGCATATCAACAGCCGCTGTTATAACTGCCATGAGTTAACAGTGTGCAAATACGACCAACATGAATATTGGGTTGGGAAGAATTTAGGAATAGCTGGAACAAGACTAGGAGTACATTGTCCTAGAGGGGAGCAATGGCTCTGCTTTACTAAAGCCGGGCATTGGGACATATCAGATGGAGGTGGGGTACAAGATATGATAAAAGCCAAAATAGTGAGGACTGCTATCTACCAAAACCAATTAGCCTTAGACTACTTACTGGTGGAAGAAGGGGGCGTTTGTGGAAAATGGAACACTTCAGATTGTTGTTTAAAGATAGATGATAATGGGGATGCAATATTGGAAATAACAGAAGAAATCCGGAAAATTGCGCATGTACCGGTTCAAAAATGGGAATCTATGTTAAATGATAATTGGTGGAATAACGTTTTTGGGGGAACCTGGTGGAAGAAACTAGGCTACGTTCTCTTATGTTCAATTGCTTGTTTATTATTTCTTCCTTGCTTAATCCCTTGTTTTATACGCTTAATTATAAGAGTAGTCCAAAGCACACAAGTAGTTTCCATACCCAAGAATCCAAAATTGGCAGCCTCAGGCTCAACTAAAAAGATAATGGTATTAAGGAACATAAGAAATGCTCCACAACAATTGGAAAAAGCAGAATTGATCTATGAACAAAACAAATGGATTAAGCAAAATGAAAGTTATGGCTCAAGCCAAATGTAGTATAAAAGACAAAAAGGGGGAATTGTGAAAAATAGTGAAGGTATCGTTGGCTTTCGCCATAATAACAAGGCTATAAATCTTTGACTTATAAGGATAACTAACCTTTAGTAAATTAGGAAACATGAGAAACCTCAAAGATAACAACTAACAGCAGCTATGAAGAAAAACATCATGAAGAAAAACATCCGAGAGAAACAAAAGAGAACTTCTCCAAGAGACTCCACAAGTGATTAACAGAAGGAAACAGATGCATAGGAGAAGGGAGCTGATCCTACCAGAAGGAAACAGATGCATAGGAAAAGGGAGCTGATCCTACCAGAAGGAAACAGACGCATGGGAAAAGGGAACTGAAGATTCAGAAGGAAACACACAAATAGAAGGGAAAAAGGACTAATAATAATCAATCATTATCAACAATTACTCTGTCTAAAAGAGTGAATACGTATGCAATATTCAATGTCTATAAGACATGGTTGGAGTGTTAGCTGGTGTGCCTCTGACTTGAGTCATGCACCCAGCGCTGTGCTTTTGCTTTATTGACTTTGTCCCTATCATAAAATAAGTGCCATTTCTGTTTAAGGGATCTGGCTATTTATTACACTCCATAAATTGCCACAATTCCTCAAGTTTCACACAATGGCCACGGGCATTCAGTCCCCTCTCTCACAGCCCACCTGGTCTCGTCACCACCAGCGGATGCCGCAAAATGCTTTCGGGATCCAAATGCCTTCTCAGCCTTCCACCTTAGACCAGCACCCAGAAACAAACCACAGGCGGACTCCAGTAGGGACTTTGGCAACTTTATCATTCATACAATGGTGCAAGGCAGCAGAAAAGAAAGATCATTTGATAAATATAGAAAAAAATCACCTGATAATCAATCAATAAATAACAAAATAAAGATAGAACAAATAATGTTCAAGTTAGCTGGCCTAACTCTGAAGTTCGCCCTGCGCTCAGCAGGAGGAGGGATGAACAGAGCTCTCTGCCAGCCTGAATTATTCCTTTTTGATCAGAACTCTGCAGGAACTGAGCGCTTCTTGAGGGTAGCCTGTTGGTGTCCAATACAGAATCACACCTCCAGTATCAACTCTCTGCTACAGCTAATAACAAAATCTCACCAAGTATTTAGTCGTGTCAGTTTTTATTGGCATAGAACAAGCTTTGCAGAACCATGCCAGTTTTGTCCCTGGGAAATGACCTCTTGTCTCATGTTTCCAGAAGTGTTAAGGTGTGTATGTGTGTGCGTGGGTGTCTGCACCCACGTGCACATGCTGACATTCCACAGACCCCACGTGATCCCTCCCGGGAAGATTTCAATAGCTGAATGCTCCCGAATCAAAGCGTACTGAAGCTAAATCAAAAAGACCATTAAACCAAATCACTGTCATAACTACAACTCAATCTAACAACTCAATCTTAAAACGTGAAGGAAAATAAAAAGATTGGTAAATCAAGAGCAGAAAAAAATGTAAATAATACTGCCTTACTGTTAGTGTTGCTGTTTCAATCAGAATCAGGCAGTCTGGATCATGTCTTGAGACATACAGGGCAAATAAAAAAGTCTGAATATCCTCAAGATCCCATTTTCAGAGTACATTTCAAGGGAAACAGGGATTGTCAACAGCATTCATGTCCAGTAATAATCATAGCTTTGGGAGTGTGGGGGTGGAAATCAATATCGACTGAGTGGGCTTAGTATTCTGCTATTCACATCACGCACAGCAGCACATAAAACATCCTGTCCCGCAGAGCGCCAGTTTTCATGGGGGAGGAAAACAACACTTTGCCTTGTGCAGCAGAGCTGACATTAGCATTGACAAATTTCAGACAGTCCTTTTTCCCCGTGCGTTTTCATTCCTTGCTCACTCCCTACAGTGTTACGATTGCAACTTTACCCACTTGGTATTTGACAGAAATACCAGTTGCTCTCACTGAATCACAGAGCACACTTTCATCGCTACGCAACAGAACTCCTCAGCCTGCAACTAACTGAGAACCACCCGTTTGAAAAACCCTGCGACTTCAGTAAGGTTTCATGTGCGCATCCAACAGCAGAACCACGGCCTGCATGAAAAACTCCTGTGAGTTTTTCTTCAGGGTCCTGTCTGCTATGTGTAAAGCATTCATCTGTAGCTATAGGGATCATCAAATACCAAAACTCAAACTCAATATTCTGAGCTGAGCAACACTGCGCTGCAAGTAGTTTAAGAGAAAGTTAACATATTTGTAATTTTGACTTCAGGTCTATTTCCAAAGCGGTTTAATAACTTGCTCTACTTGAGCTACCAATAAAAAGAAAAACCAAAACAAAACCTGGCAATTTTCTGCCTGTACTTAGCTATGTGGTGGCACTCAAGCAAGAAGGCTTAGCTTTCAGCTGACATGATTCTAACCCAATCACACTAGCCTTCATGAAGCACAAAACAAAAGGGGCAAAAGGGTAACGCGTAAAGAGGAAAACAATAGTATAAATTCTGGGGACTAGATCCAACAGCCACCTAGAACCAACAAATAGGCAACACCCCCTTCCTGGCCCTGGGCCCTCTCTTCCTGCCCTGCAGTGGAAAAAAGCACATCAGTTATTTCCATTTCTCTCAGCGAGACTGAAAGCTTTTCACTGCACTTTCCACCCAACTCCTTGCCCCAGCAGCAACTTGGAAAATCACCTGCACAAATCAAGCGCATCACAGACAAAGGCTCCAGAGACTGCAGATGCTCTAAAGACTTCTCTAGGAAATGCTTCAGTGCATCACGCTTAGAGAAAACCTTGACCACGGCGGCTCTCAAATACTTTTGCAACACTTCCCTGACAACCTCCAAAGGTTTGCACAGACGTTCAGCTACCAACTGCCTTTCAAGTCAAGAAAGCCCACTCAAGGCAGCAGGCTTCCAGACATCCATTCCAGACATCTCCTAGAGCTCAGGGGCCACCACTGCTCTGGCAACCACCTGCTGGGCAAGCACACCTAAACATGGGCCTCTGCACACACCCACCTGCCCACCTCTCCTCCTGCCTTTCACAGACAGCTCTGCAGCACCACAGAAGAAGGAAGCAAGTACATTCAAGAGCTCCTTACACTCAAGGTGTGCTTTGAAAACATTGGCCAGATGTTTTGCACAAGGCCACCGACCACAATCAAGGGAGCTCCTGCTTTTTTCAGAAAAGAGAGAGGGCAGGGGTGGGGGGTGGGAGGGAGAGTGAAGAGATCAAGAAATGAGCAGACACAGAAATGACACTATTTTCTCCTTTCGACACAATTGGTCCAGGCCAGGGACGGAGAGCACTGCTGGGGGAGAAATCTGGGATGTTTCTTTCCAGGTGGCACTTGTGAAGAAGGATTGCTTTACAGCAATTGCTTTATTGCAAACACCGTTCCCCCTTCACCTCCAATGAGTAGAAAGTAGCTCTAAATATCTAAGGAAGGTGGAAGAGGCACTTGGAGTTGAAACTGAATTACGTGGTACCGGCTGAACAAGTTGTCTACTCTCTCCCCTTTCCCAAGGGGAAATTTGACAGGACTCATCACTCGGCATCACTGTGACAAGTGCAGCAGGAGGCACAAAATCAACAGAAAGAAGACAGAGGGTCATGCAGCAGCATGCCTATTCACTCACATCTAACACTGCAAAAGCTGTACCGTTCACAGCTTCCCTGAGAAACAAAACTAAGAGGAGGAAGGAAAACAGCACTTTTGATGTCACGCTGCCACAGGGACCTGCAATCTGAACCTCATGCTTTGTGAGCTCCTCATGAACCTGGTGTGCAACCCTGCATGGCAACCTCTCACTCCAAATAACTCTGACAGAGGAGGGGGGCAGCCCCAAACACCCCTTGTCTTTATGGATGCCAAGATACAGGCAGCAGAGCACAGCTGTCAACAGCAGGCAGCACTGACAAGGCAGACCATCCACAGAAGCAAGTGAGCAGCACTCCACGAAAACATCGCCAGGCTTTTGGCCACACAAGAACTAGCACTGCGCTCTCATCAGAGATTGCTTACTTAGCTTACAGCAGCCCACCCCTGCAACATCAAAGGTCTCGCAGCAAGAGCCAGACCCCAGAGATGCCACAGAAATCACCATCTCCACCCCTGGACCCAAGCAGATACAGGGCAAGTACCAACAGCAGGAATTCCTGATGACCATCACTCTGGCCATCCACCACCAGCCACCCCACGGAAAGGGCCAGCTGGCCACCTCACCCAGAGGCGTACAAACCAGGCAGACTCCTTTCAGGTGCATTTTCAGGCAGAGCAGACAGAGAGCACACAGCTCTCAAGCTAAAACACCACTCTGCAATCAAGAGAGAGCGCAAAAAGCTCCCAGAAATTGAGAGTTTCATTTCACAGCCTGAAAAAACCAGACAGACTTTAGGGACAAAGACAAGGAGATGCTATAATCCACAGCAGGAGTGGTGCTTAGGCATTCCCCCCCGCACCCTTTGCGCCAGGGATGTTGCTCTTGTGCAGGCAGAGAAACCTTCTCCCCTCCCCAAAAGCAGACTCACCCCACACACAGACACCTCTCCCAGACCTCCTTTCAAAGAAGGCTACCAGTGACACACCTGCACAATTAGCCAGAGATGTCTCAGCACCTTACCAGTACAGTCTGCTCGCAGTCAGAAGGACAGGTCAGGTTAGAAGCAACTAAGTGCAGAATCCAAGTCAGTCTCCAGGAAAACGCGCCATACATGGGCTTGTGGGCTGTCTGCTGAGGTCTTCTGATGAGACCTGCCTCTTTTGGGGCTTGCAAAGGTGCCGGTGCCCTCTGATGAACGACAAACTCCCACAAGGCTGAAAATCAAGACACAAGAACAAAACAGTTCATTGCCACAAGGTACACACTTCCCTGGCCAAAAGGCAGTACACAAAAGGGCAACTGCCATTCAGTGGCCAGCCCAGCCCAAACCATGACGCTGATCTTCTTTCTCTGGTTTCTTTCTAGAGTACTTTAAAGAAAGCAATCCTCTCTACTCCACTGCTAATGGAAAAACTTTCAAGACAAAATAACAGAAAATCCACAGCAGCATATTCTTACAGCACAGAGCACAAAACAACAGGAACTCCTGTCCAACCACTGTCCTAAGAAGCAGGAGAAGCTGCAGTTCTGAGTCATCGGATCCAAAATCCGGACTTGTGGGTTTGTGAGCATGAGTAGCAAGAAAGACATGCAGAGCAAACACAGCAAGCCTCTCGCTTTGTTCATCAACAAACTCAGTCCTTAGGCACAGTCAGAAAGGTTCAGCATCTACAGATCATGGGCCTAGGCTCAAAAAGGAACGTTTCTCCTCCACACGGACACAAACTCAGGAAATAACACTAGCGGCAATGGTGCTGACAGGGAGAGAGATGACGAGAGGCACTTCCAAAGGGAGCATGTTGCAGCTTGACCTGCCCAGGGACCACCGCCTCCCATTACAGAAAGACATTTCAAAAGGAGCATTTGCCTGGCACTTTCACCATTCAAATGCTACATGCACATTAACAAAGGACTACATACTATTCCACCTCCCAGGTTTTCCCAGCAAGTTTAATGTTTCCACCATGTGAAGGATTGCAAAACAAGTTTTCCATAGAGCAGAGCAATCAAGAAACAAGAACTTCCTCCCACACCAATCACAAGCTTGTCGCCATCCTTAGTTGGTGAAACTGTGACCCAAGCACACTCGGACAAAGCACAAAAAACCCTTCCCGATTTCACAAGGGCAAGGAGGTAGAATCGCTGTCACCTCAAAGGTACTCAAGGGCAATTTGCATCCATGCATGGTTACACATACATGACCCATTTTTTTGCTTGGATTTCAAGGAAAAAGTAAAATGGGATGGAAGCTGGCTTGCTTTCTAACATCTAGAGGGATGGACGGAATGGAGCCCAGGGAGACAGGCAGTCGGGGCAGAGCAGCCTGCGCAGGGAATCCTCCCAGTTTCACTTGGGCACAGCAAGGCTCTTGGAAAAACACACAGACACCTGCCCCTTTGACAAGCCTCACTTTGCCCTAAGACACTGCACACAAACAACAAGCTGCACTCTCCAAACTGCTCCAACAACCAGTCCCAAAACTCATCGTCCCTCCTCACATCCTTCCCTGCCCCAGCAGGTCATAAAAGCCCAACAAAGGAAAAAAAATAAAAATAAAAGAGAAACAAATTTAAAGAACAACTTTAAAATTATTTCTGCTGCGTTTAGATCTAGCCAAAGTTAGTCTGCAGGAAGCCCTGCAAATTGCTAACTTATGTTTCTACATAGAACACGTACAATAGCAGCAGAAAAAATTCAATGGACTTGTGGATGCCTGCTGTGCCATACACTAATCGAAGAATGTCTCAGGGAGTACATTTGTCGTCCTTGCTCTCATAAGATCACCCACGGAATTCCCAATTCAGAGCACATCCTAACACTAACTCAAGAAGTGACAACTTCTTTCTCTAAGCCTATTTCCCTAGGCTCCAATTCACATCTCACTCACAACAGTGGACTTTAGGAAGACCTTTGCAGATGTCAATGAAGTACATAAAACTACTTGGAGAAAACAAACAGACAATTCGCATCTGAGAAAGATGTACAAAGGGCTATTTGCTCCTGTTTCTAATGAGAGAAGGAACAGAAAGGAAACTTCTCAGAACAAGCCACAGAAACATGCCCAGAAATATTGCTGTCAACAGAACAAGACAGGAACAGACTTTGACAGACCTTCTCCAACAGCAAGAGAATATGTTTATCTATCTAAGAATTGCTTGCTCAAGGGAAAATAATCCGTGCTAACAAAAGCAGGCAAAAGCACCGAGCCGGGGGGCTTTTTTCAGTTTTATGTGCTCAAGAGATGTCTACCTGAGAACGGGCTTTGTTTCCTCAGTCATTTCTCTTTGCCTTGACGTGAAAGCTGCAAGTTCTTTGACAAATGGACCCAAACACCCTCCCATCCTCCACCCCCAGAGGAGCTACCTCTCAAGTACCATTTCCCCCTCGCATTACGGGCTGTTTGGGAATAACTTACCGGCACAAGGCGAGCTGGCGCCGGGCAATGCCTGCAGCAATCCAAACCGTGCCGCCTGCAGCAAGGGAGGAGAAAGGAGCGGGGGAGAAGGCAAAACCCCGGCAAAGCAGAGGCTGTCACCCACCGCAGCAGCAGGCCCAGCGGAGCCGCGCTGCCTCCGGAGAAAAGCCGCTCCCGCCCCGGCCCCGACGCTCCCGCACCAGCTGCCCCAGAGGACGCCGCTGCCGCCGGCTCCGGGCCGGGCCGGGCCGGGCCGGGCGGGGGGTGCCGGGGGCCGCGTTCCCTCTCCGGCCCCGCAGCCCAGGGCCGCCGCCTTCCCCCGCCTCTGCCCGTGGCCGCCGGCTGCCTGAGGGGGTGTCCGCTCCCCCGGCACCCTCGGGCGGTCCGTGCCTGCCGAGGGCCCGGCCGGCGGGCGGCTGGGCTCCCCCGAGGGGCGGCCGAGAGCCGGGGGGGGCCGGCGCTCCCCGGCGGTGGCTGACAGGGGCGGGAAGCCGCCGACGAGCTGCCCCTGAGCAGCGCCGGCCCCCGGCAGCGGCCGCTGGCGCGGCAAGGGCAGCGGGGGCTGCAGCCCCGACGGCCGCCCCAGCCGGCTGGTGGCCCCGCAAGCCCGCCCGGCAGCCCGAGGCCTGCGGAGAAGGAGGAGGGCTCGCTGGGCAGCGCTCTGGGCCTGGCGGAGAGCAGGCGAGGGCCGGGCTCGGCAGCGGCCTGCCCGGGGGCCGCCGCCCTCACAGGCCTTCGGGCGGGGAAGGTGCTGCCCGGGCGGGGGCTGCACAGGCCGCGCCGCCCCTCCCGAGCCTCCGCCTGTGGCCGCAGACAGGCCTCTGCTTTGTTCAGAACAGTATGCTCACTAAAATGTTGCTTGTTTCTTACCCACCTTCTGACTGTGTGAGAAAATAGCTCATTCCTGACCTTCTGACTGTGTGACAAAACAGTTGCTCGCTGAGCTGATGTTACAGACAGTGATAATGAGGAGACAAACAGAAGTAGCTCGTCACCCAGGATGGGATAACAAGAAGTCGTTAATCACTTCAAGGCTCTTTTATGCATCACGTATGTACTCCTGTACCCGTTAGGACAGAGCCGTGGCTACTTCAAGGAACATCCTTAGCATCCTCAAGAAGTTGGCAAACTTACAGTAGACGTTTACTGTCCTGAGACGACTCAATACCTCAAAAGGATAATGTGAGGAAGGGTCTCCTTACCCAAACGACCACCGAGAAGCTCACGCTTGCGCAGAAGTGTTTAGCTGAAGCAGCACAGTTTAACACACGTGGAAAAAGATGGCTATGTAAGCCTAGGTGGCTTATGTATTAGGCAGGCGGAATTATGAGACTATTTTGTGTATAAATAATGGGTGCATATCCCCGGTAAGGTGTGCTAGATTTGTGGGTTTTCCCCCTGGCACCCGACGTCGAATAAAGCACTATCTCCTCTCTAAACTACTTTTGGTTTCGAGAGCTTTTATTTCAGGTAACAATTCCCTGACTGCGCTTCACCCCCCTCCATCTCCCAGGACTGATGCAAAGCGATTGTGCCTTGGGCTGTAGTTGCGTGAGGCAAAGGTCAGGGAGAAGCCGTGGGATTTCGGGGAAAAGTGAGAGGCTGGCACATCACTGTTGGGGACGCAGGTGACAATCCCAGCTGTCGCTGGCTCAAACCCCAAACCAAAATGGCCCGTCGGTGCCTTTTGGAGCACACCTTGGGGAGGGTTCAGCGTGCAGAGACCCCAGCGGCTTTCCTCCTCTTGCCTGTTAGTCTGAGCACCATTCCTCTCCCCAAAACATGCCAGAATTAACCTTTTTCTGAAGGCTGCTCAGGATACAGTCAGAAAAGGCCTTTTGCTGCAACAGCCTGGACATTATTTGCCACTTGCAGGCGAAGAAACTCTCCTCTTCTACCCCGCTTTTTCATTTTCATTAGCAGGCACCGCGGACTCCATCTGGAGTGGTCTAAGTGGACCACAGTATTCCAAGGATAAAAATCAGATGGAACATGAGAGAGAGGTGCCTGCCAGCAGACTTGGTGTTCTAGAAGTCCAACCAGTGGGATGGTGGCGCTTCCAGGTGCTGCACGGGGCTGTGGAGGAGCCGGCACAAACACTGGAGCTTCTCCAAGCTTGGGAAAAGGACACAAGCTCTTTGGGAGGCTCTTGGCAGAGGAAGGGAGAGCCCCAGATGATCTCCCGGGGCTGCCCATCTCCAAAGCTGGCTCTTTCTCCTTGACAGTCTGCTCAGCCTCCTCTCCTTCTCCCTCTCCTCCAATTTTGGTGCCCAACCCCCCCGCCCTCCTCCAGCCAGTCCCAGCCTCTGCTCTGGCAGCCGGGGGCTCAGTCGTGGCCATAACCATCTTTTTCCACTGGCCATGTGCAGAGCTCAAAGCAGCCCAGGCCTCACCTCCAGACTCCTTGGCCCTCCATGCTTTAGGGACAACTCATCATTTTCACCAGAATGCAGGAAGCCCAGGAAAACCCGGGAAAGTCTCCTGTGTTTCCTGGCCAGATGGAGCCTGCTGTAGATCAGGTCTTGTAGCCTCTTTGAAGCCTTCAAGTAGCCCTGGGACAGACGGGAGCCTGCGCTGCCTGTGAGCATCCTTGTCCTTCAGCGTGACAGCACGGGATGCACCACACACAGCTTAATTTATTTCCAGTCCTCCAGCAATTCCTGTGACTTTTGGAAATGATTCCGCTATTGACTAGACACTGGGTCCCTTTTGGGCAGGTACGGTGTTGACAGGAGAGAGAGGAATATTCAAAAGCAGCGTAAAACTGCTGCGACTGGGCAATGTTGTGGGTCCGTGTAGACTCATGACGGCTGCTGTAAAAGATCTGGATCTGGGTATTTTCAGACGGGCAGTTTATGATCCAGAGGAATGCTGGATTAACAGCCAGCCAGAATGTAGAGCTGCGACAGAAAGATGGACAGCTTTTGGCAGGATATTTTTGTACTCGGGTATCTGAATGTATCTCCTGAAATTGCAGTTTAGTCAACGAGGCAAACCTGGGTGACGTGTGGGAAATTGGCCCCCCTGCTTAACATCAGCCTCACGGTTTCACCCTGGTTTTCCTTTTCGGATTCTGAGCTAAAATTCTGGAGGCTTTGGGACAAACTGTGTTCTCAGGTGTCCGTCAGAACTGGATATGCCCCAGCACAACCAGGAATGGTAGTTTTGTAGTTTTAGTAAATTTGCGGTGCTTGGAGTTGTAGTCACAATTAGGGAACCCAGTTTAATTACTTGAAGAAGTGGAGATGATGGAAATAGCCTACTTACTTTGGTGTGGTACCCAGAGCACGAGGGATTTGGGGACCACTTACTACTGTGTGCAGTTGATAACTTCTTGCTTGAGGGTCACTGAGCGTGTGAATTCACCTGTTTTACCCGGGCCAGTTCTCCTCGACTTTGTAGCTTTTAGGTACGTCATGAGCCCTTCACTTGAAAAGCTGCTCCGGATGCTCTGGTGGGACCAAAGCTTCATCCATTTTGGTGTCCCCTGCTGTCTCTCTGCATCAGGGTGCTCATGGGTGCTTGCCCTGGAAGTCCTGCTCTGTGTGCTCTGCAGAGCACCCGTGGGCCATTTACAATATTATCTAACGATTATTGCTGGATTTAGCAACTACTTCAAAAAGGGTGTGGTTGCTGCAACAATTAGTGGTGTCCCTGGTCATGCAGTGATTCACCTCAACACGGTTGGCTCCGGGCAGGGAGCGAGAGCGGGCGTAGATGGAGCTGGGAGCGTGCAAGGAGCAGAGAGCAGGGCTGGTCCGAGGGGGTGTGCGTGTCCTGCGGAGGGGCAGAGGTCGGCTTGCTTTAATTGCAATTATTTTCTCTGGTTTAGCTATAGAAAAGCAATGTGTGTGCTGAACTTTTCGTTTCGGTTTGATGAAGTTGATTCTTCACCTGGCTAAAGGAAGACATGTCTTTTAAAGTGAAATCAATCGTGTGTCTACACGAAAGAGTTGGAGTTCCCTTTAAAGGCAGATGTTTGGCAGCAGAGGCATGGCTTTCTCATGGAGGCCAGCTCCATGTGAGCGTGTGCACAGAGCGCAGGAGCTGGGAAAAGGAGAGGAAGCTGAGAAAGGCAGTGACAAGACAGATGTATGCGCTGAGTATTTGATGAGCCATCCACAGGGCTCACAGTTAATCTAACGCGGTAAGGTGAAGCAAATGCAAACATTTCCTCTGGATACGGTGGGCCACAGAGGTGCTCACAGCAGACCTGGTGGGTGTTTTCCCAAATTGGAGAGAAACCCCCTTAGGCTAGCCAGAGCAGATGCCCAAGGGCTGTACTGGGTTGCCCACTGATGGCACCGGGGGTTGTCCAGGGTGGGATCAAGTTGCCCAGGAAGGGCACTAGGTTGCCCAGAGTGTGCACTGAGTTGCACAGCGAGGGCCAATAGGTTGTCCAGGGCAGGCAGTAGGATGCGTGAGGTCACTGAGCACCCTGTGCCCCTGGCAACGCTGCCCTGGTTCTGTGTCACGGACGGCACTGGGGATGCTGCCGTGTCTGGCAGTGCTGCCACCGAACCCGAGAGCACCACAGTGAGTAGCAGCCCCCCTGGGCACCTGCAAGCCTCTGGAGGCTCAGGGTGAGTATGTACTTTGGCTGGGAGGGGAGGGCTGAAAAAGCAAGCATTTCTCCTAATGCTCCCCAGTACCTCTTCTGTTGCCCAGACGTACCCAAAGTAGGTGGTCGGGGCTCCCATCGTGTGTCTGCGTTCAGGGGTGGCAGAAAGTGTCACCCTGGGATGGCTTATCCCCAGGGGGATGCAGGGGCTTTTACTTCAGCTGGAAATGCAGGGAAAGGTGACTGTGGTCCATTCCCAAGGGGTTTTCCTCTCTTTCCTAAACAAAAGGGAACTGGCACTCACAGTGGTCTTTGTTGGGCCTGAGCACAGACATTTCTCCCTCAGTTCTGCCAAACTGGCTCGCAGGGTCGTGATTGTGAAAGCTTTTTAGCTTTCTTTGGAGGGTGAGAGTTTCCTGCTGCCTGTCCCACAGCCTCTTCGGCCAGGCTGGATCCTGGGGCGAGACTCGGTGCCCGCGGCTCTGCTGCTGCTCTCAAGTCAGGCCCCGGGGCAGCCCATGCCAGCATGGCCAAAACTGGGCAAGGCTTGTAACTGGAGTCCTCAAAGTTCCGTGATTTCCCAGCTGCAGGCTGTGCACTTGTGCCCTCTGACTCATCCTGATTTTCCTGGGATTTGCCCTAATTAAAGGACCCGTTATTCTCCTGCATTCGCTGTTCATTTATTTAGTAGCTGCATTTGGAGACAGTGTTCTTCTGAATGCATCAAACCGTTATGGGCAGGTTTATTCCCTGCAAACACGCCATTTTTAAAGGAATGGAGTGGCTTTCGTGCTGTTACGAATAGGATTGAGCACAAGTTTTATGTCCTACCCCACTCCCATCCAGGGATCTTATGTCCTAATCTTTCACTGGGGCTCTGAGTCAGGCTGGGGGCAGTGGGGATGGGATGGTGTTAGGGGAAGGGCACGTCCAGCAGGCTACGGCAGCCACAGGGACTTATTCCTGCCTGTGGGTGACACTTGCAAGCTTACAAGAGCTTCCCACCGAGCATAACTTACCCTCCTGAGTGTTTGTCCTCACATTCGGTGTGTTAGGTGCAGTTGGTGGCCCTCTGCATTATGTTTCTGATAACAACTGACTGATAACCTCAATCTGAAAAGAGCAATAGCACCCACAGTTCTTGGTATCAAAATCTTCACGTGTGGCCATTCCTCCTAGGGCTACTGCAAGGCTGGTGTTTACAAAGCCCTCTGAAAGGACTTGGTGGGATATCTCCTTTCCAAGTGCAGTGATTTTACATCAGGTGAGCCATGGACATTTTTCTTCTTTTGCAAGACAGAGATGGCTGTTCTTTTGAGGCTGAAATAGATTCCGGGGGAGGGGACGGGGTGTGTGTGTGTGTGTTCAAATTTGGATATAGTCCTGCAAAGCTCTGCTCACCTGCAGACTGCTCACTTGAGCATTTAATGCAAGTGAATATGGAGGGATGAGGATGGAGTCCCTCACCCACAAATCGCGCTGGGCTGGTAGCAGCTGTGTGTCCAAAGGGGCGCAGCTCTCGGGGCTGGTAATGGCACTTTGAAAGAGAAAATGACACGTGGAGTACTAGAAGATCAGCAGATACCAAACCCAGCCAAAAGAAGCAGATGAACAGCAGAGAATCAGCAGCTACAGTTTCATGGGACTGACAGACTGAAGGAAAATGAGGGCACAATATCTGTCACTCTCTTGAGCAGCCATGATTTGGTTTTTTCCCCATTTCAAGACCTGATGCTAGATATGAGCAACAAAGTCAGATCTTTCTCTAGATACAAATGCGTGGGACGCTGTCAGAAGGGATTTGCTTACAAGAGTTTTAGGCCTGTGCAGGCAATGTGTAGGTGCTGTGTGCATCGCTGTTTGTGTTCCAAGTTGCACGTGTTGCTGTAAGAAGGAAGGCAAGTGCAGGAGCTTACTGAGTGCGGTTGTCTTCTCTCTGCTCCTCTGTGCAGGACACGTACCTGAAGAGCAGTGTTCAAGAATGCAGCCTGTTCGATCTCCCTTAACGGCAACGTACGCCCATCCACGATCAACACCTAGCAAGTTTCTGCCTGCCATCAGTGCCATGGCTTCAAGCTATAAGGCCCGTTTTCCTTACTACCCGCTGCCTCAGAGCTCCGGCCTCCCCTGGATGCCCAGCACCTACTACAAACCAGCTGCCATCAACCCAACTTTGGCTCCCTTTTCCAAAAGTTCCCAGGGGATGACCGCCAGCAAGAAGCTTCCTGTCATTGCCAACAGAACAACCTTCATCACCCGGTACACCCCTGAGGACTGGCACAGGTCCAACCTGACCAACTACACAGAGTCAGAAACTTGCCAGCACAACGCGGAGCGTCTGAGAGTTGATACCTCCCGCATGATTCAGGATAAATATCAGCAGACAGAGAAAACACAAGGAGAAAGCACCAAAAACCTGGGAGTTCGTGTCCATGATATTGGATTTTGGAAATCGGAGCTCTGCCGTGAGCTGGGTGAGATGATCGGGGAGACCAACGCCCTCACGGACTTGAAGAAAAGGCTGGAGAGAGCCTTGGCCGAGACGGAGGCCCCTCTCCAGGTAAGCACCCTGTGCAGTGGCCTGCAAGCTGTAGCCCACTGCTGAAACATCTGCAGCCACTCAGACGTCCAGTTAAGTTTCACTGCAGCTCCGTAACATCTAGAAAGCTTTTAGGAAGAGACCATTAGTTAGTGATCAACAAATCCCTTGCCATCTGCTGCATCTCCTATCAGCACATTCTGAGCCCATCAGAACCAAATATTTTTATAAGCAGCACATCCAAAATCCTGGTTTGGGAGACACAAGCTCAGGTCTTGCTACAAGGCTCTGGCGAGGTCAGCATGAAGGCTGACACAGGGCCCTGCATTCAGCTGTGGTTGCACCAGGGACACGTGTGGTCCCTCACGTTGCTTTAACGCTGATGTTGCAGCTCGGCTGCTCATTGTCAGCTAAACCAGCTGCCCGGGGCACTTTTTTCTTCCATTTTCTTCCCATCTTGAGATGGGGCCCGTCCCTCTAGAGAACCCTGCCCCTGCAGCCAACAGTCATGGCATGTCCCCAACAGGTCGCTCAGGAGTGCTTGCTTCAGCGGGAGAAGAGGATGGGCATTGACCTCGTCCATGATGACGTGGAGAAACAGCTCTTCACAGTAAGCTTGGCAACTCACATCATGTGTGAAAGCTATTTTTACCTAAACTGCCCCGAGGAGGCTTTGCAGCCTTGTTCCCTACCTGGCTCCTTACTGCTGGCGAGGTGCTCAACCCTTCCAACCCCCAAAACCTGCTGGGCCAGGGGACGGTGTTCCCCCACGCAGCAGCTCTATTAATTGGTCTAATAAAAGAGATGACATCATTACATGTTTTGCCTTTGCCCAGGAAGTGGATGTCATCAGGTCGTGCCAGGAGAGGATGCAGCAGTACCTGGATAAGGCAAAAGCCCAGCTCGCGTAAGGAGAAGCTCCTTATCTCATGCCGTAGGGCCGATGGGCCTTTACAGTTGGGATGTGAACGCCCCGCAGACCCCGACCTCTACCCACACCCCGCAGCTGTAAAACCCACGCAGGCTCCATGGGAAGCGGGCGGTGATGCTCATGGGAGGACAGAGCTGCCTGGGCGGGAGCTGCGGGGAAGTGGAACGGGGAAGAAGCCGTTCCACCCGTACATCCCCACCGATGGCTGTTGTTTGCATGTTGAAGGTCCAACAGGGTGGCCCAGCACAAGCTGGAGAGAGACCTGGCCAACAAGCAGGCGGCCCACCGCATCGATGACAAGTGCCACCACCTGAGGAACACCTCCCACGGCATCAGCTACTACCGAGGGGTGGAGCGGGTCGATGCCACGTGAGTGCACACTGGGTGGCACGCGAGCAGCAAGCTGTCCCGGGGATGTGCGGTGCCTTTCCCTGGCAGGGAGCTGCTGGTCCCCAGCCCACTGTAAAGGCAGGTCCGTCCTGCCTGGAGACACCGGCTTCAGAGAGGCCATTTCTCTCTGCTCTATTATTATTATTATCATCATTATTTTTCTCATTCTTATTCTATTGTTGCTGTTCTTTTCCTTTCTGTTATTGTTCTTCTATTTAACTGTCTTTTATCTCCACACACAAGTTTTCCCTTCCCTTCCCTTTCCCCTCCTATTCTGCTTCTTCTCCTTGGGTTTCTGGAGGAAAGGGGGAGAACTGCACAAGTGGCTGCATGGTCCTAGCTGCCAGCTGGGGCTAAAACATGACCTATGGTCAAAATAAAAGCACAGATTAAAGCTACATTTGACCCACGCTGCTCCCTGGCAGGGTCCTTGCCTGCCCACGTCCAGCTTCAGCAGCACGGGCTTACCAGGGGCCTCTCCTTCCTCCCAGGATCTCGGTGCCGGAGTCCTGGGCCAAGTTCACAGACGGCAACATCCTCCGCTCCCAGAGCGAACGGGCGGCCTCTGCCAAGCTGCGGGACAACACCAGGAACCTGCTGGAGGTGACGGCCAACGAGATGCGGTGCCAGTTCAACAGGGTGAACGTCGCCTTCACCAGCCGCATCGCCGAGACAGCGGACGCCAAGAGCAAGATTCAGACCCACCTGGCCAAGGTAGCCTGAACCCCTCCCTTTGGGTGTGACACTGTCACTTCCCAGGGACACCTCCGAAGCAGGACCCTCCACGCAGACCTGGCCCAAGGAGAAGAACGGTGGCCACAGGAAGCTGGTTATAGTGTCATTTTCTGTTAGAAACTCCAAGTCCTGGGGACTTTCTTCTTGGAGCAGGAGGAGCTGGCACTGTGATTTCATCTCAAGGGATCCTGTCTTTTGCTAGCGCATCCTAGCTGACAGCCTGGCAGCACAGGGATTTCCAGCAGAAAAGGCCACCGCTGGTTGCATCTCCTGGGAGTTACTTCAGAAGCGCTGGCTGCCCTGCAGAGAGTCTTTGCTGGGCCTCTGCTGGGCTGCCTGCCGGGGGGTTCGCAGGCTTGCTTCTCCCCCAAGGACGTGCTTTCACTCTCAGTGCTCTGTGGTTGCTGCACGGGTATCCGTGTGCTTGCTCTGCCAAGCAGAGGAAGTGGAGAGCAGTGACGGGCACCTGGCTCGGAGCAGTGGGTCTCATGGAAAGCCTCCTGAAAAGTGCTCCACACCGTATTGATTCACTGAGCGGAGACTGGGCTGGCAGCGTTGCGGGCTGGTGCCACGTCCTTCAGTGAAAAATGAAAATTTTTCATGCCTGAAAAACCTTCCCTCTCTGAGTTGCTATTGATGGATGATCAGTTTCTGCAAGCAGTAGCTTTGGGAAGCTGGTAACTCACTGTGTCCATCACTGCTCCAACACCTCCTCTGACGTGACAGCACCAGCAAAGACAGGCTTGTTTTTTCTGCAGACGGACAGGAGAAAAAGGAAATTATGTTGTCACTTGAGAAGGTATTTTTTCATTCATGCATGTGTTTCTTTTTTACGGCAGACGCTGCGGGAAATCTTCCAAATGGAGATGAACATGGAAGCCATCCAAAAAGCCATGAGGGACCAAGGACCTCCGTTCAAAGTGGCTCAGACCCGGCTGGAAGAGCGCACACGGAGACCAAACATGGAGCTGTGCCGGGACACTGCCCAGCTCCGGTAAGGCAGGAGCACGGGGCCGGCAGGGTCCTTGAGGAGTCCCGGGTAGTAGCACTCAGGAACATCACTGGATGACAAAACTAGTCATGGGATTTTTTTCCTAAATAGTCCTTCCAGAAGGGCTCTGCTCTAATCAAAAGGAATGAGCAGGTATCCCAGCCTTTGGGTGCTGGCAGAGCTCTGCACCCACAAAGGAGGCTGTACACCACGGCTGGGAGCAGCCTGATGCCACCCCGTGAGGGGCTGGGTTTTTCCCACTTGGGTAAACCTCATCTTCTCTCCTGCCTGCTTCCCAGCAGTTGGATGTGCTCAGTTTTTTAGGATAAGCCTTTACTCTCCAAGAGGCTTGCGCTGAGAGCACTTAGGTCCTTCCTTTTGGGGAACCTCCAGGAAGGGTGCACCCTCTGGAGAAGGAGTAAGGGCTGTCCTCACCTCCCCTGGGGACAAACCCTTTCAAGGACATTGTGAGCTCTGTGGGATTGCACCCCGAGGGGCTGTGGAGGAGCAGGCTGCCCTGAGTGCCCAGCAGCACCTCCTGTGAGGCACCCCAAACTTCACACCTCCTCCAGGGAGCCTGCTGGGCAAGACTCCAGGTGAAGCCTTTTAGAAGCAAGTGAAACCCAGCCCCAGAGCCTGTTTAGCATCTCGCACACCATTGTTTTCTCCATCCTCCACTTGTTTCCCATTCAATTTTCGCCTCTCCCAGCTGTCCTGTTTTGCTGTGTGTGCATCCGTGGGTGTGGGCAGGACCCCTGCACAGGGAAATCCAGGAGGGGGACCCAACAAACCTGCAAAACCAAAGGGGAACAGGACACCACAGCTGCTCATCCCTCTTCTTGGTGGCACGAGCTGCTCTGGGAGACGTGCCTGCGCGTTGCCAAAGCCTTCGCGCAGACCTAGCCATGCCTCCCCGCTGAGGTCTGGAGGAGCTCTGCCCTCAGCTTTCCCATGCATCTGCCAGAAACGGGGGGTCCGAGTTAGTCTGAGCACGCTGAAGGGGGAAATCCTGTGCCCAAGGCTCCCTTCAGCAGGACCAGGCTCGAAACCACCCACGTGACGGGACCGTTAACGAGGGTTCCTTGCTGTTTTCCAGCCTTGTCAATGAGGTCCACGAAATCGATGAGACGGTCCAGAGCCTTCAGCAGCAGCTGAGAGACACCGAGGACACCCTGCAAATGTTGGCTCATGCCAAGTCGATCTTGCAGCATGACCTGGCCGTCAAAGCCAACTCGCTCTTCATCGACCAGGAGAAGTGCATGGGGATGCGCAAGACCTTTCCCAGCACTGCGCGGCTGCTGGGTTCTGTTTAGGCTGGGCTCAGCCAAACTCATGTTCTCTGTTGCAGGAGGGATCCCCAGTGTTGATAAGATGCTTTGAAAATCCATGATTAGATTTTCACTTCCTGATGAAAGCCCCAAGTAGAAATTAAACGCTCATTTGGTGTGTTAAATTTTGTGGTTAAATGGCAGTACTCCAGGTGGGGTCTCACGAGAGCAGAGTAGAGGGGGAGAATCACCTCTCTCGACCTGCTGGCCACACTTCTTTTGATGCAGCCCAGGATGGGATTGGCCTTCTGGGCTGCAAGTGCACATCGTTGGCTCATGTTCAGCTTTTCATCAACCAGCACCCCCAAGTCCTTTTCCGCAGGGCTGCTCTATCACATCAACCCCCAGCCTGTATTGATAAGGAGGATTGTCCCGACCCAAGTGCAGGACCTTGCACTCGGCCTTCTTGAACTTCATGAGGTTCGCTCAGGCCCACCTCTCTGGCTTGTCCAGGTCCCTCTGGATGACAACCTGTCCCTCTGGCATGTCGACCGCACCATTCAGCTTGGTGTCACCTGCAAACTTGCTGAGGGTGCACTTGATCCCACTGTCTAAATCATTGATGAAGATATTAAACAGCACTGGTCCCAGTACGGATCCCTGAGGAACACCGCTTGTCACTCCTCTCCATCTGGACATCGAGCCATTGACCACCACCCTCTGGATGCGACCACCCAGCCAGTTCCTTACCCACTGAACAGTCCGCCCATCAAATGCGTATCTCTCCAACTTAGAGAGAAGGGTGTTGTGGGGAACCGTGTCAAAGGCCTTGCAGGGGTCCAAATAGGTGATATCCGTAGCTCTTCCCTTGTCCACTGATGCAGACTCTGCATTTTATTCAGGCCCCGGTGCTCGGTGGATCCCCACACATCAAGCACAGCCCATGCCGGTTTCCTCCATGTATTTAGACACCAAAGTCACAAGGCAGTACACTCCCAGTTACAAGGGCTGCTCAGGAATTTACACACCAGTCTCATATCTTCAATCACTGCTCCTACCTGGAGGAAGGGTCTTCACCTGGGCAAGGGGCTTCTTGGCCTGCAGCTGTGTTTTTTAGTATTATCATGAAGATGGTTCAGTCAAGGACACCTGGACTTGGGTATTCACTGCCAAATTGGCGTTGTTGGGAGAAACATCTTGATCAGATGTTCAGTTAAGGTCTTAGTGTCCCAGGTAGACCAAATAATTAGGCTACAGATGTTCCTTCAAACAATTCCCTTTGATCCTCTCCTTAGCAACTACCTGCAATCATCCTTAACTATTGTGTCGCGGATGAAAATACTTGACACAGTTATGATTTAGTGAAAGTTATTAATGATGTAAGGTAGATTGAGAGGTTGAATTTTAGCAGCATTTAACCATTAACCGACTTAGGGATTCACAAAGTGAGCAAACAAAATAATTGAATAATATCTAAGCACACACACGTACAGGTCTGCCATCGGGAATTTCTTAATAGCAGGCAATGCCAGTGAGCCAAAAGGTGCCGCTTTTAGGTCCTGCACACGCATGGGTGGACAGAAGAGCATCCCCATCCATACAGCTAATGTGTATCTCACTGCATACAGGTGGAGAGGTGGGTGAGAGAGAGAGAGACTAGCCTATAGCTAAAATTTCCCTTTCTCAGATTTAGGGTAAATACTCACGATGCCTCGGCGTTCCTCAACGGGCGACAGTTGAGGCTTGAGAAGGGTCTTCTCCTGCCCCGGCCTCGAGGCGTCAGCCTGAGAGGTACCTCAACTCAGGGCGGTTACTGGCCACAGCCCGCTGCGATCCAGAAGAGCTCAAAGGGTCTTTACTAGAATCGCTACCTACAGGATCCGAGACAATTGACTTTTGTCAGGTACTTTTCCACTCCGGCCCGACTCAGACGATGGTTACGCACCCCCAGAGCTTGGTAGGTCTTGAGGGTCCTGGTACTCCCCGGCCTGTGGCCACGATCCATACGGTGTCAGGAGCGATCCATTGAGGTTATCATCTTCAAACAGTAGGAGCCGTGGGGACTGGGCACACTACTGTGCTCTGCTCTGTGACTCTCTACCTTCTCTTTCATGTTACACCGTTGTGTCACGTTCTGCGGCCCAGGCTGGGAGGGAGATCACGCCAAGTACCGAGTGGCCTGAAGGATGGCGGGGGTGGGGAGCTGCACCACCACACTATGGAGCCAGTACATAAAACTCGATTAACTGCAGAGCCATGGTTAACTTTAAATTCGATGACAGATAGCAATACTTCCCCGCTCCGCTTTCCCGGCTGCCAGCCTTGATGAGCATCCTCACCCTCAGCGCATCGGCGGCCACTCTTGGGTCCCTGGAGGAGGCTGAAAGAGGGGCCAGACCGGGGACTGCTGAAGCCAAAAGTCTAAAACTGAATTGCTTGGGCAAAAAGGTAGCTGAAAGCTGGTTTAGCTCTGTATCCTCTGTAGGTGCGACAGAGCAGCTCGCAGCGGGTTGGCTCCTTTGATAAGGGAGTGTTGCGTGAAAGGGGCAAAGGAGTTTTGGCAGAAAATAGACCCCCTTGCGTTCTAACACTCCTCACCGAGGTGGGAGGCTAGGTGCGGCCAGGTTTAAATTCAGAGTGATGCCCAATTCGCCACTAGCAGTCGAGTCGCGTTTAATATGTATTAAACTGTTATGATTTGGAAACACTAATAGTGGACTGCACCTTCAGCCTAGTCGTGCTCATGAACTAGCACGGCCACTCTCGAGTCTTTGGTCGCGTTCAGTGAGAAACCGGAACGACTAGCTGCTTAAACAGTGCAGTTTATTTAAACAACACATCTATAGGTTCTTAGGATTGCCGGTGAGAAACACACTGTCTGCAAAGCACGTGCAAAGAAAGGTGTTGTTCAATATACAAAACGCGCGACAAAGTTATAAACAGTACAGCCTGGCTACAACTGTAGGAGAGAGATTCTCTAGAGAGATTTCTAAGTTTCCCGAGGAAGCACTCGGTATAGTCCAAGTCTTACCAAAGGCGTCCCTGTGGGGGGGAAGGAAGGCTCAGCCCGTCGACTGATCCCGGAAGTCGGTGATGGAGTCCTCCTCGCCTTGTTCACGATGGTGACTTCCCTGATATCCCCCCTCTCTCGGGCTATTTTTATACTATTTTTCATGTTCAAAGTGGAGTTTGAGTGACCTGAGTCATGAATACTTTTATTATGATTGGTGTGCTCAAGGAGGAGTGGTCGCACCTTGGAGGCGGGTAGCCTCTGGGATGGAGGTGTGTTTTGGTACGTTATAATGAGCAAAGTTCCCACAAAGGACAGCATTTCATCAACATTTGATGAAATGTTGGCTCAGGGTAGCGAGTAGGCAAAGTGCCGAGCAAAGCTGGGGGAAAAGGTAAAGGCAGCAGGAAAGGGTAGAAAAGCTCTCCCCTTTTATGGGGTCCCCATCGTTCGGAGAAGTCCTTGTGGCCACCTGCGCTATGGCGGGGGCTGCAGCCCTTCAATCGGATGGGGCTGGGGAGTCGAGGGAAGCTCCTGGCGCCGTGGTGCCGAGAGAAAGGAGAGCTGCCCATAGCAGAGCTGCACGCTGCCCAGAGCTGGGTGGAGAAGAGCGTTGCTGTCAGGTCTTCAAACTCCCTTTACCTTTCCACAAGGACAGCCTGGCACCTCTGGGGAGCACAGGCCCATTGGTGCAATCAGAGTGAATTGCCAGAGGAGAAGACATGGCTGTAGGCAGCATTTCCGCTGAGCTCCTCACAGGTGCAGCAGGGGGTACAACTCTCTCCCCCCCGTAGTAAACAGCCCCTCATCTTCCTACAGCGAGAGGGGATAGCCACCAGACAGGAGGATGTAGGCACAGGGTTTCTCCTCCCTTGGAGAGTCTCCGAAGTAGGGAGATGTTTCCTCGGGGTGGGAAGTAAGCCAGGAATTAGTCTACACCTCGCGGGTTTGGCAATGCCACCCTGTGTGCGTGAGGAGCTCGGGAGGGCGTTCGTCCCTGCTGCTCTCTCCTGCCCCGTTCACGCTCTGGAACATGGTTCTTACAGCTTCAACGGCCCTCAGGCTTTTACGACCTGGGAGATCCCTACTGTCGCCTGCTGCGCACGGAGTACAACAGCGTGCACGACCCGTATCTGCAGGAGTATCACAAGCGCAAAGACAACTTGCAGAGGCTGCAGAGACAGGGCCTGGTCACCAGTGAGGGCAGAGTAGGTTTGGACGTCATCGGGCTGATAGAAGCGGTTCCCTGGGAGCAGGGATCCCCCTCCTGCAGAGGAGCAGCTCTCCTCGGCTGGGCTGGGGCTCTTTCGGGGAAGGCAGTCTGCTGGCTTGACTGTTCCTGGGGGTTTCTCCCCTCCTCTCTCCATAGGTGGTCTGCACTCTGAAGGAGTTCAACGAGTACAGGCAGTACCTGACCACGCTCAAGCTGCGCGCCCAGCAAGTGTCCAGGCCAGAAGAGGTAGGCAAAGCCGAGCGTTGGTGGGCACTGGTCAGCCGCACGGTGCCGAGGGCTGGGGCTTCACTTGCTGCGTGCTGGGGAGGCGGTCGGTGCAGCAGAGGCGAGGGCTGTGCTGGGGGGGGCCGGGCGGTGTGGCGGGGAAAGGACTACCGGGCTCGGAGCTGAGCCGGCGCGAGGTGCTGGGGTGGGCATGGGCAGCCACGCAGAGTCCCGAGGGAAGCCTTTCTCTTCTGCCCTCGTGGCACGGCTGAAGCAGAGCCCTGGCCTGCGCCCGCGTGAAGCCTCGGCACGCAGGGGTGCGAGCGCTTGTCCAGGCAACAGCGAGCCACAACCTGGTGTCTCCTTCTCAGGAAAGGCTTCGGCAACACCTGACCAAGTTGAAGGATGCCCCCAAACCGCCGGGGGCCATCAACACTTCTCGCCTGGCCCAGCCGCTGCTGCAGGCTCGAAGCCCAGCTTGCCCACCTCCACCCAAGAGCTCCAGGATCTCCCTGATATCAGGGCGATGCAGCAGAGCGGGATCAGATCTGGAGGAAGGCCACACCTTCCCCCAGCATGAGCGGGGACAGGAAGGTGCCAAGCTGCCCAGGAGGGTCAGTAGCGACGCTGACTCTGACACGTCCTTAGACAGCCCTTTGAGTGTAAGGACCAGGTCACGTCGCACAGTCGACTCTGTATTGCAGCGGATCTGTCAACGTGGGCCTGCACTGTCCCCCGAACCGAGTTCCGGGAGGGGTGTCACAAAACCAGACACACCACGAGATCCGAAGCAGTGCTGTCCCGCTAAGGACGCCCTCTCCTCCATGGGCCCGCAGTGGTCCCGCCAGCCCGTCCCTCCAGCGGGTCCCAAGCCCCCTGCCCAGACAGGAGCCCGGCGCAGATCACTGCGTGTAAAGCCTGTCGGAGGCGAGCCCCAGCCGCCCGCGTCAGAAAGGAGGGCGTTCGTGGGAAGGCTTGTGGACGATGTCCTGAGGAGGTGTGCGGCAAGAGAGGTGTAGAGCCCCTGGGCAGCAGAGACAGACCTTACCCGCTTGTGTTGCAATAAACAGTTTACTCCCCCGTCTGCGTCTGTCTGGGCATCTTCCCTGCAACGCTTTCCCTCTTCTTCCTCCCTCCTACAGCCTGGGTCAGGCGAAGACCCAGCTTTTGTCTCGTTTGGGAAGCTTTGCGGCCGGGCTATCGGAGGGGCTGGTCCAGCCCTGTTGAGCCTGGGTTCTGGCAGTGTTTGTGTTGAGATCTTGTCTCCAGGGCTCTTTCTCCTCAGACCAAGCAGCCCTGCACGAAACCCTTGTTCTGGCTGCTCCGGGGACGGACGGTGGCGTCTCCCCCTGGGGATCGCTCTGCCACATGTCCTTTGGGTCTCCTCGCTCCGCAGCGGGGAGGCAGCTCTATTGTGGAGGCCCAGAATGGTGCAGGTGAGCAGGGTCGAGCAGCCGGTGCCAGGGCTCACCCAAAGGGAGCCGCAAGCCGGGAATGGGAAAAACCAGGGCGGGAGGAGATGTCCCTAAATCAGGGTTCTTCACCCGCTGCGCAAAAACCAATCAACGCACTCAGTCAGGAGAGTTGTCTTGATTTCAGTTCTGCAGAATCGGGTGCCGGGCGTTTAACAGCAGCCAGCACACCACACGCCGTGGACAGTCCCAGGTTTATAGTGACAGGATAGAGCCGAGGGGTGAGCTACAGCTCCCTTACCGTCCCTCATCATCCCTGTGCATTCAAGTCCGTGCTCGGAACATTTTGGGAGATCCCCCTGTTTAGCCCAATTAAGGTTTAATTTCAGGAGTTCAGCTAAAGTTCCATCAAAGTTCTATGACAGTTCTATACAAAGCGCTTCTGTAACTTTTTAACCATATTCTTTTGCCATCCCTACTCTGATCTTTTCCCAACCCGTGAATGTACCAGCCACCCTCTTTCTCCTTCAGAAATAGTACAAAATAGCTTTTATTATGAAATGGTAAAAACCCGACTCTCTTTTTCCTTCAGAAATAGTACAAAATGGGTTTTGTTACAAAAACGTAAAAACCCGCTATCGCTAGGAGATGCTTCAAAACCAACACAGAACAAATGCACCCCCAACTGCCCACAGGAAAACAGACACAGTGCAGGGAAGGGCACAGGACGGGAACCCCGCGATGCTGCAGCTGCTCCTCGGCAGGACAAGAAGGTTCAGCGCAGCTCCCGAGGCTCTGCCGCCGGAGCAGCAGCTTTGGGCTCCCAGACGGCAGCTGCTGAGGAGCCAGACAGCTCTTGGCGAAGGTCTTGAAGTTCCTGCCCGGTCTGCGCACAGCGCTCAATATAGTCCTGCCTGTTCTTGCGCTAGCTGTGTCTGCAGAAGAAACACCCGAACGGGGCCAAAGGCCGAGCTCAGACAAGCCCACACTGGTAGGACCAGCTGTAGCTCCACGGTACCAGCTGTCGGGGAAGACGCACCCTCTAACGCCAGTGCCAACAAACACTCGGTCCTCGGGGAATGGAAGTCACGGGTTCCCGGCGTCACCCTGGCCTCAGCTCAGATTATAGACAATTTGAGTTTCTCTCTGGCACACCATTCGCACGTACAACACACAGGTCTATACTGGGGGGCTGCTGCCATCGTTCTGCCATCTGGCCAGAGCCTCTCCCACCAAGGTCCCGTTCTCACCTGCCGAGAAGCCGGCATCTTGTGCTGCTCAGCCTCGGAGAGAGAAAATCCGCCCGCATCTGGCAGCGCCCGACCTCTGCAATATCTCCCAGTCTCCTCCGTTCACGTTCCACCTGCACGTTGGCTAGCAGAAAGGGTCACAGAAACCTGCCACCAAACAAGGCGCAAAAGGACCTCTGGACATCACGGCAAGGAGATGGCTGCTCAGAGACTGTGAATCGCACCAGAGGACGCTGGGGCCAAAAAGCCAAAAGGCACTCGAAGTAGCCAATGGAAAAGAGCGAGCAGGAGGAAAGAGTTCCTGACCCAAGAGTGTCCAACGTGTGTGTATGGGGACACTGGGGCAAGGAGGGTGGTACCGCAGTGAATGTGCATTTGCGAAGGCAACGGGCTGCCAGAAGAGAGAGAAAAGACAAAAGTGTGTGGCCACAGGGGACAGTGGGAGAGGGAAGGAAACCAGCTGAGGGCTCCAAGGTGCTGGCTGTGGAAACGCCTTGTCTTCCAGAGGCCCTGAGGCTGTGCAGAGGCAGCGAAAGCCTGTTTTACCTCCTCAGGAGTCCTCCTGAGCTCCTCAGCACTGTATTGCTTCAGCTCCGTCTTCTCCTGCTCCAGCCTTGCAACCGCTCGCTGCAGACGTTCCAGCCGCTGCGACAGGAGTCTCTTCTCTGAGAGCCAGGACAGCCGCTGCCCTTCTGCAATGGCCTGCCGGGGATTCAGAGAGGAGACAATGTGAGCTGGTGCCACATCAAGGAGAGAAGGGCCAGAATGGACACGTCGGGGAGAGTGCCCACGAAGGAACGGACAGTGCTACGTCCCTTCTTCTCCTCCTGCTCCAGAGCCCAAAACAACGCTCTCCCTCCCCAGGGGCCCTCCTCCACATCACCTTGGAGAAATCCACACAAGTTTGCCTGCATGCTTTTTGCCCTGCTGCACACGTACACCCTGAATGTGCAATGAAGCCTTCAACCTGACCAGCCAACGGTACCGATTCCATTCTCTCTAATACCCTGGAAAAGCTGGAGCTCAGAAATCTCCACCTCTGAAAGCGTCCTCTAAGCACCGTCAGTGTCGCTGCTGTTCAGCCACCCTTACAAAATTCTACTACGTTTAGTACGTTCGTTTGGTCAGCTGTGCCCTTTCCTTTCCATGCCAAATCCCAGCCACAACGTGTTGGTTAATCTTGCCTAGATAGGAGAGAACCAATCGCCCACCCCCAGCTTTTGGACTCGCATTAATTTTAACGGCAAGCTGCGTAGTTCTTTCATTAGTGCGGGGCTTGACACAAAACATTTTAGCAGGTGAATGGTGAATTACCAGCAAACTTTTTCTTCTCAGACTAAGCACAAACACAGGCTGGGCAGAGAATGGATTGAGAGAGCCCTGAGCAGAAGGCCTTGGGGGAGCTGGTTGACGAGACGCTCACCATGAGCCGGCAACGTGCACTCCAGCCCAGAAAGCCAACCGCATCCTGGGCTGCATCAAAAGCAGCGTGGCCAGCAGGGCGAGGGAGGGGATTGTGCCCCTCTGCTCCGCTCTGGTGAGGCCCCAGCTGGAGTACTGTGTCCACCTCTGGAGTCCTCAGCACAAGAAGGACACGGACCTGTTGGAATGGGTCCAGCGGAGGGCCACAAAGATGGTCTGAGGGCTGGAACACCTCTGCTATGAGGACAGGCTGAGAGAGTTGGGGCTGTTCAGCCTGGAGAAGAGAAGGCTCCGGGGAGACCTTAGAGCAGCCTTCCAGTACCTAACGGGGGCCTACAGGAAGGAAGGGGAGGGACTCTTCATCAGGGAATGTAGTGATAGGACGAGGGGTAACGGTTTCAAACTGAAGGAGGGTAGATTTAGATTGGCTATTGGGAAGAAATTCTTTGCGGTGAGGGTGGTGAGGCACTGGAACAGGTTGCCCAGGGAGGCTGTGGATGCCCCATCCCTGGAAGTGATCAAGACCTGGTTGGACGGGGCTTTGAGCAGCCTGGTCTAGTGGGAGGTGTCCCTGCCCAGGGCAGGGGGGCTGGAACTGGATGATCTTTAAGGTCCCTTCTAAACCCAAACCATTCTATGATTCTCTGAAAATTGGCAAATTTCCTCTCCTCAGGTGCTCCAATGGTGTAACTTTGAGAGTGTCCTTGTCACCTTGGATGTGTTCTCAGGCTGCAGGCCTGGCCTTGGAAACATGCGGATGAAACAGCTGTGGCAAAACCAATTGCGGAGCGCCGATTCCTGGGTTTAGTGTCCCCTGATATGAGAGAGCCAGAAGGGGACCCGTTTTACTGGAGAGGAAATGCAGAAAATGTGGGCAGCCCTACAGGGAGACTCCAAGCGTCCTTGTGCGCGTCACCCCCAGTGCCGTGGGGCTGGGGAGAGGGAAAACTCCCATTCTTAAGAGGAAAGCGGTAGCAGCTTGTGCAGAAAGTGGCCTGAGACGTGGGGATGTGTTCCCTCTGCCAGGGATGGAGGGGAGCAGCAGTGGGAATAGAAAAGATGGGCTGTCACCTCCTGGGACTTTCCCGGGCAGCCCCAGGTGAGCGTCTGGCACAGCCCCGGAGCTGCCGTGCAGTCAAACCGGCCACCGACAGAGGATGCTTTCCTGAAACACTGCCAGGTCTTGATGAGACGAAGAAAGAGCTGCTTAAGACAGGAATGAAGTCTAAGGTACTATCGTTACTTTTGCTAGCAATATTAACCTTAATGAATTAGCGCTATTGTAGTCAGTGAATTTATCAAGGGCAATCTCGAATCTGTAACTGTCGCTCTCAATAAAATAACTGATTTGGATTGGTTTTGAATCTGATTCAGTGAACGTCCTTTGGTGGGACTCTGACAGACAAATATCGGGACTGTCATTAATTTTGCTCGACTAATTTCGATGATTTGTGAATGTGACTCAGCCAAAGTCCTTTGCTGGGACTCTGACAGTAAATCAGGGAAAGTCCTGGGACCCTGACGGAGAAATATGGAAACTACGGTCCTTTCAACGCGACGGGGGGGCGGCTGCGGGGGGCTTTGGGGAGAGGGAGCTGGTGCAGGGGTGCCGCGGGGCCCGTGGGCGCAGGGTGCCGGGCTGCGGGGAGCCGTGGCTGCTGGCAGAGTGCCGAGGGGGGGGCGATGCTGTGCGGGCCGGGGGTGCAGGATGCGGGGAGCCGCGGGGGGCCGGGGCTGCGGGCACGGGGCTGCCCCCGGGCGCTCGGGAGCGGCGGCCCCGCCCGCTCCTTCATTAGCCGCGGCCACAGCCGCTCCTCAGCGGCAGCCGGAGGCGGGCGGGGAGCGCTGCCGGCCACGGGGGTGCGGGCAGCGGCAGCGGCGGGGCTGGAGCCCGGTCCCGATCACGATCCCGATGCCGATGCCGATCCCGATCCCGGTGGGGCGGCGGCGGGGCAGGGCCGTGCTGCTGCTGGCCCTGGGGGAGGCTGCCCGGGCGGGGGTCGGGCTGCGGGGTGCCCGGGGGGGGCTGTGGGGTGCCGGGCTGGGGAGGGGCCGCTCCCCGGGGTGCGGAGGCGGGGGGCGATGCGGGTCCCCTCTCGCTGTGGCTGGGTCGGGGCCGTGCGTGTGCGGCCGGTGGGTGCCGGCTGCCGGTGCCGAGCTGGCCGCGTCCCCCCGGCTGTCCCTGCCCCGGGCCCCGGGCCGGGGGTGCCGGTGCTGGCTGCGGGGTGCCCCGGCTGCCCTCGCACGGGCTCCCTGCCCCGGCGGAGCGGCGCTTTCGGGCTCTCTGCAAAGGCCAGCGGGGCTGGGCAGGGGCGAGGGGCGGCGGGAGGTTGGTGCGTGTCCTGCGTGGAAGGGGCAGCTCGCCGTGCCCGGGTGGCACCGGCACGGTGGTGGCCCCGGGGTGCCCAGGTGAGCCCGGGGGGGAGGTGGGCTCTGTCCCCCGAGGTCTGGGCGCTCACGCCGACCCCGTCGGTGGCTGGCAGGGCACCTGGCCGGGCTGCTGGCATCGGGCACCGCCCGCTTTTACCAAAATGCCGGCATTTTCCGAGGCGTCTGGGACTGCGTCCTCCAGCGGGGGGAAACCGTGGCCGCGTACGAGAAGGCGGATGGCGGGGAGCTGCAGGGCTTGCACCGAGTCCGTGGGTGAGTGCGGCCCCAGGCCGGGACCCCCTGCCTGTGCCACCCCGCGGCCACGGTCCCTGGAGGAGGGCGGGTTGGGGGTTATCTGTGGGGCACGGCCAGCGTGGCTTTTTGGCATTGCCCCTGTGCCGGGTGCTGCTGGCGGAGCTCTTCTCCTCCGGCGCTCCTGGGTGCCACCGGTGTGTGCGGATGCACACGTGCTCCCCGTCTGGCTCCGATGGAGCCCTTCCCTTCCTCCCGAAGCCGCAGCGCTCGCGGTGTCCCACATTTGCTGTCCCCGGTTGGGAGCGCACGGCTTCCTGCCGATAAAATTGCCTGAGCATCCTTCTTCTTTATCTTATATTGATATGGGCATGAACAGTGTTTCTTGAGTGTCATTGGCAATTATTTGGTTCTATCCTATTAAATCTATTAATATTTCAGCCCTTGTGTTTCCTTGCTTTCCCCGATTCCCTTTCCCGGTTGGGGAGGGTCATCAGGTTCAAGAATAATTGTCTGAACAACGCTAAATTGTTACGGGTTTTCTCAAACCCGACGTCGAATAAAGCAATGTCTCCTCTCTAAACTACTTTTGGTTTTGAGAGCTTTTATTTCAGGTAACAGTTTTTGGCGACCCAGACGGGACTTTGCATATAGGCTTGGCGTTTGACGGCTTCTCATCGCTGCGGGGAATCACAAGCGGAACTCCAGCGCGCACCGGACCTCTTCTCTCTTCTCCGGGGACTTCCCTGGTGATTGATTCCCTGTCGGGTGGTGAGTAGCCAGCTGAGCAACAAGTTGAGATATCGCATGGTAAAAATTGAAAATTGTGTGGTAAGAACTGCATGGTAACCCCCCCCCGAGTAAATCGTCCCAGAAGGGGTACGTGTCGGTGGGTGAATTGCTATTTGCAGCTGCTGGGTTGGTTCCTTTCCTGCGCTGGTACGGTGGCGACCGGAGCAGGTAAAGGGTTGGAATAATGGGAAATGTTTCATCATTCCGGGAAGGGGGAATTGCAAAGGCTTCTCCCTTAGGATGTATTTTGAAACATTGGGGAAAATTTGGGAAAGATCCCCTAATGCGGAAGAAATTGATTGAATATTGTAATCAATGGGGGCCTTCCAATGTGTTGGAAGATAAGGAACAATGGCGAAAGAATGGCACGTTAAAGTATAATACCATGTTGCAATTAATGTTGTTTTGTAGAAGGGAAGGTAAATGGGATGAAGTTCCCTATGTTGATTTATTTTTAATTTTTTTTACCTTAAGAAATGACTGTAAGAGCAGACAAGATTGTGGGTTAATAGTTAAAGATACTAATGTGCTGGCATTAGAACAGGAAACTGTGAAATCAAGATTGTTGAAGCGATGTTGTCCGGCTTGTAGTATTGACAAAAGATGTAATAAGTGTAAAGAGGAGGATGAAGTGGAAGAGGAAGATAGTCAGTCGCTGGTGGCAGCACCGAGAGAGGAAAGGAGAAGCTGAAGAAGGGATAGAGGATGGGCAGCGTGATGATGAGCTGTGGCTGGTGGTACTGGGCGAGGCGGGGGAGCGGTGCTCCAGGAAAAGGCAGATTTAAAAGCTTGGGAGGAAATGTCAGGAATTTACGGAGAATATGTGCAGAAGGCGGCTCAGGGTCTACAATAGAAAAGAGACAGGGCAGAGAGCAAGTGAGGAATGGTCGGTTGTTAACAGCAGCTATTGCAGAAGGAAATCAAGGAGGCAGGAGATGGGATGGAAACAGAAGGAACCAAAGCGTAGGGGGAATAGATGGGAATTTTTGCCCCGCTCTGGAAAAGAATCAGTGTGCGCTTGGTAAACGAAAGGGACATTGGAAGAGAGAATGTCCCCAGAACAGATTTCAGAAACGATTTCCCTAAAACATGGCACAATCCCAGGGTAACAGGGTTGCTCACTCTGGACCAGGATTCCGAGTGACGGGGACCAGGAAAAATAAACCAGAAAGTGTCCTCAACGGAACCCCTGGTTACCCTGAAGTTGGGGAATGAAAAGGTAGAGTTTTTAGTGGAAACAGGAGCAGCGTGCTCCGTTTTGAACTCTTGTAAAGGAAAACTGAGCAGTGAAAATATGTCTATTATTGGTGCCAGAGGGAACAGAGAAATAAGGCTTTTCTTTCAGCCTATGAAATGTGGATGTGGATCTCGAGCCTGTGTGCATACGTTCCTGTATGTACCCGACTGCCCTATGCTGTTATTGGGAAGGGATTTATGAAGTAAACTTAATGCTCAGATTGCATTTGAAGATAATCATATCCATGTGCAAATACCAGAAGAAAAAGCGTTGGAGGCGCAAGTCTTCTTATTCCAGCAAAACCAAGATGTGCAGACATCTACAGTCCCGGAGGAGTGATGAATGCAGTGAATCCTCTC
This sequence comes from Rissa tridactyla, assembly GCF_028500815.1. Classification (NCBI taxonomy): domain Eukaryota; kingdom Metazoa; phylum Chordata; class Aves; order Charadriiformes; family Laridae; genus Rissa; species Rissa tridactyla. Next base: position 101,988,716 of record NC_071467.1, read on the forward strand.
GTATGGGAAGCGGGAACACCGGGACGATCTAAAGCAGCAGAACTGGTAAAAACTGACTTAAAGCCGAATGCACGACCGGTAAGACGAAAACAATATCCAGTAAAATTAGAAGGAAAAAGAGGACTTGAACCATCGATAGAAAAGTTTATTAAATACAGACTGTTGCGGGAATGACAATCAGAATATAATAGTACTCCGTAGTGGCTAATCCGTACACTCTGCTGACCACTATAAAGGAAAGAGATCAATGGTTTGAAATGTGGCAGTAACCTTGTTACAGTACGTGGACGATATTCTCCTGGGGACACAGACAGAACCTGATTGTGTGCAACATACGATTGATCCCTTGAATTTTCTAGGAGCAGCTGGATATGGAGTATCTCAGAAGGCGGCTCAAGTGGTGCAACAAACTGTTGTTTGTCTGGGTTTTACGGTTACGCAGGGAGAACGGAGCCTGGGAATGGGGCGGAAAGAAGCAATCTGTCCAATGCCTGAACCAAACTCTAAACAGGAGCTGAGAGCGTTTTTGGGAATGGCCGGATGGTGTTGCCTGTGGATCATTGATTTTGGCTTGTTAGCGCCTCGGACTGCCAAACCTGGAAAAACCTTTGGAGTTATTTGTTTACGAGAAACACCGTATTGCTTTGGGAGTACTGATTCAGAAGACCGGATCCTGGAAAAGACCGGTAGGATATCTTTCCAAGCAGCTGGACCAAGTAAGTCAAGGTTGGCTTCTTGTTTGCAGGCGGTGGCAGCGACCGTAACGCTCATGCAAGAGGCGCGGAAGTTAACCCTGGGACAGAAGCTGGTCGTTCAGGTACCACATGCGGCGGCTACTGTTTTAGAGCAAGAGGGGGGGCATTGGTTGTCCCCTCGCCGAATGAGGAAATATCAGGCTATTTTATTAGAACAGGATGATGTAGAATTAAAAGTGACTTCAGTGCTGAACCCAGCAACCTTGTTACCTTTAGCGAGTGAGACAGAATTAGAACGTGACTGTCTGGTAACAATGGAACAGGTTTATTCTAGTCGAGCGGATTTAAAGGATGAACCTATAGACTCAGCAGAAATGAATCTATTTGTGGACGGGAGTGGTTTTGTTGCTAACAGAACTAGAAAGGCAGGATATGCTGCAGTCCTAGAAGAAGAAGTTATAGCGGCAGAAGCACTCCCTCCAGGAACTTCAGCACAAAAAGCAGAATTAATTGCATTAATCAGAGCTCTGGGAATAGCAGCTGGGAAACTTGCGAACATAGGGACTGACTCGAGATGTGCTTTCAGGGTGTTACATGCACACGGAGCATTGTGGAAGGAAAGAGGTCTCCTGTCTGCTCAAGGAACACCAGCTAAATAAGGAAATGTAATAAAGAAGTTGTTAGAAGTGGCGCAATTGCCTAAACAACTTGCTGGGATGCACTGTAAGGCTCATCAATTTGGCAACTCTTTCATCGTTACAGAAAACCGAAAGGCGGCTCTGACTGCTGGGCAAGCTGCAGAAAAGAAAATCCTGGGGACGTGGCCTGGAAGATCCCAACATTTAAGTCAGCCTCCCAAGTCTACAGGAAGGGACGAGCAATTAGCTAAGTTGTTAATGTCCGGTGAGGATGACAACGGATGGTGGATGGCCAAGGATCAGCGTGTGATATCAGCTGAGAATCTTGGGAGAGACATTTCAGAGAAAACTCATAAAGAAACCCATTGGGGAATGGAGGCTTTAGTAGATAATACTCAGACGTAAGCTTTGGGAGTGGGAATGACTAGTATTGCAAACAGTGTTGTAAACAGATGTGAAATATGTCAGAAGAATAATCCCCGCAGTGAGCCGAGACCCCCACCAGGAGCAATAAAGAAAGGAAACACACCAGGGGATTACTGGCAAATTGATTTTTCTGAGCTTCCCGGGCAAGTCGGGTACCGGTGTTTGTTGGTTCTAGTGGGTACTTTTTCTGGATGGCCTGAAGCTTTTCCCTGCCGTACCAGCCAGGCACGGGAGGTAGTGAAGGTGTTACTGAGGGAAATTATTCTGAGGTTTGGAATCCCGACGGGAATGTCATCAGACAGGGGACCACATTTTGCGGCGGAAGTGGTTCGGACTTTAGGAAGGGCTTTAGGGGTAAAATGGGATTTGCATACCCCTTGGAGACCCCAATCGAGTGAGCAAGTAGGGAGAATGAATCAAACATTAAAAAGACAGAGGAGCAAGATTATTTTTTTCCTGATTCCGTTTCCGGCTGCATTGCTTTGCAGGCTTGACTTGACTGTGTAGCCACGAGCCCTAATGTCAGCATTGGGGATGGAGAAGAAATACCAGGGGCTTTCGCAAGTAATGGGACTTGCTATTTCAGCAGCAAAGCAAAGGTAGGGGGGGAAAGGGGGGAAAAAAGTCCCCACTCAAATTCCCTTTCACAGCTTATACTCCATAGTGGGATTAAACTCTGGAAACTCTTTTTAACTAAGAGACTCTAAGTTATTGGACGCTACTGATACTTCAAATACTGGAGTACACTTCAGATACCATCGGTACGCTGTAATAATTGCCACGTTTTTCCAAGTCGCTTTGATTGTGTTTTCATTCATGGAAATTGTGCTCACTGGAGTGCACGTGATTCAGGCATGGAAGGGTCGGGAAGAAGACTAGTTAAAGGAAAAAATAGTGAGTCTCATTGTGTGAATTAGTTAATGGTGGTGGTGATTACTTGGTACGTGTCTGGTCAGAAATTGTTTAATGTGGTAGTCAGGTCTTTTGTTTCATTGGTTGTTTTTTTTAATCAGAGTAACTTGTATAGTATAAATGCTCAATTTATAGATCTACTTACAAGATACTCCACACATCTATTTTTTAAAATGCTGATTTTTCTTACTAAGTTGTGGAGGAAGAACTAAGGAAGCAGTTTGAGAAGGCTGGAAACAATCTGACAGCTTGATGCCACCAAAAGGATCGGTCGTTCTTTGTGTTCCTCCTTCATCAGCTGCCCTTGATCTGACGTTTTGTTGGGCTGCTCAGTGCCCGAAGCTGTCAGAAAATCGTTTGCTTTTTGCTGCTGGATTAGTCACCTGCCGGCTTGGTGGCACGGAGTGAGCCCCAGGGCCAGTGCAAGCGGCAGAGGTGGTGGGAGGAAGCTGGGCTTCCGTGCTTCTTGTCTGTGAGTTTGATTTTTGGAGTGTGGAAACTGTCATGGGAAGGGGCTGCTCTGCTTTCCCTCCCAGTGGATTCCCAGCGCCCCCAGCAGTGATCTGCTCTGGTGATGGTGTGCTTCAGGGGGAGAGAGGCAAAAGCTGTTCCTTCTCTGTTGGATCAATTGGTAAATCGAGTAGCAGGGAGGTGGAAGGAATGGGAATGGGAATGGTCCACTTAGTAATTTTCCCTTGTGTCTCACTCGCACCATCCTCTGTTATCCCTGACACGCTGCTTCTGTCCATGGAAACCTTTTGTGTCCACTGTCCCCAAAACAATCCTGCTGCCCTGGCATTCCCTGCCGTTGGAGTAGGTGACTGTAACGCACCTTTAGGAATGTGCTTAAAAACGTCATCCCTGCAGCATTGCACGTTGTTTTCAATATGCTGCAAGTATGGAGAGAATAATTTGGAAAGACACAAGCCTGGAGTTCAGGGCTTCCACCTCAATTCCAGTAATGCCCAAGGAAGGGGAAGAACTGTTGGTAACCATCAAGGGATCTGGTGATTTTTAAAATGTACGCTTCACAGATTCAAGGTTAGAATAAAATGGTTGTTTAATAGCAAACACCAGTCGTGACCTGCTTACCAGCAGAGTTTGAATATAGGGAGGATAAAGAAGTCTGGTTTTTCTTCTTTTTTCTTCCATATTCATTACAGGAGCCTAGTTTGGCAAAAGAGCAAAAATTAGGCGAAGAAAATGGATGAAGCACAACCAAATGAGGTAGCAGAAACTCTGCAGTTTCTGTGAGCTGTGGGAGCGGCTTGTACGAGCCCTCAGTATGTGTCAGGATAATGGGGCAGAAACTGATTTTGGAGCGATGCAGGCTCCTGGTGTTTGAAATTTTAGGTAGGGAGGATTTCCTGGGGCTTGGGCGGGGGGGTAAGAGCTTTGACATTTTAGGGGTTGTGACCAGTCTTAGTGATACCCGGAGCAGGTGAGGTGCCAGGAACTCCTTCGAGGCTGCAAGTAATGAAGAAGTGGCATAATCCTGTAAAACGTGGTAGATTGAAGAGAGAGGTTTCAAAGACTGGTGATCTGAAAACAAAACTGTGGATGTTTAAAAACTGGAAAATGTTGTAAAGTCCAAAAGAGCTGAATGAATCTAAGCCAGCTGTTTAATTTTCTGTTTCAGGTACACATCTATTTCTTCTCAGATCACAGGTGTCTCGCTTCCACATCCATCTTAACATAATAGAGCAAAGATTGTTCTAAAAATATATCAAAGAGATGGAGACTTCAGTCATTTGCTTATGCTAATATGATTTCTCTACTGATTTCTTCCAAGCTTATTACCTTCTAAAAGCTAAAAAGGGGTGTGGGGTATGTTGATGGGCAAGAGTCTCCGTGCTGCTTCCCTCCAGTCGTGCACTTCTCGTGCCCTTCTCAGTGTCAGACCACCTGTATTTCGACGTGCTGCCTCCTGCCTTGCCTGCTTCTGCCAAGAGGGTTACGTTTTATGAACAGAAGGATTTTTCCCCAAAGGAAGAACAGCCTTAGTTTCGGTTTTTAGCCCTTCTTTAATCTGGCTTTGTCTAACTCTTTTACAAAGAGTTGAAGACTTCTTACAGCTCAATTAATACATGAACTCAGAACTCATGTCTGTGGATTGTTTTCTTTTGAAGGTAATCATGCGTTTAGGTTAAACTTGTTGTTTGTAACCTAAATTAGTTCTCCATATTTGCACTGCCCTTTGCAGGGTTAATATGTGAGGTGGCCACAGTTTAGAACACCTCCTTAAATATTTTGACGGAGAAGAATACGGCCTTGATTCTCTTGCTCTTGGTATTAATTGAAAATCTGCTTTATCCTGCCAGTTGTGTCCCCCGCCGTCCCCACAGTGTCCTATGGTAGGCAATTGTAAATGGTTGAACTTGAAGTGGTTTGGCAGTGGTTTAAGCACGATTAAATTTTGGTTTAGCAAATGAATTTCTGAGTGCTTAACATAGAGTGCCCATTAGGGTGAATATCCAGGTTTAAGAGATGCTACAAAGATAAACCAGGTGATTTTTGAAAAAAATCTGGTACTCCGGTGTCATGAGTGAGCATTCTTGATCAGAATTGACACAAAATTTAGAACTCTTGGTCTTTAGGAACAAATAGAATTCTGCTGCTGAATTTTAAATGGTCTTTAATCTCTTGAAAGAAAGAAAACCTTCTAGTGTGTTCAAACCAAGTGTTTAAGCCACGTGACTGAAGTTAAGCTTTATGCTGATTAAAAACAAAGTCTAAAAGGCTAATTAGGTTCTGTCATTACCAAAGAAGCTTACAAGTAAATAATGGAGTAGATGGGGTGTTATTTTAGAACAGTGTTTGAGTGTGTTACACAGAATTGCGTTTTCGGTCGGTGCAAAATGATGATTTGTTTGGAAGTGTGAAGCCTGCATACAGAATGCGCCTTGTGCAGGTGTGTGTATCTGTGTCTCTGTGTATTTATGTGTATAGTTGTCTGTATGTATTTATAACCATTCAGTAGAAATGAGAAAGTTTGCTGCAGAGTTCTCTCTCCGTTGCTGGCTGCCATCCTGAGCGCTCCTTGCCCCGGTGCCGGAGCCCTGAGCCCTTCCCTTCCTCCCGAAGCCGCAGCGCTCGCAGGGTCCCCCCTTGGCTGTCCCTGCTGGGAGAGCACGGCTTCTGCTGATGGAATGGGCTGGGAATAGTCCTTGTGCATTTTCTGTTGGTATCGGGATCAATACTGGTTCTTTAGTGTTATTAATGTTAATTGTCTAGTCTTATTCTGTTAAATCTGTTTGTATTTCAGTCCTCGGGTTTCCTTGTTTTTTCCCTGTTCCCCTTCCTGGGTGGGGAGGGGTCATCGGGTGAGAGAATAACCGTCTAAACGACAATAAATTGTTGTGGGTTTCTCAGAGCAGAAGAGGGAGTTACGTTGGAGCAGTTACAGGAAGCACTTGCCACCCACAGAGGACCGCTGAGACATTCCCAAACAAGCGGGGCTTTCCCAGGAAGCCCCCTGTGGCTGCCCTGAAGGTCCTCGCCCTTCCCTGCCTCGCACCACGCAGCAGGGGAGGGAGCAGAGCCCATCTCCAGGAGTGCTGACCACCTCTCTGGTGACACCGGGAGGACAGAACAGGGTCTCCGCACGCCTCCCCCAAACCCATCCTCCCAGCCCAGATCAGATGTGGACCAGACACTGCAGCCGGGCTTCGGTGAGATGATGTGCCACCCCCATGCAAGCCCCTGCCACGGCAATGGTGGCGGGAAGCTGAGGGACCCCTGCCCAGCACTCCTAGTCCTTCTCAGTCCACAAAGTGGTGGTGATGGCGGTGTCCCTTCCGAGCTGAGTGACAAACACCACCGCGACAGCCCGTGGAGAAGGAGGAACGTCTGGGAGGGGTTGGTGCGCAGGGGAGAAGACGGGCAGGAATTCAGATGTGCCCTGCTCAGCTCAGGCAGGAGCCGAGTTCACGGTCTGCGATTTTACACCCCGAGTAAGACCGCCCAGACCCATGCTTGGCCACGAGATGGAGTCTGCCTCCTGGAGTGCCCGTTTTGGGGTGGGAAGCAGGGACAAGCTGCGAGGTCCTCAAAGGAAAGTCATCTCCGCTCCCACCATGTGCCTTTAGGTGCCCTGTTGGCATGCGCGTGAGGTTCCCCAGCCCGGCACGCTGTAGACACGGCGCTTGGGTGAAATACAGCCCACCGGCTACGATGCACCATAAACGGGACAGAGAGGTGCTGAGAGCTGTTCCCGTCCCGAGCAGGAAACCAAAAGGGATAATCCACAGCGAAGCCGTGAACGTCACCTGCAGCTCTGTAAATTACAGGGAACGAAAAATGCAACCGGTGTGAACCAGTATTATGAATGCACCTTAACTACAGGCGCCGCATTGTAACGCGTGACCTTGCTGAACTGGGGCAGTGGGAAAGAGCGAGCGAGTTTCAGCCTCAGAGCTACCCGGCGTGAAATATAAGCTGTTTTTCCAACCGCTTCTGCTGCCGCGTGCGATCCCACTCCACAGAGAGCGACTGTACAGAACGGGCTGACCGGCTAAACACACACGAGTCATGAGGCAGCTTTGTTGACAAACTGGCTCATATTTAGGGGGAAGGTGCCCAAGGCAAAGAACCGCCAAGATTAGCCAGCGAAAGCCCCAGCAAAGGCGCCCTGTGGGGAGTCGCAGCGCTGGAGCCTGGGATAGCGCTGTGCCACCCGGCATCATCCCGAACACATGCGAAATAAAGAGATTGAAATGCCAGGTTAAGTATATTACGCTTTCCATACCTAAAATTAGGGGTATAGCTAAAATTACCAACCCTTCCTCCAGCCCCAAAGTTAATTGTTCAGTTTGTTGTGCCACTAATTTGAAATATGCAGCTTCAGCATCCAGGTGTGTGAAGCTGCTTTCACACTGAAGCTGCTCTGAAGGCGGAGACTTTGGGTAACACACAATTAATGAGCTCAGATTCTGGAATGATCTGCATTCACTATCGGATCGGAGATGGGACTCCAGTAATCCATGTAAACATGTCAATGTCTGGTAACGGGATTCCAGATTTACGTGCACCAAATATCCTAATTTTGAGTCATTACACATCAATGTACTGAGCAAGAAGCTCAAAGGCGCAGTAAGGAATTAAGTCTTGACCATCAGCTGCATAAATCACAGGCACTGAGAAATGTAACTGATGTAAAACTGCACTGTAAAGACATGCCAGGAATTACGACGTACAGCCTCTGGCACATCCAGCTGTTGTTGTATTTGCCTGTAGAAAAATGGGAATTTTTTGCCAGAGAGGGAAAAAAAAAAGCATTTAATGTAAGGTGCAACAAGAGACTCCACTCAAAAAAGAAAGACTCTCAGTCTGGTGGCATTAATTTAATGAAACTGTCACTTTTTTATGTGTTTGGTTATTGACGTCTAGAGATGACAACAGTCTCCACACCAAACACCACACACAAAGGAATCCGATTGGGACAAAACCTTTGGACGGGCACCGCAGCCACACTGACCCTCCCATCACTGTCAGGTACTTTTCCAGCACACACAAAGCCATTCACACAGGTGTTTTAAAATCATTTAACAGCATTAAAACCCCTGTCCTGGTGAGGACAAGGAAGTGGTGTTACCAGGAAGCACAGAGGAGCTGCTTTAGAATAACAAACACAGTCCCCAGAGAAGATTTCTCTGCTTTTTCTGAGAATTGTCCTGTGGTGGGTTCTGCTGCAGGGTGGGAGAAACTGCGGCTGGGGGGACATGCCTGGCAGAGGAATCCTGCAGCCCCAGGGCTGGCTCCACACCTGTGCCCAGGGTAGGGGGTCCCAAGGCAGGAGAGAAGCCCCAGCATCACCCTGTGGCACAGGGCAGCTGTACGAGTCTCACGTGGGACACATCTGCCTTGGGGGCAGGGAAGAGCCCTTCCCCAAAAGGCCACCCTTCCCCCTTTCCTGGAATATTGTCCGGTGGGTTCAGCGCTCTGGCTTTCTCTCCGCTGTGGACAGAAACAGGAGCGCTGCAGGTGAGTTTTGGCTTCACGGAGCTAAAGCGAGAAAACCCTCGCATCTTTCCTTACCCAGGAACTCAAACAAACGCCCTGCGCCCCCTCCAGCTCTCGGCTGCAGGATTCAGCTAAGACACACGGGATGGGCAGAGGAGAGGGAGGGAGAAGGCAACTCATCTCCAAGTCGCAGGCCCTGCATGGGGCTGCCCTGACCTCTGCGGGGCTGCTCCCACCGCCCACCCTGCCTGCAGCCTGCCTGCAAGCCCTCTGCCACATCCACTTCTGCGTCCAGCGCTCAGGCATCTTCCTTGGCCAGAGCCCTGAAGCAGAAGTGAAGCGGCAATTAAGTTCCTAAAGGAATGAGGAAGGTCGTTTTCATTAAACCAGACCCCACCATCACTTAAGACTCCCTGCAGGCATAAAAAGCTAGTGGGACCTCCTGTGACAAGGGCTGCTCCAAACGGCCATTCCTGCCCTGAGAGCTTTCATCTGCCCCCTTTGCTCCTCTTAGACTTCAAAATTCGTTTTCACACCTCATGTGCCTCTCCAGGAGAGAAAAGTCTCTCCAGGACGTGGCTGCAGCAACACGTGCACATTTCTCCCCAGAGGCAACAGCTCTTAAACCATTAGGAAGCACTGTATCAAAAAACCCCCTTTAACAGCGGGGCAGGGCAAGGGATTGCCCCCGAGAGCCAGCCGAGGCCACCAGGAGCCAGCCCAGCACTCGCCAGCCTGCTTGCCAGCCCCACAGCGGCCGCTTTAGCCGGGCTCCCTGCAGCGGGCCCTTGGCCGCCGCTACATCACGGTTCGTCACCATGGTCGAACGGCGCGTCCGCGTCCCTAGTTGCACCGCTGCCATGGCGGAGCCGGGCGCAGGCACCGCAGCTCCCCAGCGGATGGGCAAAAAGCGGTGGCTGCGCTACCTCCATAGCGCTGGGTAAGCCCGGCAATGCCATTCCCTCACCGCCGGGGAGCACAGGAGGCAGCAGGGGGCGCGCAAGGGCCCGTGATGCCCGCCTCCGTCCTGCGGGAGGCGGAACGGCTTCTCCGGCCTCTGGGTCCTCCATGGGGGCCCCCGGCCTCTGTGGGTCCCCCGCGAGGTCCCTCGGCCTCTGTTGAGCCCCTGCGGCCTCCCCTACGGCCTCTGCGGGGCCTCTCCCTAAAGGGAGACGAGCCCGTCCCCCTCCACGGCCGTCCAGGCCTCGGCTCGGGGCTTTCTGGGAGGGAAAGCTCCTCACCTGGACGGGGGCGGGCCGGCACAGGCCCGGCCCAAGCGGGGAGGAGGCGGCGGAGGGCTGGGCGGCCGCTACCGCCTCCCTCAGGCAGCGCCAAGATGGCACCGCGCATGCGCGCGCCCCGCCACCTCCCCGTCCCTCCCCTCCATTTCGCAGGGGCGGGGGCGCTCCCCGGCAGCCAATAGGGAGGCGGCGCCGGGCTCGCGGGCCGGGCGCCCTTCCGTCGCGTGCCGGCGCGAGGCCTCTGTGGCCATGGCTGCTGGGGGCCCTCGGCGCCCTCCTCGCCGCCGCCCCGCGCCGCCCGAGGGTCTCGCCGCCGCCCGAGAGGCCGCCGCCCAGGTCAGCGAGCCGCCCCGCCGCCTCCGGGCTGCCCGAGGGCCTCGCCCCGTCCCATCGCCCCGTCCCATCGCCCCATCGTCCAAGCCCGTCGCCCGCGGCCTGCCCCGGCTGTGGGGGCTGCGGAACCCCCCCGGGGCCTGCTTGCGGGGAGCGGGAGCCTCGGCCCCACCGCCTCGGCCTGAGGGGCTTGAGCCGTTAGCCGCTCTGCGGGCTGGGGCGCAGTGGGGTGTCTCGCCCTGGGGTTCCCGCCACGCTGCTGGGCTGGGCTCGGCCTCTCTGCCCGCCCAGAGCCCCCCCTGCGGGGCGGCGGGGCTCGGCGTGGGCTCGCAGGGGTTCCAGCAGGGTTCGTGGGCATAACAGTTTAAAAGAAATTATTTTGTGTAAGAAAGACCAAAGAATTCTTGCAAGAATCCTTGCCGTCTGTCGTGGCATTTTGGGAGGCAAGCAGAGGAAAAAACCAACTGGGAACAACCTTTGTGCTCCATTCCCAAAGTACAGAGTTTTACTGGATTTTATCGTTGTTATCAACTGATCTAGTATTTGGACTTAGGCTTAATAAGAAAGGGTGCAGCCGAGAATCGTTTCAAAACCTAGTTCACGGGCACTGATTTAGCCGTGAGTTATTGAAGTGGGCGTATGCATGAGTTGCTTTCCCACCTTTTCTTTCCTGTCCTACTTAGTCTTTTCTTTGCAACTCGGTGTAGTGACTGATGGATGGCTTAGGAATCGCTGGTACGCTGCTTTCCTTGAGGAAAGAGGGAAACGTGACATATTAACTTCTGCAAGTTTTTGGTGATGGGAACAAATGTCAAAGGTTAGAAAGCGTTAACAGAATGAGGCAGAGAGGCCTAATATGCTGTAGTGGGATAATTAGCTCTGTGTGAGCGGTCCGTTTGGGGGGTGTCGGTGGGGGATGCTCAGCGGTGGCAGTTGGGTGTGTGTGCCTGAGATGATGCCAGGGGCGCTCGGAGGGGGAAACCTTTGGGCTATGAAAAGTAACTTTGGAAGTTTGGGTCCTGTGAAGGGGAGTCAGCCTGGCAGAAGCTGAAGGAAGTTCCAAACCACTGTTCTGTGTGTTCTTTCCTCAGCATTTGTACACCTGCGGACGATCCTGCTGAGACTGCAGCAAAAAAGAGAAGGACAGGTATCGCATGTTACAGAAGTATTTAATATGCCTGATCTTTCTTAGGTTTCACCTACCTTAGAAAACTCTGGCTTCTGTACTTCTTTTGACTTGAAAAGTGAAATTGAAAGTTCACTTTTTTAATACTGCTGTTTTTCTGTGCAGATATCAAATGGCTAGACGTTTGCTGCCCAGAGCCGTCTCAGGGTGATCTTATGACCAGGTAGAGTCTCTTTTAATCGTGGTTCTTGTTTCTTTTGGCTCTGTGTGCATGTCTCTTTCCGTCCCTATTCTTCTCCCCGCTTGAAACACTAGTGCTCTATTTAGCTGTGCGGCACTGTTGTGTGCTTAAATTGTCAGTGGTTCACCTAAGCTTGAGGGGAGAGAGAAGGAAAGAAAGGAACTGAGAGAGTAGGATGGGTTCAAGTAAAAGGAACGTTTTCTTGCCTTTTTTTGTGGCTTTAACTACCAAGGGAAGTCATTAGACAAAGCTTGTGATGCCTACTCTTACCACGCTGGACTGAAAGTGGAGAATACCGTGAGCGTCTGTTGTAGGTCTCCCTCCTGGAAAAGGGGGTCTTTGGTGACAAGGCAAATTCTTGGTTTTGAAGAAGGCACATGTATACGGACAACTTTAATGTCTGTGCATGTGTTTGCTCTTCAGAGTCTGTGTGGTTTTACTGATAATCCTCTCCAAATGGGGACAGTCACTCTCTTGACTAGCCTACAGAAGGCAAGTAAATATCCTGTAGGTGTCCCATTTGTAGTTCCCTGTGCTGGTCTTAGTTTCCGTAAGCTAACTCGATTTGGCTGCGGGTAGAGTTGCAGACGTTCATGTTATACCTTGCAGTATAAGCCCTGGCACGCAGCCTTTATCCCCAGTAGATCCCAGAGCACTTGACAGAGGAAGTGCTGGTTGCTTCCCTGTTTTCCAAAGAATGAAACTGATCAAGAGAAACCAAAGGAGTCTTGCACAGGTAGATGGGAAGGAATTTACAAAGCTCCCAGCGCTTCATTCTATCCCAGTCCTGCTGCTCTGAAAGAATCATGCTGGAAGCTGAGAGGATGTTGTCACAGGGGTGCAACCGAGGCTCCAGTCAGCAGGAGCCTTGAAAAAGCATTTCTTATCCTGAAGGTGAATTCTTGAGAATTCCGTGGGAAAGTACAGGTACACAGCTCACTGCTCTCTCTCTTTCTCTCCCCGTCTCCTCACAGGGGCTCCCCACCAGCAGAAGAGTCTCTGGAACAGGACAGAGCAGTGAAACAAGCTGTTGCAGGGGTAAGCTTGTGATATTCGTTATTTTGGTTTTTAGGAAAATTTAGCTATTGGTGATGAGAAATTTTTGCGCTCCTCACTTTCAGTACTTACTCAACAATATCTGTATTTGTGCAGGTCGTTTTCCCCAAGGAAAGCGGGAACATGGTTTGTTGAGTAGCACTATCACAAAGGGTTTGCCGCTATTTTTCTTCTTCCCCTTTAATGAGCTGGGTACAGCCTCAAAGCCTTTACCGCACAGGCTTAGTTACCTGCAAAGCTGGCCTGTGGTGTCTTTAGTCGTGTCTTGTTTTGTGAGATAGGAAGTACATCTCTTTGACTTTCATCCCTGGTCAGGATTGAGATCAAAATTAAATTTTAGTCATGGAAATCAGAAATAGTAATCTCAATCTCAACTTGCTGCCTACACGTGGAGGCTTTGCTGGGGTTCTTAATGCTGCTCCAAGGCAAACTAACTTTCTGGCTCTCTTGCCTCCGTTTAGTTTGAGTGCAGCACTCCATGGGTGCGCAGTTGGAATGCAGTCCTCGACAAAAAGTAACTTTGGAGTTTGCTGGTTGGCTGTGTGTACAAAAGCCCTTCCAGATTTAGACCTGAGCAAGATCTTCTGTACTATCCCCTAGAAAAAAATCTGTGCTGGATTGCTAGCTTGACGTCCTTTTGTCTAACAGGAACAGCATGGAGCTCAGACCTCAGAAGATGGGTTATCCCGAGTACCTCTGGCACCTGCTGGGGCCCAAAAGTCACCCGCCCTTGATGCGGAAGAAAAGAAACTCCCAAGGCTGCAGAAAAGAGCAGGCGGCTTTACTCCGCTCACAGAGGTACCGTAGCTGACAGGCTGTTGGACAAAACTGAAGGCTGTGAAACAGCTGCAAGGAACCCCATTTGTTATAGGTGGTTCTTCAGGCTTTTTGAAATCTGAAGAACTTGGGTTTAACCTGTTAGGGAGTGTCTGCGGCTGTGACTTCCCGGTGCAAAGGTCAGCACTAAAGCTGGTTTGAAGGATTTACAGGATTTAAGCATCTTATGCTCCACGCACTCCTTCAGTTGCGCTCTAACCTAAGGGTTTGTGGGGCTTCTGTTACTCGGGCAAAAATGAGTCTGGGTTTAACAACAGTCTCCCAGAGCAGTGCTAACCTGATTCCTACAGTTATATGGGATCTGCCTCTCAACCTGTCCTACCATGAAGATAGAACTTGAAAGAGAAGCTTTTCCTGATCCCTGGTGTTGCCTTGCTTGTGGGGGACCTGAGCATCCTGCATGCTTACGTCCTCAGGATGTCACCGAGCCGTGGATGCACACTGGGCATGGTTGCGCTGCGTGTAGCAGTGGTCACAGGAGTTCACTTAGTTACGCTATGCAACAGGGAGGGGGAGTTGAGGTTCCCCTGCTTGTCTGAATTTTGGCTGCTTTTGTTCTTGGGAGTTGCAGTCTAACTGAGCGCCCCCTTTTTTGCCTCTTGAGGATTGACTTGGAAAGGGCTAGCAAGTCCAGAGTTTACAAAGTCTGCGGGGTGATGCTCAGTACAAGGAAAACCAGGGGTTTTCTTATCCTGCTAGCCCACGTTCAACCGAGAAGAAGATGCTCTTGCAGTTCAGAGTATTTTATACTAACAGACCTAGTGGTTTATTTGCATTCCTTAGGCAGACTTAGATGGAAACGTCCAAATTGCAACCAGTTGCATGCACAGCCTGGGCTCCCGATTGCCTGACTGCAGTGTAGCTGCCTCGGTTTCCCCCTTTGCTGGTGCTTCAGGTCCCTTGAAGTTCCCCCACCCTCACATTCTTTCAGGCTCCTGACTCAGCTGCCTTGGCATGGAGAATGCCTGCTGCGGTTGGCTTAAACCTCAGCGTTGCGAGGGCTGCAGCACCACATGGGAAAGGCGTTTGCTGTGTGTTTGCCAGTCCCTGCGTTTTATCTCAGCTTCCTTGGTGAAAACAAATTGAGGCAAACCTGGGCCCTAAAGTTCTAGGTTAAGATGCTGAAACCAACCAAGCAACAAAAAGGGCGATTGCTACTTTAGCCGAAAGCCGGCAAAGGCGGTTGCTCTGTCACCTGAGCTTCATTTCCAGGCCGTGTTTGAGTTGAAAGCTGCCCACAGGTTGGCATGCTCGATGCTCTGTTTCACAAGTCCTTCCCCATTTAATTGTTCATTTCAGGCCATGGAGAGAGAGGTCATTGCCGCATTAGGCAAAGGTGAGCCGGATGAGATCATGAGCAGTGTCTTCAAACTAAGGGTCACGCGCAAGGACATCCGCACCCTAAGGAACCTTTGCTGGCTAAACGATGAGGTAAAAGTAGCTGCAGCACAGGGATCTTCTAACGGAGCGTTTATTTCAAAATACCCCTTCAGGGTGTACAGAAGTCTTTGCAAAGTGATTTGATGAGCTGCACTGCAGAGCCCAGAAATCTCTGCACAGTTCTTATTTTAGGTACTGAAGGGTCCAGTGCTTCTGGCAGTTCCTTTACTTGTCTTGTGCAGCTTCCAGGAGTTAGTCTAGGTTCTTGGAGTGGGTGGCAGGTGTTTTTACCAAAGTGCAGTTTGACAAACAACTGTAACCAAGTGCGAAATTCTCACAACAAAAGCTGACAGCTGAGGCTGGAGTTCTCTCAGCTGCGTACTTCAGGGTGGCCAGAAAAGAGACGTTGCTGTGCTTTTCATTTGGTAAGCTAGTGTCTTATTTTACATCTCAAGCTTCCTCTTTATGGTACAGGTCATTAATTTCTACATGGCTCTTGTGATGGAAAGAAGTAAGAAAGAAGGATATCCATCAGTCCACGCTTTTAGTTCTTTCTTTTACCAAAAACTTACTTCTGGGGGCTACGAAGCCGTAGGAAGATGGAGCAGGCGTGTGGATCTCTTCCACAAGGACATCATCTTAGTGCCCATTAACTTGCGCTTGCACTGGACACTAGCGGTGAGTCAAACGGGCTTGTTATTTAGAGTTGGGTGGGGAGAAAAAGCCAGCAAGAAAAATCATTGAGGTTTGTGCAGCACAGGGTTGCGCTTTGTCTAACAGTCACCTTTTAATAACAGGTCATCGACACCAGAAAGAAGACGGTCAAATACTACGACTCCCTGGGACAAGAAGGGGACCAGATTTGTGAGACTTTGCTGTAAGTAACCGCTCAGTCAGTGCTGTTGTGTTGTGAATTAGGAGAAGGGTTTTGGATTTTGCCCCTGTGACACGGCTGCAAGTTTTCCCATTTCTTGTAGAAAACAAAGCAGAAATGTTGGATTCGCTTGCTGCGAGTTGTCTGACAGTGACTCCTTACCTAGTCTCACGTCGTCCCCTCCAGCCAGTGTCTTGGGTGCCTGGCTTCTGCCACCTTCCCCCTATATCCCAGACAAAGACATAGTAGCCCCGTGGCACAGGGGCACCAACTGCGTTAGTGATCGATAAAACCGGGCTGTTGACGAAAGGGAAGCGTTTCAGGGAAGAAGTGTTTCAAGATGCCACTGGGTGTTCTTTGTCATTCTGACATTCTCGCTCAAGACAGGTACCGTGTAGCAAGCTTTTCCAGCTGTGTCGGCTGGCACGCACACCTCTCCAATGGAACGGGGACAGGTTTTCCTGTTGTGCCAGCAGGCATCCTTAGAAGTCTCTGCCACTGATGCAGAAGGAGTAAAAACCCTTAATGCAACAGCTTTGTAGCCCAAGAGCAAGGAGAGCGGCCCCTCAGAGAGAAACCAAGCGTTGGTTTAGTGCGGTGCTCTCCTGACCAGTTAACAGCAGCTGCCTGGGAAAGGGTATAAGAACAGGTCTGCATCCGGTCCTTTTTTCCAGCAAGTGGTGGCCTGGAAACTTCCTCGGCCAGAGGTACTGGCCCAAAAGCTTTTGTATTTGTTCTTCCGGAGGTGCACGCAGTCTGTGGGATTCAGGCACAGGGTGGAATGACAACATGAGGGTTCCTCGCTTGGTTTTTCTGTTCTTCCTCTGATAACATGTGATTTGGGGTTTTTTGACCTCTACTAAGCAATGAACTTAGGCTTTTGTGGAAGCCTCTGTTGGAATTGTCGGTCTCATTGCTGGTCATTAGCTCACAGCCTCTCGCAGTGTTTGTAAATTCAAGATTTGGATTTTTCCTCCCAATGCCTTAAATCAGCTGCTCTGAGGATCCTCTGACACTTTACTCTCCTGCCATTCGTCTTCCTGGGATCTTTCAGCAGCTGTATTTTTCTCGGACTAAATTACAGCGATGAAGAGTGATTTTTCTTTTGTTTTAAACAGCAAATACCTGCAAGAAGAAAGCCGCGAAAAAAGAAAGGTGAAGCTGAATGCTTCAGAGTGGACTATTCACAGCATGGAGCCCCATGTGAGCGAACACTACTTGCACTTGAAATGTGAACTAGAACTCCTTGTCACAGAGCTCTTAACGCTTTCTCATAAGGCCAGGACTTTAGAGACAGCCATAAGCATCTTCCTCTGGTACCACATCGGGCTGCAAGAGGACCAGGAAACCATGCTGGGATGAAATCTCAGCAGATGAATTTTCGGATGAAATCTTTGAGCAGTGCCTCTCCTTGCTGGCTGAATACTTTGTTGGGTTTTTTTTTTTAATTGCTCTGCCACGTGAAGGTGAATTTGGCTTTGCCCCCATTTCACAAGTCAAATTTCAAGTCTCTTTAGCAGTTGTCAGAGCACGTAGGCTTCTGGTTTGCAGCCCAAATCCTGGCACGTGACAAAGCAAGGGGTTGAGCTGATGTTTCTCAACAAGTTAATAATGAAAAGCAGCACCTAAAGACTCGATTTAAGGAACGTCACTTCAGAAAGACACAGTACAAACCTCAAGACACCTTGCAGGGAGGAAGCCTGCTGTCCCTTATCAGCCTGCGAGGAATTTGGATTGTAACATCGGAGCGCAGGAAGCCGAGGGGAGGGATGACGTGCAGTTCCTGGGGTGTGTTCCTTGTGTTGGGGAGCGGTTATTGGGGATGGTGCAAGTTCAGGAGTGTCTGGTTAGGGTATTTTTGGTAATGGGTGCTACTTCCAAGTTGCTTTTCCTTGAAGATAGAGGCAAATTCTCCATCTTCTTTGCATTCGTTAGGAAATCCCTCAGCAATCGAACGGAAGCGACTGCGGTGTTTTCATCTGCAAATACGCAGACTACATCTCGAGAGACAGACCGATGACCTTTACACAGGTGAGTGAAGGTTCTAAAGAGCTCCAGCCTCTTCCGCACAGAGCCAAGAGCCAGGGAAGTTACGCAGCGGCTGAGGTGTCTGCTCCCAGTGAGATCCCGCTTGGGGGAGATACCGCAGCCAGTGGGTTTGTGGGATCTGGCCTTTGGATCTTTGGGAGAAATGGGTCTCAGCCTCTGACCAATGAAGACACTGGTTCTTTTCCAAGGCAGTGCTCTTCTGTGAAAGTGCTTGTAAGCTGTTGTGTAGTCAAGGAGATCTGGTTTTGGTGGCATGTCACCCTCTTAGGAGCTGTGTGGGTGAAAGCCAGGCTGTACCCGAAGGGCAAGTGTTGACAGTTCTTAAAAGGAACTTCATAGTAAAGAATTAACTGGGTGTTTCTGCGTATTTTGTGTCTCTTTCTGCCATGAGGTGTATTTCATGGATTTTCTTTTCTTTTCAGACCCACATGCCTTACTTCCGTAAGAAGATGGTGTGGGAAATCCTCCACCAAGAGCTGCTGTGAGACCCGCACTACAGGAGTAACCCTTCTTCTAGTTATTTTTCTCATACCTTATTGTTGTTGGACGTTTTTCTCTGTAGGTTAAGGAAAGAGTTTTTCCCTGTAGGTTAAGAAGTAGTGGTTAAGATTATTTGCCCCCCCATCCCCCACCTGCCCCTATTTTGGAGACAATAACTCTCTTTGAAATTAGCTAACACACCTTAAGTGCAAGCTGGAAAGGTTGGTGTCACCTGGCCAAGGGAAAGCTTAAGAAGAAATGCTGTGAACTTCCATCGCAGAGAGGGCTGCTCCCACCTCGCAACGCACGTGGCCACCTTATGGACGAATGGGACTCATCTGGTGGTGGCAAGAGTTGCATGAGCTGAACTTCTCTCACAGCACACGTGGTCACGTTATGGACAAATGGGACTCATCTGGTGGTGGCAACAGTTGTGTGAGCTGAACTTCTCATCCCAACAACAAGGTGCTGAACTACTGTTTCCTCCAAGAGAGTTTTCTTCTGTTTCTGGAATAATCTACCATCTACTTGATGCCTACAAGTGGATTTGTGATGACCATCAGAAGAAAGCATTTACCATCTTTTGAGTTGGGAGAGAAACCCCTGTGGTTGGGGTTGGTTTGGTCTTTTTCTGTCTCCAGGGAGTTTTATAATGTGAAAAGAGAAGTATTTATTTATTTTTATTAAAATAAATATTTAAATTATTTGAAGAGCCTTACTGGAATGAAACTTGATCTGGTAATGAGAGTGATTTTTTATTTTTTTTGTTTGGTCATTGAAGAAAAGGTTGACATATCAATGTGGGTTTTAGCTCACTCACAGTCTCTGGAGGAAGACGACTCTGGCCAGGCTGGGTATCAGAGCATCAGAACCTCCAAGCGATTGTCCCAAAATCCTGAAGGGACAACCCTTTCATTTTTTCCCCCCCTCTAGCTTACACTCCGGAGCTGGAGTGGGATTTCAGGTCTTTCCTTGACCATCGCAGAGGAAAAATTGCCCAGTAGCTGGTTTGGAAGCCCCGTGTTGGAACGCTTGTATAAATGACCGTGTGGTGTTGTTTCTGTAATGGCAGTTACCATCATGGGAGGTGATTCCTGCCCGCGGATGCGGTCTCTCCTCTCCTCAGCTTTGGGGGAAAGCTGGTGATTTTGGGGCCATGCCCTCTGTCACCGTGGGTGGGATCAGCCTTCCCGGTGCTGCTCCTCGCCTGAAGGTCTGCTCTCCTGGGCCGGCTGACGCGGTGGTTTGGCTGTGGTGTGGGTCAGCAGCCACATCGCTCTCTGCTTTCAAACTGATGAGCTTAATCCGTCCCCAAATCAGAGGAAATTCTCCAAAGGAAGAACTATTGCAAAGGCAATGTGTCGTGGTTTGTCCCTCCAGGAGATACTTCATCTTCCCGGGCTCCCGGAGGATGTGGAAGATTTTAGCTGTTTATTACCGCTAGGACGCAGTAGCTGAATGCTCGAACTGTCCTTTCCCCTTCCCTTCGGTTCTCGCTGTCTGGGGGCTGCAGTTTTGAGGCTGACCCTGTGCTCTGCTGAGTGCAAAAGCAGAATTTGGGGTTTTTTTGGGAAAAAACCCCAATGAACCAGAAAACAAGCCCTGCAGAGGGGGGAGTGGGGTAAGGACACGCGTGTGCGGTGTGAGTAATGCCCTGGGGCCCTCGGCGGGGCAGGGGACACACACACTCCCCATGGGGCTTCGCACAGTTGTGACGCTGCCGGCTGCCCCGTGAGGTGGTCCTTGCTCACAGGAAGGCCGTGGAGGGGGCTCAGCCCCCAAGGCTGGCTCAGACCTGGCCTCGCATGGCCAGTGACCACAGGTCTACCAGGAGCAGAGTCATCCTCGGCTGGGGATGGCGGGGGGACAGCAAAGGTGAAAACTGATGCTCTTTTGGTGATTGCTCATGCTAGAGGCAGGGAGGGGATTTCTTTTGTTTCCAAAACACGTGGGCGTGACGAGTGCCGTGATTTGGTGCTTTGAAGTGTTACAGGAGTGGCACCGGAGCCTTCCCCCCTCGGGGGCCACCTCTCCGTGGCACTGTGTCCCTGGTGCCCGATGGGTGGGAGGGAAAGAGCACAGCTCTAGGGACCGTGGGGGTTCCCGTGAGACCCCGCATTTGGAGCACTGCATCCAGCTCTGGTGCCACCAAGAGCAGAAGGACACGGAGCTGTTGGAGCGGGGCCAGAGGAGGCCCCGGAGATGCTGGGAGGGCTGGAGCCCCTCTGCTGGGAGGACAGGCTGAGGGAGTTGGGGGTGTCCAGCCTGGAGAAGAGAAGGCTCCGGGGAGACCTTAGAGCCCCTTCCAGTCCCTAAAGGGGCTCCAGGAGAGCTGGGGAGGGACTCTGGATCAGGGAGGGGAGCGACAGAACAAGGGGTGCTGGTTTCAAAGGGAAGGAGGGGAGATTTAGATAAGATCTCGGGCAGAAATTCTTTGCTGTGAGGGTGGTGAGCCCTTCTCTGGCCCAGGTTGCCCAGAGAAGCTGTGGCTGCCCCATTGAAAAAAAAATAAATACATATATATATAGAGAGAGAGGCAAAGGATGAAGAACTTACACAGGAATGCTTAGATGTAAATTGAGTACCAGACTAAGATACAACCTGACTTAAGGGAAGAACCCCTATCTGGGGGTCTTCATTTGTTCGTAGGGGGTTCTTCAAGAGTGATAGAAGGAAAGAGGTGTACTGGATATGCGGTGGTAAATGAAGTGAGTCAACTGTGGAATTTGGATAAGGAGGTGAAGCCTCTGTGCTCAAAGAGCAATTAAGACTGGCTTTGCTCTCTCTTGTGCAGCCCAGGGGAGTGAAGGCTTGTCTGGCCATCACAGGATACATAAATGACGGGGTAGTCTTGGGGAGCGAGGACAGCCCTGCTTTTCGTCAGCAGAGACAGTAAAATCAAGATAACAGAGACCTTGTGTAGCTCTTTGTTTCCTTGAGAGGCTGCCGTGTCTGGTAATTGACCTTTGCCTCGTTACCTGTGAAATGCATATTAAAGTTGACACTCCCGTATATGCTAATGAAGATTTTAGAGATCATGCTAAACATATATGACTATAGCACTCAGCTCTCCACCCAAATCATACTACACGTCACCTAGGGTAGGGAAACCTTGTAATTTTGGGGATAAAAGGATGGGGAAAGTGACTGTTAAATTGGGAGAGAAGAAACTTGATACCTGACGGACCAGTCCATGGGCTGCGTTCTCTTCCTCCACCCCAGGCAGGGACGCCCTTCTGGGTAAGCGCTGCGCCTTTCACCCTCTGGTGAATGTTACCCCGGGTTGTTGTACTATCATTATTTTTGCTAGCAATGTTAACCTTAAGTAATTAGCGCTATTGTAGTTAGCGAATTTATCAACGGCAATCTCAAATCTGTTCTGTCGCTCTCAATAAAATAACTGATTTTGATTATTTGTGAATCTGATTCAATGAAAATCCTTTGGTGGGACTCTGACAGTAAATCAGTGAAAGTCCTGGGACTCTGACAGACAAGTATCGAAACTACAGTCCTTTTAACGCGACACCAACAAGTAAAAGCATCTGAAAAATTACCTAGTGCATGGTCCGCTCAAATATGTGAGATGTATACCTTAAGCCAGGCACTTAAATTAATTGGAGAAAGGGGAAGGAACAATATATACAGACTCTTGTTATGCCCTTGGGGTAGTGCATACGTTTGGTAAGATTCGGGAAGAACGAGGACTAATAAATAGCAAAGGGAAAGAACTTTTACACTAAGAACTTACACAGCAGGTGTTAGCTAATATATTAATACCAAGTGAAATAGCAGCTTTACGTGTTAAAGGTCACCAGAGAGACAATTCAATTACCGCAAGGGGAAACAGATTAGCGGACAAGGTGGCAAAAGAGGCGGCCTTGGGGCAGGAGAAGCAATGACAGAAGCAGGGGCAGTGGAGCAATGCGGTAAATGGATTCTGCCTGATGGAAGGGAAATGGTCAACAAACAATGAGAGAAACAGTGACAGTGTGACAACAGGGAAGCCATTGGGGAACGCATGCAATGTGCAAATAGTTTTGTGGAAGTACAGGTGCTTCGGCATATACGCAATAGCCAAACAAATTTGTGAGGGATGTATTATTTGTAAGAAAGTAAACAAGAAAGCCTTGAGAAAGCACTTTTCAGGAGGAGGAGAGCCCGGCTTGAGACCGTTCCAAAGTATACAGGTAGACTTCACTGAACTACCACCAACAGGCAGGCGAAAAGATCTTTTAGTCCTAGTGGACTGCCTTACTGGACGGGTGGAAGCCTACCCCTTGGTGTCAGCTACTGCAGCTGGGGTAATTAAGATAATACTAGAACAAGTTATTCCCAGATACAGGTTAGTGGAGACTATAAACTCAGATCAGGGCAGTCATTTTACTTCTAAAATCCTTCAAGGAATTGCGGAAAGTTTAGGGATAGTGTGGGAATTTCATGTCCCCTAGCATCCCCCATCATCAGGAAAAGTTGAGGATGAACCAGACCATTAAGAGACCATTGTTGAAACTGATTTTAGAAACCAAATTACCATGGACTAAATGTTTACCAATAGCATTGTTGAGGATCCAGACTTCTAGAAAAGATACAGGTCTCTTGCCCTATGAGATGCTTTTTGAACTACCTTATTGGGTAACAGAGAAGACGCCCACTTTTGAAACTAAAGATGTGTTTCTTAAGAACTACGTACTGGGGTTGTCGTCTTCTTTCTCTCCCCTCAGAAATAAAGGACGTCTTGCTCAAACTCCACCCATTGGAATTTGCAGTCCATGCCTTCCGACCAGGAGATTGGGTCTTGATCAAATCCTGGAAGGAAACCAAGCTCCAACCAGAATGGGAAGGCCCGTTCCAAGTGTTACTGACCACTGAGACTGCAGCGAGGACGGCCGACAGGGGTTGGACTCACTACACTCAGCTAAAAGGACCAGCTGAACCCCCGCCAACAGATCCAGTGGAACAGCGGACTGTACATTCTACTGACTGCCCGCTGCGAGTAACCCTAAAGAGACAATAAGCCGTAGGTTGGGGCAGGATGATCCAGTCGGGAGATATAAATCTGTGTACGGCATGAATTTTAAGAAGCATTTTGCGATGATACTGGTCATAGGGGCGGTGTTGTACGCCTAGATCACATACAAAGTGCACACCCAGATTACCCGGTTAGACTTATCATAAATATCACTACAGGAAATACCCCACAGACTGGACACTTCGATGCCAGTCAAGTACTGAAGTGTGGGAATCTAGAGGCCCAAAGATGGTTGAGTGGTGAAAACAAGTACCTGTGCCCAGAAACTTGGAGGGTCGCAGAGGGATACCACGAGGCTACACCTTGTGACCAATGGAGTGAAGTGTGGTGGACCACCCAAATTGGAGGGTGGGCCATCGATAAGGATCACCTTCCCCAGAGTGTGGCCTTTTTGAATGTAATCCTCTGTTGATAACTATAACCCAGGGGGATGATACGGCTAACCCGATGTATGGAATAGGAGCAGATGTGTCTGGAAGAGATCCAAGGGGAAGATTTAGAATAGACACACTGGAAAATAGCAGTTAAGCAGAAGGGACAACTATGACTACGAAACTCCCAGTAATACAACAGTGGGAACCACTGAATGATCCAGCTTTGGTAACGGTTACTGAGATTAAAGATTTTAGAAAAACATTTGGGATTGAGAAAGGGTACGGTGAGACAAATGCTTGGGTAGAATGGGTAAAATATACTGTTAGTAGTTTGAACGAAAGCAATTGCTATGCTTGTGCCCCAGGAAGGCCCACAGCGCAGATCGTCCCTTTTCCCTTAGGGTGGACGAAAGATTCCGTAGGGATGTGGTGCATGATAGCGTTATACCAAGAAAGGACCGCCTGGGGAAATGAGACCTGTCATTCACTTTCCTTACTGTTTCTTGCCTTGGAATCTAGAGATGTTAAAGTGCCACCAGCATTTTCCACAGCAATTGGCAACCATCCAGCGTGCCTCTCACGGCAGGGTGTGAAGGCTGCCAGACCTGTGGGGGGATTTACCCTGTGCACTGAAACTCTGAATGTGACCAAGGGTGTAAAAGGAAACTACTCAGCGATACGAGTGCCTCGGGCGGATCTCTGGTGGTGTTGTGGAGGGAAGACCTTGCGATCTGTGTTGCCGGCTAACTGGAAAGGTACATGTGGAATGGTACAATTGGCAATACCATTCACCCTAGCATTTGAAAAAGGAACAGGAACCCTGAGACCAGGCAATAGAGTAAAAAGAAGTTTGGGTGTATCCTTTGATGAACGGATATATATAGATTCCATTGGAGTCCCTAGAGGAGTCCCAGATGAACACAAAGCAAGGGATCAGATTGGAGCAGGATTCGAGTCTGTCTTTTTCTGGTGGCTAACTATAAACAAAAATGTAGACTGGATAAATTATATTTACTATAACCAACAGAGGTTTATTAATTATACCGGAGATGCACTGAAAGGAATAGCTGAACAATTGGATGCAACCAGCCGAATGGCATGGGAAAACAGGATCCCCCTGGACACGATCTTAGCAGAGAAGGGAGGTGTGTGTGTAACGTCAGGGAATCGGTGCTGTACCTTCATCCCAACAATGCAGCTCCAGATGGTACTGTAACTAAAGCCCTTCAAGGGCTCACCACTCTAGCTGATGAGTTAGCTGAGAACTCTGGAATAGACACCTCACTGACAAGTTGGCTGGATTCCTGGTTTGGGAAATGGAAAGGTAGGGTGGTATCAATATTGCCTTCTCTTGTAATGGTAGCGGGAATGTTAGTGGCTGTAGGATGCTGTATCATTCCCTGTGTGTGAGGATTAGTTCAACGATTAATTGAAACTGCCCTAATGAAACGAATGGAAGCAGACCCTCCCCCATACCCTGGAAAAATGCTTCATCTAGAAGAAAATAAAAACACTCAAGAAGAGGAATGTAACATCATGCTGTCGGCTCTAGAGGCCTCATATGCAACCATGCCCTAGAAATGCAAAAGACAATAAGATTATGAAAAAGGAAAGGGGGAAATTGTAAGAAAGGCAGGTTATTGCTTTTGCAGAGGAGAAAAACCGTTTCCCTCAGAGGTGGCATGATAAGGGAATGACTAAGACAAAGAGGCTCCAGCAAAGGCTCGTAGAACATCTCTTATCACACAGACAACAGGACAAACTGATTCCTCCTGGACTAGTGTCTAGAAGGGCAGTCAAACATTTAACCAGGGCTAATGACATTGAGCAATCTTTTACCAAAAAGGAAAGAAATAAACTAGTCAGAGAATCCCTTTAGGTGTAGCATAAAGAGAAGTAAACAGAGACAGGACATGCGGGAAGAATTTTAGGCGCCTCGGACAGACTGTGAACCCTGGAGTACCCAACCAATGGGAAACAGGGGAGGGAAAAATTCACCCGGGATTAGGGAATAAAAAGGTGTGTTTCAAGAACTGGAAGGGTGCCTGCTTGCTAGGTCACCCGCTCTTGCAAGAACGTGAATAAAAATGTGCTTCACAGAGGATTCTGCCTGAGCCTATTTCATTCGGACCCAAACTTGTTTCTCACAGTACCCCGAGGTCCCGCAGTTACTTCTGTTTTAACAATGGCTCTGGCTTCGTATTCGGGAGGATTTGTGGGGAACAAAGGAACGTCTTCTTCTGACTCGCTGTCATCGGGATCATCCCAAATGTTTCCGTCCCAATCTTCAGGGGATACTATCAGTTTCCTAATCTGTACAATGTCAGGGGGGTGGGGAGCCTGCATAAGCATCATTTCCACCTTATCTCCCAATTTCCGCCTTTTCTCCTTCCCTTCCTGCAATCGTTTTTGCAGCTGTTCATTTTTAAAAGATATCAGTAACTCAGCTGCCTTCCTGCTCTCTGTTTCCTTCTCTAGTTCCTGCTCTCTCCTGTTTCTATTCTCCCTGTCTTGGTACCGGCTTCTAAACAAGGGCCCAACATTTTACAGATTACTCCCTTATCTTTTCCATCCTTTGGAGGGCCCCTAATCGCTTTCAAGTACTCTTCAACGACTTCCCAATTGTACCAATTACCACGAGCCCATTCCTCTGAGAATCTGGGGCTCGGGTTCACTCCATGCCTCCGGAAATAATCAGTGATAACTCCTGACATCCTGCCGACGACGCCAGGTGTCCCGGGCGGAGTGAATAACTTCACTTGTAAGAGAGTAGTGAAACGTTTATTAACATAAAACAGCGATGTGACAAAGTTAGCAGTGAATGCGACAGTGTTTTACGAGATTCGATGCCAGGGTACACTGGGTTATTCACTGCATAGAGGCCAGGGCCAGACAAGCTCTCAGGGAGACCCTCCCGTTGAGTCACGAGGTTCAGAAAGGACCCCCTTGCTTTCTAAACTCCTTCTCAGAGAGGAGTCGAGGTGCGGCTGGATCCAATCCCAGTCCCAGACCTGCTCGACGGTTTATGTCTAAAGGATTCTATACGCGCAATCAATCCTTAGATCACTTAGCTAAGATTTCAAAGTTTAGCATGCTATCAGTCACTTACCGAGAATCTGTTGCGGCAAGGAATCGCTCAACCTCGAGGAGAAGAACCTTAAGCGAGCGTCCCCACTCAAGGGGAGATCCTGTCGTGCAGCCCGCTGCCGTGCAGGAGAGCTCAAAGGGCTCTTGGGCTGTCCACTATTTATGGAGTAAGATAATGGACCTATAGTCATATTCTCATGGGAACAGGGTACCTAGGTTCCCACTCCAGACAGTGTTTTGGTTATGTTGCCAGCCATCTCCCACAGTTCAAGTGCAACTCATAACAACTCCCGCTGATGGCCGTGGCTGGAGCAGGAGCCGGGGGGGCAAAAGGGGAGAGCACACCGCCACACATACACCTTACCTAGTTATGACTCACAAAAGTTCAGACATCACTCATTTTAAGCCTTGGTGAAGACTGCCCGCACATGATTTTATTACTTTTTGTTTGAAATCAAAGTATAGGAAAGGGAAGAATAGGGAAGCAGGAAGAACAGAGAAGCAGAGACTAGGGAAGGAGGTGGGATAGCAATTGCTGTCCTATCGTACCCTGCACAATTCTGTTTCAAAAAGACTTTGCTCGAAAGGTCTTCGTGTTTCCACTCCTTCTGATTGGAAATACAGCGCAGGTTATCCTGGCAAACTTTTACTAAAGTTCGGCTGCCGTCTGGAACTGGTTTTCAGTTGACTTGCACAATAGCAACTACATCAACTTGTTATAAAAAAACTAACACACAGAAAGCCACCTTGAGCGAGTCAGAAGTAATAGTACCTCCCTAAAAACATAACAGTTGTAAGAAGGACATGAAGACATCAGCGGAGAGGTGATACCGGGGGCGGTACGAGTCTCTTCTCTCATCCCTGTCTTTCAGCATTCATTTCCATGGAGCATTTTTAACCTCCTGGGAACCAAATTTTCCTAACCTCATCTCCACTGAAGTAGAAACACTTGTACTATTAAAGCTTCTCATAGTGAATCTGAAAGAGAAAAGGCCATATTCCAAGCCAGACACTGCAGTTTCGTGCTCAGAATTATTACGTTCTCTTTAACATTTTTTTTTTTGCCACCTCCAGGGAAGGTTAAAAATTTAAAGTACTTATCACCTCCACAGCTCCTTCTGATGCTGCAATAAGTTAAAAAATTACAGGCTGATGAGGAAAAAAAGGGGGTCCTGCCCAGCCGAGCGGGGCCAAGGCCAGGATCCTGTCTTTCATGGAATCAGAGAAGCAGAGAATGGCTTGGGTTGGAAGGGACCTTGAAGATCATCTGAGAGATCCCATGGGCAGGGACACCTCCCACCAGACCAGCTTGCTCCAAGCCCCCTCCAACCTGGCCTCGGACACCTCCAGGGATGGGGCAGCCACAGCTTCTCAGCTTTCCCCCAAAGCTGAGGAGAGGAGAGACCGCATCCGCGGGCAGGAATCGCCTCCCATGATGGTAACTGCCATTACAGAGACAACACCACACGGTCATTTATACAAGCGTTCCAACACGGGGCTTCCAAACCACCTCTTGGGCAATTTTTCCTCTGCGATGGTCAAGGAAAGACCTGAAATCCCACTCCAGCTCCGGAGTGTAAGCTAGAGGGGGGGAAAAAATGAAAGGCTTGTCCCTTCAGGATTTTGGGACAATCGCTTGGAGGTTCTGATGCTCTGATACCCAGCCTGGCCAGAGTCGTCTTCCTCCAGAGACTGTGAGTGAGCTAAAACCCACATTGATATGTCAACCTTTTCTTCAATGACCAAACAAAAAAAATAAAAAATCACTCTCATTACCAGATCAAGTTTCATTCCAGTAAGGCTCTTCAAATAATTTAAATATTTATTTTAATAAAAATAAATAAATACTTCTCTTTTCACATTATAAAACTCCCTGGAGACAGAAAAAGACCAAACCAACCCCAACCACAGGGGTTTCTCTCCCAACTCAAAAGATGGTAAATGCTTTCTTCTGATGGTCATCACAAATCCACTTGTAGGCATCAAGTAGATGGTAGATTATTCCAGAAACAGAAGAAAACTCTCTTGGAGGAAACAGTAGTTCAGCACCTTGTTGTTGGGATGAGAAGTTCAGCTCACACAACTGTTGCCACCACCAGATGAGTCCCATTTGTCCATAACGTGACCACGTGTGCTGTGAGAGAAGTTCAGCTCATGCAACTCTTGCCACCACCAGATGAGTCCCATTCGTCCATAAGGTGGCCACGTGCGCTGCGAGGTGGGAGCAGCCCTCTCTGCGATGGAAGTTCACAGCATTTCTTCTTAAGCTTTCCCTTGGCCAGGTGACACCAGCCTTTCCAGCTTGCACTTAAGGTGTGTTAGCTAATTTCAAAGAGAGTTACTGTCTCCAAAATAGGGGCAGGTGGGGGATGGGGGGGCAAATAATCTTAACCACTACTTCTTAACCTACAGAGAAAAACTCTTTCCTTAACCTACAGAGAAAAACGTCCAACAACAATAAGGTATGAGAAAAATAACTAGAAGAAGGGTTACTCCTGTAGTGCGGGTCTCACAGCAGCTCTTGGTGGAGGATTTCCCACACCATCTTCTTACGGAAGTAAGGCATGTGGGTCTGAAAAGAAAAGAAAATCCATGAAATACACCTCATGGCAGAAAGAGACACAAAATACGCAGAAACACCCAGTTAATTCTTTACTATGAAGTTCCTTCTAAGAACTGTCAACACTTGCCCTTCGGGTACAGCCTGGCTTTCACCCACACAGCTCCTAAGAGGGTGACATGCCACCAAAACCAGATCTCCTTGACTACACAACAGCTTACAAGCACTTTCACAGAAGAGCACTGCCTTGGAAAAGAACCAGTGTCTTCATTGGTCAGAGGCTGAGACCCATTTCTCCCAAAGATCCAAAGGCCAGATCCCACAAACCCACTGGCTGCGGTATCTCCCCCAAGCGGGATCTCACTGGGAGCAGACACCTCAGCCGCTGCGTAACTTCCCTGGCTCTTGGCTCTGTATGGAAGAGGCTGGAGCTCTTTAGAACCTTCACTCACCTGTGTAAAGGTCATCGGTCTGTCTCTTGAGATGTAATCTGCGTATTTGCAGATGAAAACACCGCAGTCGCTTCCGTTCGATTGCTGAGGGATTTCCTAACGAATGCAAAGAAGATGGAGAATTTGCCTCTACCTTCAAGGAAAAGCAACTTGGAAGTAGCACCCATTACCAAAAATACCCTAACCAGACACTCCTGAACTTGCACCATCCCCAATAACCGCTCCCCAACACAAGGAACACACCCCAGGAACTGCACATCATCCCTCCCCTCGGCTTCCTGCGCTCGGATGTTACAATCCAAATTCCTCGCAGGCTGATAAGGGACAGCAGGCTTCCTCCCTGCAAGGTGTCTTGAGGTTTGTACTGTGTCTTTCTGAAGTGACGTTCCTTAAATCGAGTCTTTAGGTGCTGCTTTTCATTATTAACTTGTTGAGAAACATCAGCTCAACCCCTTGCTTTGTCACGTGACAGGATTTGGGCTGCAAACCAGAAGCCTACGTGCTCTGACAACTGCTAAAGAGACTTGAAATTTGACTTGTGAAATGGGGGCAAAGCCAAATTCACCTTCACGTGGCAAAGGAATTAAAAAAAAAAAACCCAACAAAGTATTCAGCCAGCAAGGAGAGGCACTGCTCAAAGATTTCATCCAAAAATTCGTCTGCTGAGATTTCATCTCAGCATGGTTTCCTGGTCCTCTTGCAGCCCGATGTGGTACCAGAAGAAGATGCTTATGGCTGTTCTCTAAAGTCCGGGCCTTATGAGAAAGCGTTAAGAGCTCTGTGACAAGGAGTTCTAGTTCACATTTCAAGTGCAAGTAGTGTTCGCTCACATGGGGCTCCATGCTGTGAATAGTCCACTCTGAAGCATTCAGCTTCACATTTCTTTTTTCGCGGCTTTCTTCTTGCAGGTATTTGCTGTTTAAAACAAAAGAAAAATCACTCTTCATCGCTGTAATTTAGGCCGAGAAAAATACAGCCGCTGAAAGATCCCAGGAAGACGAATGGCAGGAGAGTAAATTGTCAGAGGATCCTCAGAGCAGCTGATTTAAGGCATTGGGTGGAAAAATCCAAATCTTAAATTTACAAACACTGCGAGAGGCTGTGAGCTAATGACCAGCAATGAGACCGACAATTCCAACAGAGGCTTCCACAAAAGCCTAAGTTCATTGCTTAGTAGAGGTCAAAAAACCCCAAATCACATGTTATCAGAGGAAGAACAGAAAAACCAAGCGAGGAACCCTCATGTTGTCATTCCACCCTGTGCCTGAATCCCACAGACTGCGTGCACCTCCGGAAGAACAAATACAAAAGCTTTTGGGCCAGTACCTCTGGCCGAGGAAGTTTCCAGGCCACCACTTGCTGGAAAAAAGGACCGGATGCAGACCTGTTCTTATACCCTTTCCCAGGCAGCTGCTGTTAACTGGTCAGGAGAGCACCGCACTAAACCAACGCTTGGTTTCTCTCTGAGGGGCCGCTCTCCTTGCTCTTGGGCTACAAAGCTGTTGCATTAAGGGTTTTTACTCCTTCTGCATCAGTGGCAGAGACTTCTAAGGATGCCTGCTGGCACAACAGGAAAACCTGTCCCCGTTCCATTGGAGAGGTGTGCGTGCCAGCCGACACAGCTGGAAAAGCT
This sequence comes from Rissa tridactyla, assembly GCF_028500815.1. Classification (NCBI taxonomy): domain Eukaryota; kingdom Metazoa; phylum Chordata; class Aves; order Charadriiformes; family Laridae; genus Rissa; species Rissa tridactyla. The sequence goes on from NC_071467.1 coordinate 102,020,100, forward strand.
TGCTACACGGTACCTGTCTTGAGCGAGAATGTCAGAATGACAAAGAACACCCAGTGGCATCTTGAAACACTTCTTCCCTGAAACGCTTCCCTTTCGTCAACAGCCCGGTTTTATCGATCACTAACGCAGTTGGTGCCCCTGTGCCACGGGGCTACCATGTCTTTGTCTGGGATATAGGGGGAAGGTGGCAGAAGCCAGGCACCCAAGACACTGGCTGGAGGGGACGACGTGAGACTAGGTAAGGAGTCACTGTCAGACAACTCGCAGCAAGCGAATCCAAGATTTCTGCTTTGTAATCCACAAGAAATGGGAAAACTTGCAGCCGTGTCACAGGGGCAAAATCCAAAACCCTTCTCCTAATTCACAACACAACAGCAGTGACTGAGCGGTTACTTACAGCAAAGTCTCACAAATCTGGTCCCCTTCTTGTCCCAGGGAGTCGTAGTATTTGACCGTCTTCTTTCTGGTGTCGATGACCTGTTATTAAAAGGTGACTGTTAGACAAAGCGCAACCTTCTGCTGCACAAACCTCAATGATTTTTCTTGCTGGCTTTTTCTCCCCACCCAACTCTAAATAACAAGCCCGTTTGACTCACCGCTAGTGTCCAGTGCAAGCGCAAGTTAATGGGCACTAAGATGATGTCCTTGTGGAAGAGATCCACACGCCTGGTCCATCTTCCTACGGCTTCGTAGCCCCCAGAAGTAAGTTTTTCATAAAAGAATGAACTAAAAGCGTGGACTGATGGATATCCTTCTTTCTTACTTCTTTCCATCACAAGGCCCATGTAGAAATTAATGACCTGTACCATAAAGAGGAAGCTTGAGATGTAAAATAAGACACTAGCTTACCAAATGAAAAGCACAGCAACGTCTCTTTTCTGGCCACCCTGAAGTACGCAGCTGAGAGAACTCCAGCCTCAGCTGTCAGCTTTTGTTGTGAGAATTTCGCACTTGGTTACAGTTGTTTATCAGACTGCACTTTGGTAAAAACACCTGCCACCCACTCCAAGAACCTAGACTAACTCCTGGAAGCTGCACAAGACAAGTAAAGGAACTGCCAGAAGCACTGGACCCTTCAGTACCTAATATAAGAACTGTGCAGAGATTTCTGGGCTCTGCAGTGCAGCTCATCAAATCACTTTGCAAAGACTTCTGTACACCCTGAAGGGGTATTTTGAAATAAACGCTCCGTTAGAAGATCCCTGTGCTGCAGCTACTTTTACCTCATCGTTTAGCCAGCAAAGGTTCCTTAGGGTGCGGATGTCCTTGCGCGTGACCCTTAGTTTGAAGACACTGCTCATGATCTCATCCGGCTCACCTTTGCCTAATGCGGCAATGACCTCTCTCTCCATGGCCTGAAATGAACAATTAAATGGGGAAGGACTTGTGAAACAGAGCATCGAGCATGCCAACCTGTGGGCAGCTTTCAACTCAAACACGGCCTGGAAATGAAGCTCAGGTGACAGAGCAACCGCCTTTGCTGGGTTTCGGCTAGGTTAGAGTGCTAAATAGAGTGCTAGTGTTTCAAGCGGGGAGAAGAATAGGGACGGAAAGAGACACGCACACAGAGCCAAAAGAAACAAGAACCACGATTAAAAGAGACTCTACCTGGTCATAAGATCACCCTGAGACGGCTCTGGGCAGCAAACGTCTAGCCATTTGATATCTGCACAGAAAAACAGCAGTATTAAAAAAGTCAACTTTCAATTTCACTTTTCAAGTCAAAAGAAGTACAGAAGCCAGAGTTTTCTAAGGTAGGTGAAACCTAAGAAAGATCAGGCATATTAAATACTTCTGTAACATGCGATACCTGTCCTCCTCTTTTTTGCTGCAGTCTCAGCAGGATCGTCCGCAGCTGTACAAATGCTGAGGAAAGAACACACAGAACAGTGGTTTGGAACTTCCTTCAGCTTCTGCCAGGCTGACTCCCCTTCACAGGACCCAAACTTCCAAAGTTACTTTTCATAGCCCAAAGGTTTCCCCCTCCGAGCGCCCCTGGCATCATCTCAGGCACACACACCCAACCGCCACCGCTGAGCATCCCCCACCGACACCCCCCAAACGGACCGCTCACACAGAGCTAATTATCCCACTACAGCATATTAGGCCTCTCTGCCTCATTCTGTTAACGCTTTCTAACCTTTGACATTTGTTCCCATCACCAAAAACTCGCGGAAGTTAATATGTCACGTTTCCTTCTTTCCTCAAGGAAAGCAGCGTACCAGCGACTCCTAAGCCATCCATCAGTCACTACACCGAGTTGCAAAGAAAAGACTAAGTAGGACAGGAAAGAAAAGGTGGGAAAGCAACTCATGCATACGCCCACTTCAATAACTCACGGCTAAATCAGTGCCCGTGAACTAGGTTTTGAAACGATTCTCGGCTGCACCCTTTCTTATTAAGCCTAAGTCCAAATACTAGATCAGTTGATAACAACGATAAAATCCAGTAAAACTTTGTACTTTGGGAATGGAGCACAAAGGTTGTTCCCGGCTGGTTTTTTCCTCTGCTTGCCTCCCAAAATGCCGTGACAGACGGCAAGGATTCTTGCAAGAATTCTTTGGTCTTTCTTACACAAAATAATTTCTTTTAAACTGTTATGCCCCCGAACCCTGCTGGAACCCCTGCGAGCCCACGCCGAGCCCCGCCGCCCCGCAGGGGGGGCTCTGGGCGGGCAGAGAGGCCGAGCCCAGCCCAGCAGCGTGGCGGGAACCCCAGGGCGAGACACCCCACTGCGCCCCAGCCCGCAGAGCGGCTAACGGCTCAAGCCCCTCAGGCCGAGGCGGTGGGGCCGAGGCTCCCGCTCCCCGCAAGCAGGCCCCGGGGGGGTTCCGCAGCCCCCACAGCCGGGGCAGGCCGCGGGCGACGGGCTTGGACGGTGGGGCGATGGGACGGGGCGATGGGACGGGGCGAGGCCCTCGGGCAGCCCGGAGGCGGCGGGGCGGCTCGCTGACCTGGGCGGCGGCCTCTTGGGCGGCGGCGAGACCCTCGGGCGGCGCGGGGCGGCGGCGAGGAGGGCGCCGAGGGCCCCCAGCAGCCATGGCCACAGAGGCCTCGCGCCGGCACGCGGCGGAAGGGCGCCCGGCCCGCGAGCCCGGCGCCGCCTTCCTATTGGCTGCCGGGGAGCGCCCCCGCCCCTGCGAAATGGAGGGGAGGGACGGGGAGGTGGCGGGGCGCGCGCATGCGCGGTGCCATCTTGGCGCTGCCTGAGGGAGGCGGTAGCGGCCGCCCAGCCCTCCGCCGCCTCCTCCCCGCTTGGGCCGGGCCTGTGCCGGCCCGCCCCCGTCCAGGTGAGGAGCTTTCCCTCCCAGAAAGCCCCGAGCCGAGGCCTGGGCGGCCGTGGAGGGGGACGGGCTCGTTTCCCTTTAGGGAGAGGCCCCACAGAGGCCCGGGGGGCCCGTCGGAGGCCGGAGGGGCCCCGCGGAGGACCCAGAGGCTGGAGAAGCCGTTCCGCCTCCCGCAGGACGGAGGCGGGCATCACGGGCCCTTGCGCGCCCCCTGCTGCCTCCTGTGCTCCCCGGCGGTGAGGGAATGGCATTGCCGGGCTTACCCAGCGCTATGGAGGTAGCGCAGCCACCGCTTTTTGCCCATCCGCTGGGGAGCTGCGGTGCCTGCGCCCGGCTCCGCCATGGCAGCGGTGCAACTAGGGACGCGGACGCGGCGTTCGACCATGGTGACGAAGCGTGATGTAGCGGCGGCCAAGGGCCCGCTGCAGGGAGCCCGGCTAAAGCGGCCGCTGTGGGGCTGGCAAGCAGGCTGGCGAGTGCTGGGCTGGCTCCTGGTGGCCTCGGCTGGCTCTCGGGGGCAATCCCTTGCCCTGCCCCGCTGTTAAAGGGGGTTTTTTTGATACAGTGCTTCCTAATGGTTTAAGAGCTGTTGCCTCTGGGGAGAAATGTGCACGTGTTGCTGCAGCCGCGTCCTGGAGAGACTTTTCTCTCCTGGAGGGGCACATGAGGTGTGAAAACGAATTTTGAAGTCTAAGAGGAGCAAAGGGGGCAGATGAAAGCTCTCAGGGCAGGAATGGCCGTTTGGGGCAGCCCTTGTCACAGGAGGTCCCACTAGCTTTTTATGCCTGCAGGGAGTCTTAAGTGATGGTGGGGTCTGGTTTAATGAAAACGACCTTCCTTGTTCCTTTAGGAACTTAATTGCCGCTTCACTTCTGCTTCAGGGCTCTGGCCAAGGAAGATGCCAGAGCGCTGGACGCAGAAGTGGATGTGGCAGAGGGCTTGCAGGCAGGCTGCAGGCAGGGTGGGCGGTGGGAGCAGCCCCGCAGAGGTCAGGGCAGCCCCATGCAGGGCCTGCGACTTGGAGATGAGTTGCCTTCTCCCTCCCTCTCCTCTGCCCATCCCGTGTGTCTTAGCTGAATCCTGCAGCCGAGAGCTGGAGGGGGCGCAGGGCGTTTGTTTGAGTTCCTGGGTAAGGAAAGATGCGAGGGTTTTCTCGCTTTAGCTCCGTGAAGCCAAAACTCACCTGCAGCGCTCCTGTTTCTGTCCACAGCGGAGAGAAAGCCAGAGCGCTGAACCCACGGGACAATATTCCAGGAAAGGGGGAAGGGTGGTCTTTTGGGGAAGGGCTCTTCCCTGCCCCCAAGGCAGATGTGGCCCACGTGAGACTCGTACAGCTGCCCTGTGGCACAGGGTGATGCTGAGGCTTCTCTCCTGCCTTGGGACCCCCTACCCTGGGCACAGGTGTGGAGCCAGCCCTGGGGCTGCAGGATTCCTCTGCCAGGCATGTCCCCCCACCCGCAGTTTCTCCCACCCTGCAGCAGAACCCACCACAGGACAATTCTCAGAAAAAGCAGAGAAATCTTCTCTGGGGACTCTGTTTGTTATTCTAAAGCAGCTCCTCTGTGCTTCCTGGTAACACCACTTCCTTGTCCTCACCAGGACAGGGGTTTTAATGCTGTTAAATGATTTTAAAACACCTGTGTGAATGGCTTTGTGTGTGCTGGAAAAGTACCTGACAGTGATGGCAGGGTCAGTGTGGCTGCGGTGCCCGTCCAAAGGTTTTGTCCCAATCGGATTCCTTTGTGCGTGGTGTTTGGTGTGGAGACTGTTGTCATCTCTAAACATCAAAAACCAAACACATAAAAAAGTGACAGTTTCATTAAATTAATGCCACCAGACTGAGAGTCTTTCTTTTTGGAGTGGAGTCTCTTGTTGCACCTTACATTAAATGCTTTTTTTTTCCCCTCTCTGTCTCCTGTATATGGCAAAAAATTCCCATTTTTCTAAAGGCAAATACAACAACAGCTGGATGTGCCAGAGGCTGTACGTCGTAATTCCTGGCATGTCTTTACAGTGCAGTTTTACATCAGTTACATTTCTCAGTGCCTGTGATTTATGCAGCTGATGGTCAGGACTTAATTCCTTACTGCGCCTTTGAGCTTCTTGCTCAGTACATTGATGTGTAATGACTCAAAATTAGGATATTTGGTGCACGTAAATCCGGAATCCCGTCACCAGACATTGACATGTTTACATGGATTACTGGAGTCCCATCTCCGATCCGATAGTGAATGCAGATCATTCCAGAATCTGAGCTCATTAATTGTGCGTTACCCAAAGTCTGTGCCTTTAGAGCAGCTTCAGTGTGAAAGCAGCTTCACACACCTGGATGCTGAAGCTGCATATTTCAAATTAGTGGCACAACAAACTGAACAATTAACTTTGGGGCTGGAGGAAGGGTTGGTAATTTTAGCTATACCCCTAATTTTAGGTATGGAAAGCATAATATACTTAACCTGGCATTTCAATCTCTTTATTTCGCATGTGTTCGGGATGATGCCGGGTGGCACAGCGCTATCCCAGGCTCCAGCGCTGCGACTCCCCACAGCGCGCCTTTGCTGGGGCTTTCGCTGGCTAATCTTGGCGGTTCTTTGCCTTGGGCACCTTCCCCCTAAATATGAGTCCGTTTGTCAACAAAGCTGCCTCATGACTCGTGTGTGTTTAGCCGGTCAGCCCGTTCTGTACAGTCGCTCTCTGTGGAGTGGGATCGCACGCGGCAGCAGAAGCGGTTGGAAAAACAGCTTATATTTCACGCCGGGTAGCTCTGAGGCTGAAACTCGCTCGCTCTTTCCCACTGCCCCAGTTCAGCAAGGTCACGCGTTACAATGCGGCGCCTGTAGTTAAGGTGCATCGTAGCCGGTGGGCTGTATTTCACCCAAGCGCCGTGTCTACAGCGTGCCGGGCTGGGGAACCTCACGCGCATGCCAACAGGGCACCTAAAGGCACATGGTGGGAGCGGAGATGACTTTCCTTTGAGGACCTCGCAGCTTGTCCCTGCTTCCCACCCCAAAACGGGCACTCCAGGAGGCAGACTCCGTCTCGTGGCCAAGCATGGGTCTGGGCGGTCTTACTTGGGGTGTAAAATCGCAGACCGTGAACTCGGCTCCTGCCTGAGCTGAGCAGGGCACATCTGAATTCCTGCCCATCTTCTCCCCTGCGCACCAACCGTTCCCAGACGTTCCTCCTTCTCCACGGGCTGTCGCGGTGGTGTTTGTCACTCAGCTCAGAAGGGACACCGCCATCACCACCACTTTGTGGACCGAGAAGGACTAGGAGTGCTGGGCAGGGGTCCCTCAGCTTCCCGCCACCATTGCCGTGGCAGGGGCTTGCATGGGGGTGGCACATCATCTCACCGAAGCCCGGCTGCAGTGTCTGGTCCACATCTGATCTGGGCTGGGAGGATGGGTTTGGGGGAGGCGTGCGGAGACCCTGTTCTGTCCTCCCGGTGTCACCAGAGAGGTGGTCGGCACTCCTGGAGATGGGCTCTGCTCCCTCCCCTGCTGCGTGGTGCGAGGCAGGGAAGGGCGAGGACCTTCAGGGCAGCCACAGGGGGCTTCCTGGGAAAGCCCTGCTTGTTTGGGAATGTCTCAGCGGTCCTCTGTGGGTGGCAAGTGCTTCCTGTAACTGCTCCAACGTAACTCCCTCTTCTGCTCTGAGAAACCCACAACAATTTATTGTCGTTTAGACGGTTATTCTCTCACCCGCTGACCCCTCCCCACCCAGGAAGGGGAACTGGGAAAAAAAAAAAAGGAATGTATCTGAGAGAAAATGGCCATGTGAGCCAGCCTCCCTACTGTGAGAGATTAGATTAAGAGCAAAACAGGTGGCAGAAGATGGAATTAGTACATGGGAAAAACGAGAACTGAGAAGGTAGAAAACATGTTGTGCTAATGACTAAGCAATTTACTATGAGAATTCTTGTAACCAATCTGATGTGTGAACGAACTGCATGCACAGCGCGTGGACAGTGTAACTAGCTAATCAGAAATAAGCGAGTCGCGTGTACGGCTACAACACAGGGTATAAAAGATGATGATCTGTGCTTAATAAACGGCTTCTGTTGATTCACATTGGATCATCTGGAGTCCAGTTATTTCTCCTCATCTGGCGGTCTCCGGTGCTCTTGCACTGGAGACCACTGGAGTCCGCTGGAAACCGCCAGAGTCCATCGGACACCACCGGAGACAGCCAGACACCACTGGAGACCACCAGAGACCTCCAGACAACGTTGGAAACCACCGGAGACCCTCACAGACCACTGCAGACCACCACAGCCTCTCAGACTCCCCTGCAGCGCCACCCAGGTTATTGGGGCCTGGACTTGGCAGCGTTTCACTCTGAGGATGAGAAAGCCAGTGGGGGGTGGCTGTCCTCAGCTAGCCCTCGCCTCAGCTAACCAAGGGGTGGCTGAAGAAGAAGCCAGACCCACCCTGGCTGTGCCCACACAATAGCAACAGGGCACCAAAGATGCCCCAGCCCTGGAAACATTCGAGATGCACACACAGCTCTTCCTTTGCGCAAGCACAAGAGTTCCGCACTGACACAAGGAAGTTTGGGCAAGGCTGGCCAAGAAACCACTCAAAAACCAACGAAAACCAATCAAAAACAATCAAAGCCAGTTAAAAAGCCAAGAACAAACCCAAGAAAAAGCAGGAGCCCTTGCCATCGCACAACTTCCTCCAAAGCATCCCCGCCAAGCTCCTCGTCAGACACCTCTACCAGGACGGGATGCCAGCATCTACCCATGCAGAAGAGGTGGCACCACTTCCCGAGGGCTGGTGGAGGGGGCATGGGAAAGAAGGGCCCATGCAACCCTGGACTATCAACAAAAGAAGTGTTTATTGGTGGGAGATGTTGCAGGCGACCCTGCAGGATGGCCACAGACTTTTTCTTCTCCCACCTAAGTTGGGTGCAGAGGCTTGGCTGCCCATAGGGAGGTGGCCCGGTGGCTCCTGCGAGGCCGTTGGTGCCATCTCATGGAAGGAGCCAGGGTGTGCTGCTGTCGTGCCACATCATCCCTGTGCAGCTGCATCCACTTCCATGGGTTCCTCCATGTCTCCAGGTTAGTCCACCTCCATGGGTTCTTCTAGATCTTGAGGTCGAGCCACTGCCACGGGCACCACGCTGCTCCCTGCTGTATTGGCAGACGTTAGCCACACGCCACGCCTTGCTGGATTGACATGCGTAGCCTGCACATTGTTCTTCAATGCTGCCAGGTGATGCCCATGCCTGGGTCTCACACCATTCCCTGGCAGGCAGACGCGCTCGGGCTGCACCCCGTTACCTGCTGGGCCTAAAGCCAGGCACTGCATGCCGTGGATGGCCGAAGCCAGGAGGATGGGGCTCATGCCATGAGGCCTGATCTTCTTCCTCCTCCTCCTCCTGCGCTGATTGCGCTTCCTGCTCCTGGCAGGTGCCTTCCTCCTCCACACTTGCAGGGCGCAGCTCTGGGGCGTCCCACGCCAAGGTGGGCAGCCATCTGCCTTGCTCCTCTTCCTTCCAGCCATGCTTGGCATGGGAGGGCCAGGAAGCTCAGCAAACTGGGGGCCAGCTGCACAGGCCCCTGCTTTTATAGGTGCCCAGCAACAGGCAGTGAGGTGGCTGCTGACATCAGGAGCCCACTCTGATGTCGATTGTGACTCATGCCTGTGGCCAAATACAGCAGGTTTGGGCATGGGGGGCCTGTGGCCTGAAACGTGCCCAAATGCTGGCAGAAGGATGAGGGCCCATGGGGCTGAGGGCCCCTTCCCTGGGGCTTGCTCCGCTCTCCCATCATGCTTGCCCAGGAGAAAGGCTGTCCCTTGGAGACAGGGACCATCCTCCAGCTCCCCTCATCACCCCTGGCCTCCAGCCCCCTCCTCGTCCCACACATTCACAGAAAGAGAAAGCTTGGAAGGCACCTCTGGAGATCAGCTACTCCAACCCCCCTGACAAAGCACGTTCAACTAGAGCAGCTTGCACAGGAACACGTCCAGGAGGGTTTTCAGTGTCTCCAGACAAGGAGACTCCACCACCTCCCTGGGCAGCCTCTTCCAGTGCTCTGACACCCTCAAAGTAAAGAAGTTCCTCCTCATCTTTACATGGAACTTCCTGTGCTCAAGTCTCTGCCCGTTACCCCTTGTCCTCTCACTGGGCACCACTCAAAAGAGCCAGGCCCCATCCTCCTGACCACCCGCCTTTCAACTATTTAGAAGCATTGAAAAGATCCCCCCTCAGTCCTCTTTTTTCCAGACTAAAAAGACACAAATCCCTCAGCCTTTCTTCCTAAGAGACATGGTCCAGTCTCCTCATCAACTTTGTAGCCCTTTGCTGTACCCTCTCCAGCGGTTCCCTGTCCTTCTGCAACCGGTGAGCCCAGAACTGGACACACCACTCCAGAGGCGGCCTCACCAGGGCAGAGTAGAGGGGGAGCATGACCTCCCTCCATCTGCTTGCCACGCTCTCCTGGATGCACCCCAGCATGCCATTGGCCTCCTTGGACACAAGGGCACATTGCTGCCTCACGGTCATCCTCTTGTCCACCAGGACTCCCACGTCTCTTTCCACACAGCTGCTCTCCAGCAGCTCAGCCCCTAACCTCTACTCCTACGTGGCCTTATCCCTCCCCAGGGACAGCACCCTACACTTGCCCTTCTTCAATTTCAGAACGGTTCTCTCCGCCCAGCTCTCCAGCCTGTCCAGGGCTCGCTGGATGGCGCCACAGCCTTCTGCTCTGTCAGACACTTTTGGGGCATCACTCACTCACTCACACTTTTGGATCATCAGCAAACTTGCTGAGGCTGCACTCTAGCCCTTCCTCCAGGTCAGTGAGGAAGAGATTGAACAGGACTGTGCCCACTACTGACCCCTGGGGAACACCACTTCTCACTGACCTCCAACTAGACCCTGTGCCCCTAAACGCGACCCTCCGAGCTCTAGCTTTCAACCAGTTTTCAAGCCACCCCACTGTCCGCTCATCTAACCCACACTTCCTAAGTTTCCTTTGGAGGATGCCGTGGGAGAACGTGGCAAAAGGACCCCCTATTACAACTCTTGATTCCATCAAAGCAATCCTAAGACTCTTCACACATTTGTTTTACAATTGACAGAACCCTCTTGGCTTTGGCCATGTTATCACCTGCTACCATTCACTTCTGAGGATTTGCACATGCCAAGCCCCCTGCAAGCGCTGTTAATGTGTAAGATTTGTCTGAGGTGACACGATTTTGTTGCAACTTTCCTCTGTAACTCTTTTCCAATGTCTTTTTTTGCCAGAAGGAAAGGGAAAGTGAAGAAGAAATAGAAGGGGAAGAGGGAAAGGAAGAGGGGTAGGGAAGTCCTGTAGACTAATAAAATGTGGTACAGTGCCAGCAAATAAGGGCAAATAAAAAAATCTGAAAATCCCAGAGATCCCGTTCCAGAGTATATATCAAGGGAATGCCCATTAGCAACAGCATCCAGGCCCGGTAATAATCACAGCTTTGGGAGTCGGGGGGGGAATCAATATCAACTAAGTGGGCTTAGTATTCTCCTCTACCCATTACGCACAGCAGCATGTAAAACATCCTCTCCCGCAGAACGCCAGCTTTAATGGGGGAGGAAAACATCACTTTTAATTTGGCAGCAGCGCTGACATTCGCATGAAGAACTTGCAGAGTGTCCTTTTTCTCCGTGCCTTTTCATTCTTTGCTCACTTCCTACAGGGAAGGGACCTGCAATCTGAATCTCATCCTTTGGGAGCTGCTCATGAACCCGGTGTGCAACCCTGCATGGTAAAAACATTCCCAGGCTTTTGGCCACGCAAGAACTAGCACTGCGCTCTCGTCAGAGATTGCTTACTTAGCTTACAGCAGCCCACCCCTGCAACATCAAAGGTCTCGCGGCAAGAGCCAGACCCCAGAGATGCCACAGAAATCACCATCTCCACCCCTGGACCCAAGCAGATACAGGGCAAGTACCAACAGCAGGAATTCCTGATGACCATCACTCTGGCCATCCACCACCAGCCACCCCACGGAAAGGGCCAGCTGGCCACCTCACCCAGAGGCGTACAAACCAGGCAGACTCCTTTCAGGTGCATTTTCAGGCAGAGCAGACAGAGAGCACACAGCTCTCAAGCTAAAACACCACTCTGCAATCAAGAGAGAGCGCAAAAAGCTCCCAGAAATTGAGAGTTTCACTTCACAGCCTGGAAAACCAGACAGATAATGGTGCTGAGAGGGAGAGAGATTAGGACAGGGAGTTCCAAAGGGAGCACGGGGCAGCTTAACCTGCACAGGGACTGCCACTTCCCATCACACAAAGACCTTTGAAAAGCAGCATTTCCCTGGCACTTTCACCTTAAAAACGCTACATGCACATGAACACGTGCCTCCAGGAAGAGATTTCAGCCAAACATACATTGCCACCTCCCAGGTTTTCCCAGCAAGTTGAATGTTTCCACCATGTGAAGGACTGGAAAACAAGTTTTCCATAGAGCAGAGCAATCAAGAAACAAGAACTTCCTCCCACACCAATCACAAGCTTGTCGCCATCCTTAGTTGGTGAAACTGTGACCCAAGCACACTCGGACAAAGCCGAAAAAACTTTCCTCATTTCACAAGGGCAAGGAAGTAGAATCGCTGTCACCTCAAAGGTACTCAAGGACAATTTGTATCCATGCATGGTTACACATACATATCTGTAACATATGGTTACACATACATTACCCACCTTTTTTCTCTTGGATTTCAAGGAAAAAGTAAAATGGGATGGAAGCTGGCTTGCTTTCTAACATCTAGAGGGATGGACGGAATGGAGCCCAGGGAGACAGGCAGTCGGGGCAGAGCAGCCTGCACAGGGAATCCTCCCAGTTTCACTTGGGCACAGCAAGGCTCTTGGAAAAACACACAGACACCTGCCCCTTTGACAAGCCTCACTTTGCCCTAAGACACTGCACACAAACAACAAACTGCACTCTCCAAACTGCTCCAACAACCAGTCCCAAAACTCCTCGTCCCTCCTCACATAGAATCAGAGAATCATTTAGCTTGGAAAAGACCCTTGGGATCATCGAGTCCAACCATCAACTGCACTCTACAAAGTTCTCCCTTACACCATATCCCTTAACACCACATCTAAACAAGTCTTACACACATTCAGGGATGGTGACTCCACCACCTCCCTGGGCACCCTATTCCAGTGTCTGACCACTCTTTCTCTGAAGAATTTTTTCCTAATGTCCAGCCTAAACCTACCCTGCTGCAGCTTGAACCCATTCCCTGCCTTCCTTCCCTGCCCCACCAATTTGACTTTTTCTCTTGGAGAGGCAACAAGAACCCTTACAGATGCTTTGACACAAATGCAGAAATGGCAACAGCTGACAGAAAAGTGCAAAACACGTGCTAAGGCAACCAAGAAAGCTTGGAAACAAAGCCAAGGCTCCCAAGGGTTATATTCTGGGCTCGTCCCAAGCAAGCGCAGCTGGCAACTTGGAAACCTGCCATCCTCATGCCCACGATTGCCTGACGGAAGGCTCCAAAACCAAAGTGCGCAGGCAACTCGTACCGAAACCCAGCAAAAGGATCGAGAGCGGCTGCCTAGCAAAGGCAAGTTTCTGGGGCGGAAGAAAATACAGGAGGCAGAATGCAACACAAACCCCAACAAGAGCTGCAGGGCATCTCCACAGTTGAAAGGCATCTCTTGACAGAAGGCAGCTGTCAACAGCTGTCTCTTCCCTCTCCTTCCTGCCAAGAGGAGGAAAGGAAAGAGAGGAAGGAAGGAAGGAGGAGGGAGACAAGGAAGGGAAGAAGAGGAAGGAAATCAGGCTCACCCATTGCAAAGCTATAGCCACCCATGCTGAAGGGAGCACTGTATGAGACGGACTGCAAATTCCCCGACGAGGGGCAGAAGGCCCTCCAAGCCTTCAATGGAAGGCCTCAAACACCCACAAGGAAAGAAATAATGCAGGCCTGGCCTTCAAAGAACTCAGAAGGCTAACGCTTCTGGCCCCTGAAAGCGTGGCAGACCTGTCTTGTGAAGACAGGATGGTTCTGCCACTCGTGTGGTGAGCTTGCTAGTTCTCAAGGCCATTGTGTCCGAGAAGTGACCTTGGCTTCATTAGCCGCCAAATGCATAGGAAAGCGCACACCCCCGCACATGCTGATGAAGATTAGAGAGATCATGCTCAACATGTAGGACTATGGCACTCCTCTCTCCACCCAAATCATGCTACACATCACCTGGGAGAAGGGAGAAACCTGACACAAGGCTGTCCTTGGCAAGGGGGGTGGACCATGCTAATGCAGCAGACATCAAAGGGGAAAATAAGAGCCCCTAGCGGGGATCAAAGGAGAAACAAAAGAAGAAGATACTGCCCGGCAAGATTCTTCCCAAGAAAGAACACCATACCTGGGAAGATTTTTCCAAGAAAGAAGAAGATTATGCCTGGGAAGATTCCCTGAAAAAGACGCTGCAACCAGCACCGGCCATCTCTTCACCTCTGGCTTTTGCTCTGGCTTTGCAAGTGGTTTTGGAGCTGAAAAATCTCTGGCATTTCAGGCTCATCATGATTTGACTCATTGGGAAGCAAGGAGAAGGGGAAGACGGGAAGGGGAGGAAGGGAAGGGGAAGGGAGGGCCAGGGAAAAAGCTGTTGTAGTTGTTTTGTCAGCATGAGTAGCAAGAAAGACATGCAGAGCAACAAACAGAGCAAGCCTCTCGCTTTGTTCATCAACAAACTCAATCCTTAGGCACAGTCAGAAATGTTTAGCATCTATAGATCATGGGCCTGGGCTCAAAAGGAACATTTCTCCTCCACACGGACACAAATTGAGGAAATAACTCTAGTGGTAATGTGGGGACTTAAAAAGTGAAAAAAATGCTCTCCTCTCTTCTTAGGCACTTTGGAGGCTGCATGCAGACTCCTGTGTCCCCTTCTGGTGAGGGGCTGCGGCACAGGGCACACAAGGGCAGGCTGAGGGAACTGCCGCTGTGCAGCTGGCAGGAGAGAAGCCTCAGGTATGGCTCTCACTGCTCATCTGCCACAACACTGACATTGCTTTCTGTGAAAAATAGTGAAGGTATTGTTGGCTTTCGCCACAATAACAAGGCTATAAATCTTTGACTTATAAGGATAACTAACCTTTAGTAAATTAGGAACCATGAGAAACCTCAAAGATAACAACTAACAGCAGCTATGAAGAAAAACATCATGAAGAAAAACATCCGAGAGAAACAAAAGAGAACTTCTCCAAAAGACTCCACAAGTGATTAACAGAAGGAAACAGATACATAGGAGAAGGGACCTGATCCTACCAGAAGGAAACAGATGCATGGGAAAAGGGAACTGAAGATTCAGAAGGAAACACACAAATAGAAGGGAAAAAGGACTAATAATAATCAATCATTATCAACAATTACTCTGTCTAAAAGAGTGAATGCGTATGCAATATTCAATGTATATAAGACATGGTTGAAGTGTTACACCCAGCGCTGTGCTTTTGCTTTATTGACTTTGTCCCTATCATAAAATAAGTGCCATTTCTGTTTAAGGGATCTGGCTATTTATTACAATTTGGGGGCTCGTCCGGGATAATTCACTTGGTCCCAGTGGGCTCCGAGACCCCGAGCAGGAGGTGCACCCCACCGATTTCGGCGGCCTGCTCGGAGGACTTCCTGGTGCCTGTTGAGACTCCAAGCTGATAATCCCACGAGAGGAGGGACTCATAAAGCAAAAGGGGTAAGTCTCCCCAGGAAAAACCGCGGTAGTCCATAATTCTTGTGCACGAAGACCCAGGCAAGAAAACAGGACTGTAAGTACTGCTTGGTTGGGCGGGTTTGGGGCTTGATTGCTGTGTGTGTGGAACTCAGACCGGACAGTCCGGATCTGCGGAGCGAGTGTGGAGTCTTTCTAACCGCGGTTCCAATCTCCCACGAGGGAACTGGCCAGTAAAGAGACGAAGCGTCAGAGATTGAGTGAAAGACAGCCCCGGGAAAATTGGGTGCTTGACTGCTCTGGTGAGCGGAAGACAGCCCCAGGGAAAAGGGGAGCGGGAAAGCGCCGGCAGATATACCCCAAGACAGTCCTTTGGGGATAAAATTGGCTAATTGGAATATTGATCCGGATACTAAAAATAAGGATAAAGTTAAAATGATTCAGTATTATATGACAGAATGGACAAAGGAACCTATACGAGCAGACCATTTGTATTGGCCTAGATATGGGTCCTTTCAAGGGTGGATGTGCCAGGCTTTAGACCTTTATGTAAACTTTAAAGAATCATTCAGCCCAGAGGAGAGTGAATATGCCTCCTGCTGGAAAGGGGAGATTTGGCCAAAAGGAGTTAGTACCTTTAAAATATCTGAGATCTCAAGGGAAGAAAAGGAGAAGCAGTGGGATCCTCTGGAAGTTTTGTCCCCTCCCTACCACCTCCCTCCAACAGCCCCCCCTTCTCCTGGAAAAGAGCTGACACCTAGTGCTAGGAGAAGGTCGGACAGCTCTCAGAGGTTAATTGAAAAAGTATCACTTACAAACTCTCCTAGGTTACGGCAGAAAACTTCTGTTAAAGTCAAGGAATCGGAAGACCAAGACACGGTGCAGGAAACACCAGGAGTTACTTTATTCCCCTTAAGGGAAGTACCCCTGGGGGGAGCACAAGGGGGGGATAGGATTTGTAAACGTTCCTTTGACGCCCACTGAAGTCAGGAACTTTAAAAAGGAATTAAAAGGGTTACTGGAAGATCCAATAGGCCTATCAGAAAAATTAGAGCAATTCCTAGGCCCTAATATTTATACCTGGGAGGAAATGCAGTCAATAATAAGTATAATATTTTCTCCCGAAGAACGGCAAATGATTAGAACAGCTGGGATGAGAATTTGGGAAAGGGAAAATCAGCAAGGCCCACCTGGGGACCAGAAGATGCCAATAGTACACCCAAATTGGAATCAAAATGATGTAGAGGGTCACAGGAACATGAGTGATTATCGAAATTTAATTATTAAAGGTTTAAAAGAAGCCGCTCCTAGAGGGCAGAATGTAACCGAAGCATTTGATGGGCAGCAGGGAAGGGAGGAAACCCCGACCGAATGGCCTGAAACGCTGCGACCTGACATGAGACAGTGCTCAGGAAGAGATTCAGAGAGTCCCGCGGGGCAAACATTACTGAGAGTTCCATTTGTTACACACGCCTGGCCAGACATTCGAAGAAAATTAAGAGAAACTAGAGGACTGGCAGGATCGGGGCCTGAACGAATTATTGAGGGAAGCTCAGAAAGTATATGTACGAAGAGATGAGGAGAAGGCTAAAGCAAAAGCTAAAATCATAGTAGCCACCATGAGGGAAGGAAATATTCAGAAAAATCCCAGGGTGATGGGGGGGATGGGACGGAATCCTGAGAGGCGGGAGGAGACTTTTAGAGGGAATCAGATCCCTCCCAGAAGGGGACCATCGGGAACTGAGAAAAGGAATGAAGGAAGTGGATGTTTCTATTGTGGGAAACTTGGGCATTTTAAGCAGGAACGTCCTCAAAGGGATAAAGATCAGAATATGTTTAGAGAAATTGAGGATTAGGGGTGTCAGGGGCTCGACCTCCTGGAGGATAGCTATCACCTTGAGCCCTTGATAAACCTAAGAGTGGGCCCCAGGAGGAAGTATTAGAATGTCTAGTAGATACAGGAGCTGAGCGAACTTGCGTTTGTAACATACTTAAAGGATGCGTTATAAGTAAAGAAGTAATTAATGTAATGGGAGCAAAGGGGGAAAGTTTTAAAGCCCCGGTGATCAAGCAGGTGGTTTTTGAAGGTAATGACAAAATAGGTGTAGGGAATATCTTGTTAGTGCCTGGAGCTGGATGCAATCTGTTGGGAAGAGACTTGCAGATCCAGCTGGGGGTTGGAGTAATCCCCGAAGAGGGCAAAATGATTGCAAAAATATTAAGTCAGGAGGACGAATCCAAAATTAATCAGCAAGTTTGGGCTGCAGCGGACATATAGGTTGGTGCAAGACTTACGGAGATGAATAAGAGAACTTTGACTTGGTACCCTGTTGTACAAAACCCTTATATCCTTCTGAGCAAAGTTCCCCCGGAACACAGCTCGTTTAGTGTAGTGGATTTAAAAGATGCGTTTTGGGCATGTCCCCTGGCTGAGGAAAGTTGAGATATCTTTGCTTTTGAATGGGAGGACCCAAACACCGGACGTAAATAGCAGCTTAGACGGACAAAGCTACCTCAAGGGTTTACGGAGTCTCCCAACCTGTTTGGACAGGCTCTGGAGGAGCTGTTACAATCTTTTCACACCCCTCCGAAAACTCAAATCACTCACTTATGAAGGAGGGGAGGCTAGTATTAAACAATATGTAATGCAGACTGCAAAGAACTTGGAACAACTAGGAAATAAAGGGTTGCTCCCACAAACTACCCTGTTGGATTTTAAGATCCATAACACTAAAATTGGAGAACGGGTTTTAGTAAAAACATGGAGAGAGCAATCTTTAACTCCCCAGTAGGAGGGTCCCTTTCAGGTGCTGTTGACTACGGAAGCTGCAGTACGGACGAAGGAAAAAGGGTGGACTCACGCCAGCAGAACAAAAGGACTAGTAGAAGAACCTAGAGATTGGACTCTGACTTCAGCTCCCGGGGACACCAGACTCACCTTAAAACGCCAACCAACGCGGTGATGTATGGGAGAGGAACTGAATAACAACTTAGAAATCACAGAAACTTGGGAAGTGAAACCAGAACTTTATCGTTGGTTTCAGGTACGGCCGGGGCAAACCTTAAGGAAAATTAAATATCCTCCTTGAGGAAGAGCACTCCCATTACAGACAGGAGGGTCGGGGTTCTATAAAACTGAAAACTCTCTGTTTGCACTTGCATGCGATTTATATAAAGAAGATAGTCGGCTATATCCTAACCTTGAGGAAGAACTACAGCCCCCTCCAGTACTCTGTAGTATAGCTTGTCTGATACATCCCTGTGCTAGACATCATAGTTGGGTAAAGTGCGAATGCTTAGGTTGTAAGCAAAATTGGTATTACCATTCATCCCGAAGACATCCCTTCTGTTTAAATTGCCGGAAGCAAAATTCAAGTTTGGCTCAAACTCGGATATGATATACCAATATCGTAACATTAATTTGCGGGTGGGAATTGCTAGTGCTGGTTTTGTGGGAAATTCCCGAAGAATGGTGGGAAACAGTGGTCTCTAACTGTAAAAACCGATTGGCTTGGAAAAAGAGATAAGAACCCTACCTGCTACAAGAGCCAGGGATACCAGATCAAAAGAGGATGGAGGGCAAGACCAGGTTGGCCACTGTACTCGCTGCCAAGAAGAATGATTTCTCGGCTGTTGGAAGCACCCCAATAGGCATGAGAGGCAGGAGTATAAGCCATACTGGACCTCCACTCCTCATATTGTTATTAGCGGTATCCTTAGTATCCAGTAACGAATGCATGAAGTGTTACCAGCAGGTCTCCTGGAATAGGAAGATGGTTTCCACGATGACAGTGCATTCGCATATCAACAGCCGCTGTTATAACTGCCATGAGTTAACAGTGTGCAAATACGACCAACATGAATATTGGGTTGGGAAGAATTTAGGAATAGCTGGAACAAGACTAGGAGTACATTGTCCTAGAGGGGAGCAATGGCTCTGCTTTACTAAAGCCGGGCATTGGGACATATCAGATGGAGGTGGGGTACAAGATATGATAAAAGCCAAAATAGTGAGGACTGCTATCTACCAAAACCAATTAGCCTTAGACTACTTACTGGTGGAAGAAGGGAGCGTTTGTGGAAAATGGAACACTTCAGATTGTTGTTTAAAGATAGATGATAATGGGGATGCAATATTGGAAATAACAGAAGAAATCCGGAAAATTGCGCATGTACCGGTTCAAAAATGGGAATCTATGTTAAATGATAATTGGTGGAATAACGTTTTTGGGGGAACCTGGTGGAAGAAACTAGGCTACGTTCTCTTATGTTCAATTGCTTGTTTATTATTTCTTCCTTGCTTAATCCCTTGTTTTATACGCTTAATTATAAGAGTAGTCCAAAGCACACAAGTAGTTTCCATACCCAAGAATCCAAAATTGGCAGCCTCAGGCTCAACTAAAAAGATAATGGTATTAAGGAACATAAGAAATGCTCCACAACAATTGGAAAAAGCAGAATTGATCTATGAACAAAACAAATGGATTAAGCAAAATGAAAGTTATGGCTCAAGCCAAATGTAGTATAAAAGACAAAAAGGGGGAATTGTGAAAAATAGTGAAGGTATCGTTGGCTTTCGCCATAATAACAAGGCTATAAATCTTTGACTTATAAGGATAACTAACCTTTAGTAAATTAGGAAACATGAGAAACCTCAAAGATAACAACTAACAGCAGCTATGAAGAAAAACATCATGAAGAAAAACATCCGAGAGAAACAAAAGAGAACTTCTCCAAGAGACTCCACAAGTGATTAACAGAAGGAAACAGATGCATAGGAGAAGGGAGCTGATCCTACCAGAAGGAAACAGATGCATAGGAAAAGGGAGCTGATCCTACCAGAAGGAAACAGACGCATGGGAAAAGGGAACTGAAGATTCAGAAGGAAACACACAAATAGAAGGGAAAAAGGACTAATAATAATCAATCATTATCAACAATTACTCTGTCTAAAAGAGTGAATACGTATGCAATATTCAATGTCTATAAGACATGGTTGGAGTGTTAGCTGGTGTGCCTCTGACTTGAGTCATGCACCCAGCGCTGTGCTTTTGCTTTATTGACTTTGTCCCTATCATAAAATAAGTGCCATTTCTGTTTAAGGGATCTGGCTATTTATTACACTCCATAAATTGCCACAATTCCTCAAGTTTCACACAATGGCCACGGGCATTCAGTCCCCTCTCTCACAGCCCACCTGGTCTCGTCACCACCAGCGGATGCTGCAAAATGCTTTCGGGATCCAAATGCCTTCTCAGCCTTCCACCTTAGACCAGCACCCAGAAACAAACCACAGGCGGACTCCAGTAGGGACTTTGGCAACTTTATCATTCATACAATGGTGCAAGGCAGCAGAAAAGAAAGATCATTTGATAAATATAGAAAAAAATCACCCGATAATCAATCAATAAATAACAAAATAAAGATAGAACAAATAATGTTCAAGTTAGCTGGCCTAACTCTGAAGTTCGCCCTGCGCTCAGCAGGAGGAGGGATGAACAGAGCTCTCTGCCAGCCTGAATTATTCCTTTTTGATCAGAACTCTGCAGGAACTGAGCGCTTCTTGAGGGTAGCCTGTTGGTGTCCAATACAGAATCACACCTCCAGTATCAACTCTCTGCTACAGCTAATAACAAAATCTCACCAAGTATTTAGTCGTGTCAGTTTTTATTGGCATAGAACAAGCTTTGCAGAACCATGCCAGTTTTGTCCCTGGGAAATGACCTCTTGTCTCATGTTTCCAGAAGTGTTAAGGTGTGTATGTGTGTGCGTGGGTGTCTGCACCCACGTGCACATGCTGACATTCCACAGACCCCACGTGATCCCTCCCGGGAAGATTTCAATAGCTGAATGCTCCCGAATCAAAGCGTACTGAAGCTAAATCAAAAAGACCATTAAACCAAATCACTGTCATAACTACAACTCAATCTAACAACTCAATCTTAAAACGTGAAGGAAAATAAAAAGATTGGTAAATCAAGAGCAGAAAAAAATGTAAATAATACTGCCTTACTGTTAGTGTTGCTGTTTCAATCAGAATCAGGCAGTCTGGATCATGTCTTGAGACATACAGGGCAAATAAAAAAGTCTGAATATCCTCAAGATCCCATTTTCAGAGTACATTTCAAGGGAAACAGGGATTGTCAACAGCATTCATGTCCAGTAATAATCATAGCTTTGGGAGTGTGGGGGGAAATCAATATCGTCTGATGGGCTTAGTATTCTGCTATTCACATCACGCACAGCAGCACATAAAACATCCTGTCCCGCAGAGCGCCAGTTTTCATGGGGGAGGAAAACAACACTTTGCCTTGTGCAGCAGAGCTGACATTAGCATTGACAAATTTCAGACAGTCCTTTTTCCCCGTGCGTTTTCATTCCTTGCTCACTCCCTACAGTGTTACGACTGCAACTTTACCCACTTGGTATTTGACAGAAATACCAGTTGCTCTCACTGAATCACAGAGCACGCTTTCATCGCTACGCAACAGAACTCCTCAGCCTGCAACTAACTGAGAACCACCCGTTTGAAAAACCCTGCGACTTCAGTAAGGTTTCATGTGCACATCCAACAGCAGAACCACGGCCTGCATGAAAAACTCCTGTGAGTTTTTCTTCAGGGTCCTGTCTGCTATGTGTAAAGCATCCATCTGTAGCTATAGGGATCATCAAATACCAAAACTCAAACTCAATATTCTGAGCTGAGCAACACTGCGCTGCAAGTAGTTTAAGAGAAAGTTAACATATTTGTAATTTTGACTTCAGGTCTATTTCCAAAGCGGTTTAATAACTTGCTCTACTTGAGCTACCAATAAAAAGAAAAACCAAAACAAAACCTGGCAATTTTCTGCCTGTACTTAGCTATGTGGTGGCACTCAAGCAAGAAGGCTTAGCTTTCAGCTGACATGATTCTAACCCAATCACACTAGCCTTCATGAAGCACAAAACAAAAGGGGCAAAAGGGTAACGCGTAAAGAGGAAAACAATAGTATAAATTCTGGGGACTAGATCCAACAGCCACCTAGAACCAACAAATAGGCAACACCCCCTTCCTGGCCCTGGGCCCTCTCTTCCTGCCCTGCAGTGGAAAAAAGCACATCAGTTATTTCCATTTCTCTCAGCGAGACTGAAAGCTTTTCACTGCACTTTCCACCCAACTCCTTGCCCCAGCAGCAACTTGGAAAATCACCTGCACAAATCAAGCGCATCACAGACAAAGGCTCCAGAGACTGCAGATGCTCTAAAGACTTCTCTAGGAAACGCTTCAGTGGGTCACGCTTAGAGAAAACCTTGACCACGGCGGCTCTCAAATACTTTTGCAACACTTCCCTGACAACCTCCAAAGGTTTGCACAGACGTTCAGCTACCAACTGCCTTTCAAGTCAAGAAAGCCCACTCAAGGCAGCAGGCTTCCAGACATCCATTCCAGACATCTCCTAGAGCTCAGGGGCCACCACTGCTCTGGCAACCACCTGCTGGGCAAGCACACCTAAACATGGGCCTCTGCACACACCCACCTGCCCACCTCTCCTCCTGCCTTTCACAGACAGCTCTGCAGCACCACAGAAGAAGGAAGCAAGTACATTCAAGAGCTCCTTACACTCAAGGTGTGCTTTGAAAACATTGGCCAGATGTTTTGCACAAGGCCACCGACCACAATCAAGGGAGCTCCTGCTTTTTTCAGAAAAGAGAGAGGGCAGGGGTGGGGGGTGGGAGGGAGAGTGAAGAGATCAAGAAATGAGCAGACACAGAAATGACACTATTTTCTCCTTTCGACACAATTGGTCCAGGCCAGGGACGGAGAGCACTGCTGGGGGAGAAATCTGGGATGTTTCTTTCCAGGTGGCACTTGTGAAGAAGGATTGCTTTACAGCAATTGCTTTATTGCAAACACCGTTCCCCCTTCACCTCCAATGAGTAGAAAGTAGCTCTAAATATCTAAGGAAGGTGGAAGAGGCACTTGGAGTTGAAACTGAATTACGTGGTACCGGCTGAACAAGTTGTCTACTCTCTCCCCTTTCCCAAGGGGAAATTTGACAGGACTCATCACTCGGCATCACTGTGACAAGTGCAGCAGGAGGCACAAAATCAACAGAAAGAAGACAGAGGGTCATGCAGCAGCATGCCTATTCACTCACATCTAACACTGCAAAAGCTGTACCGTTCACAGCTTCCCTGAGAAACAAAACTAAGAGGAGGAAGGAAAACAGCACTTTTGATGTCACGCTGCCACAGGGACCTGCAATCTGAACCTCATGCTTTGTGAGCTCCTCATGAACCTGGTGTGCAACCCTGCATGGCAACCTCTCACTCCAAATAACTCTGACAGAGGAGGGGGGCAGCCCCAAACACCCCTTGTCTTTATGGATGCCAAGATACAGGCAGCAGAGCACAGCTGTCAACAGCAGGCAGCACTGACAAGGCAGACCATCCACAGAAGCAAGTGAGCAGCACTCCACGAAAACATCGCCAGGCTTTTGGCCACACAAGAACTAGCACTGCGCTCTCGTCAGAGATTGCTTGCTTAGCTTACAGCAGCCCACCCCTGCAACATCAAAGGTCTCGCAGCAAGAGCCAGACCCCAGAGATGCCACAGAAATCACCATCTCCACCCCTGGACCCAAGCAGATACAGGGCAAGTACCAACAGCAGGAATTCCTGATGACCATCACTCTGGCCATCCACCACCAGCCACCCCACGGAAAGGGCCAGCTGGCCACCTCACCCAGAGGCGTACAAACCAGGCAGACTCCTTTCAGGTGCATTTTCAGGCAGAGCAGACAGAGAGCACACAGCTCTCAAGCTAAAACACCACTCTGCAATCAAGAGAGAGCGCAAAAAGCTCCCAGAAATTGAGAGTTTCATTTCACAGCCTGAAAAAACCAGACAGACTTTAGGGACAAAGACAAGGAGATGCTATAATCCACAGCAGGAGTGGTGCTTAGGCATTCCCCCCCGCACCCTTTGCGCCAGGGATGTTGCTCTTGTGCAGGCAGAGAAACCTTCTCCCCTCCCCAAAAGCAGACTCACCCCACACACAGACACCTCTCCCAGACCTCCTTTCAAAGAAGGCTACCAGTGACGCACCTGCACAATTAGCCAGAGATGTCTCAGCACCTTACCAGTACAGTCTGCTCGCAGTCAGAAGGACAGGTCAGGTTAGAAGCAACTAAGTGCAGAATCCAAGTCAGTCTCCAGGAAAACGCGCCATACATGGGCTTGCAGGCTGTCTGCTGATGAGACCTGCCTCTTTTGGGGCTTGCAAAGGTGCCGGTGCCCTCCAACGAACGACAAACTCCCACAAGGCTGAAAATCAAGACACAAGAACAAAACAGTTCATTGCCACAAGGTACACACTTCCCTGGCCAAAAGGCAGTACACAAAAGGGCAACTGCCATTCAGTGGCCAGCCCAGCCCAAACCATGACGCTGATCTTCTTTCTCTGGTTTCTTTCTAGAGTACTTTAAAGAAAGCAATCCTCTCTACTCCACTGCTAATGGAAAAACTTTCAAGACAAAATAACAGAAAATCCACAGCAGCATATTCTTACAGCACAGAGCACAAAACAACAGGAACTCCTGTCCAACCACTGTCCTAAGAAGCAGGAGAAGCTGCAGTTCTGAGTCATCGGATCCAAAATCCGGACTTGTGGGTTTGTGAGCATGAGTAGCAAGAAAGACATGCAGAGCAAACACAGCAAACCTCTCGCTTTGTTCATCAACAAACTCAGTCCTTAGGCACAGTCAGAAAGGGTCAGCATCTACAGATCATGGGCCTAGGCTCAAAAAGGAACGTTTCTCCTCCACACGGACACAAACTCAGGAAATAACACTAGCGGCAATGGTGCTGACAGGGAGAGAGATGACGAGAGGCACTTCCAAAGGGAGCATGTTGCAGCTTGACCTGCCCAGGGACCACCGCCTCCCATTACAGAAAGACATTTCAAAAGGAGCATTTGCCTGGCACTTTCACCATTCAAATGCTACATGCACATTAACAAAGGACTACATACTATTCCACCTCCCAGGTTTTCCCAGCAAGTTTAATGTTTCCACCATGTGAAGGATTGCAAAACAAGTTTTCCATAGAGCAGAGCAATCAAGAAACAAGAACTTCCTCCCACACCAATCACAAGCTTGTCGCCATCCTTAGTTGGTGAAACTGTGACCCAAGCACACTCGGACAAAGCACAAAAAACCCTTCCCGATTTCACAAGGGCAAGGAGGTAGAATCGCTGTCACCTCAAAGGTACTCAAGGGCAATTTGCATCCATGCATGGTTACACATACATGACCCATTTTTTTGCTTGGATTTCAAGGAAAAAGTAAAATGGGATGGAAGCTGGCTTGCTTTCTAACATCTAGAGGGATGGACGGAACGGAGCCCAGGGAGACAGGCAGTCGGGGCAGAGCAGCCTGCGCAGGGAATCCTCCCAGTTTCACTTGGGCACAGCAAGGCCCTTGGAAAAACACACAGACACCTGCCCCTTTGACAAGCCTCACTTTGCCCTAAGACACTGCACACGAACAACAAGCTGCACTCTCCAAACTGCTCCAACAACCAGTCCCAAAACTCCTCGTCCCTCCTCACATCCTTCCCTGCCCCAGCAGGTCATAAAAGCCCAACAAAGGAAAAAAAATAAAAATAAAAGAGAAACAAATTTAAAGAACAACTTTAAAATTATTTCTGCTGCGTTTAGATCTAGCCAAAGTTAGTCTGCAGGAAGCCCTGCAAATTGCTAACTTATGTTTCTACATAGAACACGTACAATAGCAGCAGAAAAAATTCAATGGACTTGTGGATGCCTGCTGTGCCATACACTAATCGAAGAATGTCTCAGGGAGTACATTTGTCGTCCTTGCTCTCATAAGATCACCCACGGAATTCCCAATTCAGAGCACATCCTAACACTAACTCAAGAAGTGACAACTTCTTTCTCTAAGCCTATTTCCCTAGGCTCCAATTCACATCTCACTC
Organism: Rissa tridactyla; assembly: GCF_028500815.1. NCBI lineage: Eukaryota > Metazoa > Chordata > Aves > Charadriiformes > Laridae > Rissa > Rissa tridactyla. The sequence goes on from NC_071467.1 coordinate 102,046,037, forward strand.
ACAACAGTGGACTTTAGGAAGACCTTCGCAGATGTCAATGAAGTACATAAAACTACTTGGAGAAAACAAACAGACAATTAGCATCTGAGAAAGATGTACAAAGGGCTATTTGCTCCTGTTTCTAATGAGAGAAGGAACAGAAAGGAAACTTCTCAGAACAAGCCACAGAAACATGCCCAGAAATATTGCTGTCAACAGAACAAGACAGGAACAGACTTTGACAGACCTTCTCCAACAGCAAGAGAATATGTTTATCTATCCAAGAATTGCTTGCTCAAGGGAAAATAATCCGTGCTAACAAAAGCAGGCAAAAGCACCGAGCCGGGGCACTTTTTTCAGTTTTATGTGCTCAAGAGATGTCTACCTGAGAACGGGCTTTGTTTCCTCAGTCATTTCTCTTTGCCTTGACGTGAAAGCTGCAAGTTCTTTGACAAATGGACCCAAACACCCTCCCATCCTCCACCCCCAGAGGAGCTACCTCTCAAGTACCATTTCCCCCTCGCATTAAGGGCTGTTTGGGAATAACTTACCGGCACAAGGCGAGCTGGCGCCGGGCAATGCCTGCAGCAATCCAAACCGTGCCGCCTGCAGCAAGGGAGGAGAAAGGAGCGGGGGAGAAGGCAAAACCCCGGCAAAGCAGAGGCTGTCACCCACCGCAGCAGCAGGCCCAGCGGAGCCGCGCTGCCTCCGGAGAAAAGCCGCTCCCGCCCCGGCCCCGACGCTCCCGCACCAGCTGCCCCAGAGGACGCCGCTGCCGCCGGCTCCGGGCCGGGCCGGGCCGGGCCGGGCGGGGGGTGCCCGGGGGCCGCGTTCCCCCTTCGGCCCCGCAGCCCAGGGCCGCCGCCTTCCCCCGCCTCTGCCCGTGGCCGCCGGCTGCCTGAGGGGGTGTCCGCTCCCCCGGCACCCTCGGGCGGTCCGTGCCTGCCGAGGGCCCGGCCGGCGGGCGGCTGGGCTCCCCCGAGGGGCGGCCGAGAGCCGGGGGGGGCCGGCGCTCCCCGGCGGTGGCTGACAGGGGCGGGAAGCCGCCGACGAGCTGCCCCTGAGCAGCGCCGGCCCCCGGCAGCGGCCGCTGGCGCGGCAAGGGCAGCGGGGGCTGCAGCCCCGACGGCCGCCCCAGCCGGCTGGTGGCCCCGCAAGCCCGCCCGGCAGCCCGAGGCCTGCGGAGAAGGAGGAGGGCTCGCTGGGCAGCGCTCTGGGCCTGGCGGAGAGCAGGCGAGGGCCGGGCTCGGCAGCGGCCTGCCCGGGTGTTATAGTTGAATTTAAAATAAATCAAGTCCGAAATAGATTCAATAAATATTTATTGAGGTAGGAAAGCAAAAGCAGCGCTGGGCGGCCGGGGAGTCGCAGCTCCACCAAAGGCTCGCCAATTCAAGCAAGCTGAGCAGCTCTTTTTATCTTCACGGAGGTCGGGTTTCGACATCTTCGGTACGCCCCTCTGTAGCTTCTTGCTTGAGGTAGTTTAGATAAAATGTTGGTCACAGAATCAGCTCAAAACAATACATTCTGATAACATTGTGGTTAAGCTTTTTGTCAAACAGGAGTTCCCATGTTGGTGTAGCAAGATAACATTGTGGACATGTCTCTTCTGGTAAAACAGGGAGTTCTCAAGACTGCCACAATGGGTTCGTTCCTCTTGCTTAACTTGTTCGATCAGCAAATCACCTTTAGTTACTTATTACAATCCCCCCCTTCTTTTATTTATAAGTGATTTGCTGATCAAACCTAGACAATACCTCACAAGCTGCATCTAATTCAGGATTTTCGTTCGGTATAATTTTCATTTCCAGTTCTGATTGCTTCATCACCATTAGCTGCACTTTTTCTAACCTGCTTTCAACAAAGGTTACAAATTTGTTAATGACACAGGGTCCAAAAGTCAGAGCCAATAGCAACATCATGAGGGGTCCCGCCAAAGTAGAAATTAAGGTACTCAGCCATGGTGACTGATTAAACCAAGATTCATAGCCGTGGAGTTTCCTACCTTTGGCTTCTTCTTTTTCCCTTTTTGCTTTGTGATGACTCGATTGGGCCCTACTGCTTGTGGCATTTTAACTTCCCGTTTTTGAATGAATATTAGTCCTCCTCTATCAGTTCCAGATTCCCAATATCGCATTCCCCAGGTTCATCCCAATAACCATCCGTGGTCATTAGGCTGCAGGATTTCTAGTATAACATGCTTACAGTTGCCAAGGTGGGGGCCCTCTATGTGTCCATCCCAGCTAGGAGCTGGCGGGTTGCATCCTCTGGGTCCCCATGTTATAGTTAAAAATCTATCTTTAATGGCTACGTCCCAGTTTGAAGCTATGGTTTCACATCCCCAATATGCACAGTAATAGTGATTAGGGAAATTGCAATAGCTTTTCCCTGGATTCGAACTGGGGCAGAGATAAAAAGGTTTTATTGCTCTTTCTCGTCGGCCAGGTGGGTCTAGTTCATAGAAGACTAAATCTTCCAATTTAACTTGGAATTCTGGGGGTCCGGCTGCCACATTATACCGAACTTCCATTGAATCTTCCCATCGACCTAAGGTCCAGTTGAAGGGTTGATGTTCATTTTCTAAAGTCATGGTAATCAATACCATTAATAGGATACCAGCCTTCATTTCCCCACTGTTTAGTACCTCTCTGCCTTCCTCGTCTACTCCTTTGCAGAGAGCAACGGGATATCAAGATCTTCTCGGCAGCAGCAGATAGTCTTCAGGGGAATTTTGCTGTTACTCTGTCAATAATTTCCAACGTCTAAAGAGTTAGTTATCTCTCAAATATATTTCCACCTATGTGGTTGTTGTGCCCGTTTCCAGGCGAATCTTATAGCACACTGTCTTAAAACTCTATACCAGTCTGTTTCATATACTTCCCAAAGTTCAGGTACTGACAGTTCCCACCCACAAAATAATTTACGAATTTCCACTGGATCCTCTGGTCCCCTGGCACGTATCAAATCATTGCGACATTTCATACAGTAGGGTTGTCTCTTAAATGAAACACAGGACCAATCTCTATTACAATTTAGACATCGGCAAACAACCCAACATAAATGTCCGGAAGTAGGGTGTTCTAAGCAGGGTATTCCCCAGAGATCTCCTATTCTGGGTGATTCGGGTATCTCCGTCTCTGTTTCGCAACAAAATGGAAAAACCTGGGGAGTTCCTGTTAGTTTGTATAATCCACCCCCCCCGTTTGGTCCGGTATCCTTTCTTCACTCCAAAGTGCAAAATATACCTTTCGTAGAGTATTTCCTGGTGGTATTTGGAACCATCGATATAAACTATCTCTTACTTCCCTTCTGGAGTGGTTCATTTACCGGTCTCGCTTTTCATTATCTTTACTCGAAGATCTCCTGGTTCCGACGTCACAGTCCACTTCTCTGGGAAGGTAGGTCCCTTAATCCTACTAGCGTGAGTCCATCCTTTTTCTGCTGTCCGTACAGCCGTATCTGTGGTAAGTAAAACACCAAAGGGTCCTTCCCAACGGGGTGTTAGGGAGGTTTCTTTCCAGGTTTTGATTAGTACCTGGTCTCCGGGCTGGATTCGGTGTATGGAAATGTCCAAGGGAGGTCTTTATACTACCAAGCCCTTCTTTCTTAGTTCCTGTCTTCTTTTTGTAAGTTCTAAAATATATTCTGTTCAAAGTTTATCCTCGACTTTTGGGTGTTCCACTAATAACCCAAAGTCATAAGGCATCCCATACAACATTTCAAAGGGGGATATACCAGTATCTGTTCTTGGCTGAGTTCTAATGTAAAGCAAAGCCAATGGTAAACATTTAACCCAATTCATTTTTGTTTCCACCATAAGTTTGGTTAGGTGTTTCTTTATCTCCCCATTCATTCTTTCTACTTTCCCAGAACTCTGTGGGTGCCAGGGAGTATGGTATTCCCATTTTGTACCAAACAATTCAGTTGTCTCTTTAATTACTTTGGATGTGAAATGTGGACCTCGGTCTGAGTCAATTACCACAACAGTCCCATATCTTGGAATAATTTCTTCCAAAAGAATCTTAATAACTGTCTTTGCAGTAGCTCTTACCACTGGAAAGGCTTCTACAAAGTGCGTAAGGTGATCAACGAAGACCAATAAATACTGATATCTCCCCACCTTTGGCAATTCGGTAAAATCCACCTGTATTTTCTCAAAGGGTCTTTTAGCCAATTCACGACCTCCTTGAACCTTTTCCCTAAGTTGTCGTTTATTCACTTTGTGACAGGTTAAACATCCCTCTAAAATCCTCTTAGCTAGACCGTATATTCTGACACAGGCATAGTTTGTGTCAAACTGAAAAGCTTGAATTCCCCAATGAGTTTTATGGTGTAATTTATTCAGTATTCCCCGAGCTAATCCTTTTGGAAGAATTTCCCTGCCATCTGGTAGCAGCCATTTATCACTATCTCTTTTTGCTCCAATTTGTTTTAACTTATCCAATTCTTGGAGAGTGAAAGTTTTATCTAATTTTAGCCTTTCAGGTTCCTCTCTCAAGGTCTGAACCATTAATAATGCAGCCCGTTTTGCCTCCGCGTCGGCTAGATTGTTTCCTCTTACAGTATGGGTTAGTCCCTTCTGATGTCCTTTTACATGGACTATGGCTATCTTTAGTGGACCTCTTAATGCCTTTAAAACTCCTAAGATTAGCTTTTCATGGACTAATCCTTTTCCCTGGGTGTTAATTAAGCCTCTCTCTTCCCAAATTTTTCCAAAAGTATGTACCACCCCAAAGGTATACTTTGAATCTGTATAAATAGTTCCAACTTTATTTTCTAAGAGCTTTAATGCCCTTAGCATAGCATATAACTCACACGCTTGTGCGGACCAGGCTTTACTTAATGGTCCTGATTCTTTTATCTTAAAAGTATACCCATCCACAATAGCATAACCTGATTTCCGTTGTCCTTCAACCACTCGTGAGGAGCCGTCCACAAATAATTTTTCTCCTTCATCTAATTCATTGTCTTCTAAGTCCTCCCTTATTTTAGTCTGCAAATTTATTAGTTGGAGGCAGTCATGTGTCAAATCTTCTTTAGGTTCTCTATATAAAAATTGGGCAGGATTCTGAATAGAAGTGGTTTCCATTTCTAGTCGAGGGGAGTTAATTAAAATTCCCTCATATTTTAGCAGTCGACTATCTGTAAGCCACTTATCAGCCCGTTGTTGCAATACTCCTTGAATGTTATGGGGGGTGTATACTTTTAGTTCACCTCCCAGGGTGACTTTTCCAACTTCTTCCACTACTAATGCAGTGGCCACTATTGCTTGCAAGCAGGTGGGCCACCCGCGGCTTACAGGATCCAGTATTTTAGAATAATATCCTACAGGCTTTCTCTGCCCTGCCCATCCTTGGGTCAGAACCCCATAAGCTGTCCCGTTATCTACATTGATAAAGAGTTGAAAGGGTTTACGGATATCGGGTAAACTGAGGACAGGTGCTTCTACCAGATCTCTTTTTATATTTTCCCAACGATTCTCATCTTCAGGGGACCATTTTACCAACCCGTTTTTAGTTAATTTTTCGTACAAGAATTTTACTTTACTGCTGTAATTTTCTATCCACTGTCGACAATACCCTAATAATCCCAATAACTGTCTTATCTGTCTTTTATTAGTGGGTGCTGTTAGAGACAAAATTCCTTTTACTCTTTCGGGATCTAATTTCTTGTGTCCCTTTATGAGCCAATGCCCCAAATATTTTACCTCTTCTTCAGTAAACTGTAATTTGGACTTAGAAACCTTTAATCCCTTGAGGCCTAAAAAGTTCAATAATTTGATGCTCTCATTTCTGACTTCTTCTTGAGTTCTTCCAGCGATCAATAAATCATCCACGTATTGTATTAGAATTAGTCCCTGACTTAATTCATAAGATTCCAGTAACTGTTCCAGAGCTTGTCCAAACAAGTTCGGAGACTCTGTAAATCCCTGGGGCAAAACGGTCCACCGTAATTGTTGTTTTCTATGGGTCTTGGGGTTCTCCCACTCGAAAGCAAAATAGTCCCTACATTTTCCTTCTAAGGGACAAGCCCAAAAAGCATCTTTTAAATCTATAACACTATACCATTTATAATCTGGACTTAACTGATTAAGTGTAGTGTGCGGGTTAGCCACCACAGGGAACCGGGTAATGGTTCGTTCATTTACGGCTCTCAGATCTTGTACTAAACGATAGGACCCATCCGGCTTCTTTACGGGCAATATGGGAGTATTGTGGGGAGACATACAGGGTTCCAAAAGCCCTTGGGCCAAAAGTCTCTCAATTACTGGCTGCAACCCTTCTCTCCCCTCCCTAGAGATGGGATACTGTTTTATCCTAATTGGCTGGTCTGGGTCTTTTATGGAGACCGTGATCGGTTTGATATTTAATTTTCCCACCGACCCTGGGCTATACCAAGTTTCTGGATTAATCTTGGCTTCATCTTCTGCAGTTAATAAGCATAATCTTACTTTTAATTTCTCTTGCTCTACTTCCAAATTGATTCCTAATTCCACCATCAGGTCTCGTCCCAAGAGGTTATACTCAGCTTCTGGGACCAATAAAAATGTTCCCACTCCATATTTATTTGGGGCTTCTATTGTTACATTCCTTATCAGGGGCACCTTAAAAGGTTCCCCCTTTGCACCAACTACTTGGAGTTTATCCTTTGATTCAACACATCCAGATGGTAACTTTTGGACTGTTGATCTTTCGGCACCCGAGTCCACAAGGAACTCGAACACTTCGTGCTGAGGACCCAATTTCAATTTTATCAAGGGCTCGGTAACCTTAGGGGTCCCCAGCAAATAGAGCCCCTGACCCCCCTAATCTTCCTTAAAAATCTCCTCATCCTGTCTTCTTTTCCGACAATTTCTCTGTAGATGTCCCTTCTTGCGACAATAAAAACATTCTATGTCCTGCGAACTAAATCTTCTTCTTCTCGGTTCTACTGGGCCCTTCCGGGGACTTTCTCCTCTCCTGCCCTGATTTTGTCCTTCCCTTACAGCTGCCATCAGGATTCTGGCTTGTTTCTTCTGATTTTCTTCCTCCCTTCTCACATACACCTTCTGAGCTTCTCGTAATAATTCATCTAACCCCCTTCCCTGCCAGTCTTCTACTTTCTCTAACTTTCTCCTTATATCTGTCCAAGATTTAGCTACAAATTGAGTTTTCAGCAGGGCTTGACCCACTTGGCTATCGGGGTCTAACCCGGAATATAGCTGTAAACTTTTTCTCAATCTTTCCAGCCATTCAGTGGGGGTTTCATCTTTCTTTTGTTGTTCATTAAAGGCCTTATTAATATTTTGCCCTCTGGGTACAGAATCTCTAATCCCCTGAATTATCATATCCCGGAGATCAATCATGTTATTTCTATGTGCGGGGTCTTGATTGTCCCAATTGGACCGCTGTAAGGGCCATTTTACATCTCCGGCGGGACCATGCTGATGCCTCTGATCCCAATGCCTCATGCCTGCCGTTCTGATCATTCCTCGTTCTTCGTTTGTGAACAAGATCTTTAAAATAGATTCCATCTCGTCCCAAGTATAAATGTTAGGCCCAAGGAATTGATCAAAACGTTCTGCTACCCCTAATGGGTCCTCTAACAAGTGTCCCATTTCTTTCTTAAATTCCCTCACATCCCCGGAGCTGAGGGGTACAGATACAAATCCAACTCCGGGTTGTGGTCCCCCCATAGCAGCCTCCCTTAAGGGATACAACAAGTTTTCCTCCCTCCTTTCTCTAGTTTGACTTCTAGTTATTCTTTGATTAGAAGGAGGAGCCTCTTCCCCAGGTTCTGTGGGGGCTGTTGGAGGGAGATCTTGCTCAGGACCTTGCAGAGGGGGAACATAGGGTGGGGGAGACGCTGGAGGTTCGTCTACATCCCACCTTTTCTTTATATCATTTTTCTTTTCTTTTAATGGAAACAAATTAGCGGCCTGAGCCGTGCCCAGGATCCATAAAAAGGCGTATTCACTCTCCTCCTTATTAAATGGTCATTTGTTGTTAACATATATGTTTAATTGTTGGCATATCCAATCCTCTAAGGATCCATGAATTGGCCAATATAAATCTTTTCTTATCTGTTTTCTTCCCCATACCTCCATACAATAATAGACCAATTTCTCCTTGGACTTCCCTTTTCGAGAAGGGGAACTACCCTAATATCTAATCATTAGGCCTAACGGGCTATCTTGGGGTATATCGGGGAGCCCACCCCCACCCCGTATCTCCTGCATGGAACCAGAAGTCCTACTTTTCTTCTGTCCCATCTTCCGAAAGTGCCTTCTTTCACTCAAAATTCACTCACTTCCCTCCGTTCGTGGCCCACGCCCTCGCGGACAATGGGAACCGCACTATTAGGAGGTCCACACTCACTTCGTCCGGTGGGCTACTAAGCCCAGTGGACGTCTCAGTCACTCGCACCCGGGTACCCAATCCCCGACCGAACGGAACCGCAATATACTTACTCACTCCCGAGTCTTCGTCCGGCTCTTCGTGCACAAAAATTACGGGGAACTGCAGTATCTCCTTTCTCTTTTCTTTTTGCTTTCCTATCTCAGTTCGGAAAATCCAGGTGAGCTAAGTCGGAATCTCCTCCGGGACCATCCGAAGATGGGGCGCCCTCCCAGAGTTGAATTCCGAGTCGGCTGTCTGGATCCGAGTCACGGCACCAAATTTGTTATATTTGAATTTAAAATAAATCAAGTCCGAAATAGATTCAATAAATATTTATTGAGGTAGGAAGGCAAAAGCAGCGCTGGGCGGCCGGGGAGTCGCAGCTCCACCAAAGGCTCGCAAATTCAAGCAAGCTGAGCAGCTCTTTTTATCTTCACGGAGGTCGGGTTTCGACATCTTCGGTACGCCCCTTTGTAGCTTCTTGCTTGAGGTAGTTTAGATAAAATGTTGGTCACAGAATCAGCTCAAAACAATACATTCTGATAACATTGTGGTTAAGCTTTTTGTCAAACAGGAGTTCCCATGTTGGTGTAGCAAGATAACATTGTGGGCATGTCTCTTCTGGTAAAACAGGGAGTTCTCAAGACTGCCACAATGGGTTCGTTCCTCTTGCTTAACTTGTTCGATCAGCAAATCACCTTTAGTTACTTATTACACGGGGGCCGCCGCCCTCACAGGCCTTCGGGCGGGGAAGGTGCTGCCCGGGCGGGGGCTGCACAGGCCGCGCCGCCCCTCCCGAGCCTCCGCCTGTGGCCGCAGACAGGCCTCTGCTTTGTTCAGAACAGTATGCTCACTAAAATGTTGCTTGTTTCTTACCCACCTTCTGACTGTGTGAGAAAATAGCTCATTCCTGACCTTCTGACTGTGTGAGAAAACAGTTGCTCGCTGAGCTGATGTTACAGACAGTGATAATGAGGAGACAAACAGAAGTAGCTCGTCACCCAGGATGGGATAACAAGAAGTCGTTAATCACTTCAAGGCTCTTTTATGCATCACGTATGTACTCCTGTACCCGTTAGGACAGAGCCGTGGCTACTTCAAGGAACATCCTTAGCATCCTCAAGAAGTTGGCAAACTTACAGTAGACGTTTACTGTCCTGAGACGACTCAATACCTCAAAAGGATAATGTGAGGAAGGGTCTCCTTACCCAAACGACCACCGAGAAGCTCACGCTTGCGCAGAAGTGTTTAGCTGAAGCAGCACAGTTTAACACACATGTGGAAAAAGATGGCTATGTAAGCCTAGGTGGCTTATGTATTAGGCAGGCGGAATTCTGAGACTATTTTGTGTATAAATAATGGGTGCATATCCCCGGTAAGGTGTGCTAGATTTGTGGGTTTTCCCTCTGGCACCCGACGTCGAATAAAGCACTATCTCCTCTCTAAACTACTTTTGGTTTCGAGAGCTTTTATTTCAGGTAACAATTCCCTGACTGCGCTTCACCCCCCTCCATCTCCCAGGACTGATGCAAAGCGATTGTGCCTTGGGCTGTAGTTGCGTGAGGCAAAGGTCAGGGAGAAGCCGTGGGATTTCGGGGAAAAGTGAGAGGCTGGCACATCACTGTTGGGGACGCAGGTGACAATCCCAGCTGTCGCTGGCTCAAACCCCAAACCAAAATGGCCCGTAGGTGCCTTTTGGAGCACACCTTGGGGAGGGTTCAGCGTGCAGAGACCCCAGCGGCTTTCCTCCTCTTGCCTGTTAGTCTGAGCACCATTCCTCTCCCCAAAACATGCCAGAATTAACCTTTTTCTGAAGGCTGCTCAGGATACAGTCAGAAAAGGCCTTTTGCTGTAACAGCCTGGACATATTTGCCACTTGCAGGCGAAGAAACCCTCCTCTTCTACCCCGCTTTTTCATTTTCATTAGCAGGCACCGCGGACTCCATCTGGAGTGGTCTAAGTGGACCACAGTATTCCAAGGATAAAAATCAGATGGAACATGAGAGAGAGGTGCCTGCCAGCAGACTTGGTGTTCTAGAAGTCCAACCAGTGGGATGGTGGCGCTTCCAGGTGCTGCACGGGGCTGTGGAGGAGCCGGCACAAACACTGGAGCTTCTCCAAGCTTGGGAAAAGGACACAAGCTCTTTGGGAGGCTCTTGGCAGAGGAAGGGAGAGCCCCAGATGATCTCCCGGGGCTGCCCATCTCCAAAGCTGGCTCTTTCTCCTTGACAGTCTGCTCAGCCTCCTCTCCTTCTCCCTCTCCTCCAATTTTGGTGCCCAACCCCCCCGCCCTCCTCCAGCCAGTCCCAGCCTCTGCTCTGGCAGCCGGGGGCTCAGTCATGGCCATAACCATCTTTTTCCACTGGCCATGTGCAGAGCTCAAAGCAGCCCAGGCCTCACCTCCAGACTCCTTGGCCCTCCATGCTTTATGGACAACTCATCGTTTTCACCAGAATGCAGGAAGCCCAGGAAAACCCGTGAAAGTCTCCTGTGTTTCCTGGCCAGATGGAGCCTGCTGTAGATCAGGTCTTGTAGCCTCTTTGAAGCCCTCAAGTAGCCCTGGGACAGACAGGAGCCTGCGCTGCCTGTGAGCATCCTTGTCCTTCGGCGTGACAGCACGGGATGCACCACACACAGCTTAATTTTCTTTTAATGCTCCATCAATTCCTGTGACTTTTGGAAATGATTCCGCTATTGACTAGACACTGGATCCCTTTTGGGCAGGTACGGTGTTGACAGGAGAGAGAGGAATATTCAAAAGCGGCGTAAAACTGCTGCGACTGGGCAATGTTGTGGGTCCGTGTAGACTCATGACGGCTGCTGTAAAAGACCTGGATCTGGGTATTTTCAGACGGGCAGCTTATGATCCAGAGGAATGCTGGATTAACAGCCAGCCAGAATGTAGAGCTGCGACAGAAAGATGGACAGCTTTTGGCAGGATATTTTTGTACTCGGGTATCTGAATGTATCTCCTGAAATTGCAGTTTAGTCAACGAGGCAAACCTGGGTGACGTGTGGGAAATTGGCCCCCCTGCTTAACATCAGCCTCACGGTTTCACCCTGGTTTTCCTTTTCGGATTCTGAGCTAAAATTCTGGAGGCTTTGGGATAAACTGTGTTCTCAGGTGTCCGTCAGAACTGGATATGCCCCAGCACAACCAGGAATGGCAGTTTTGTAGTTTTAGTAAATTTGCGGTGCTTGGAGTTGTAGTCACAATTAGGGAACCCAGTTTAATTACTTGAAGAAGTGGAGATGATGGAAATAGCCTACTTACTTTGGTGTGGTACCCAGAGCACGAGGGATTTGGGGACCACTTACTACTGTGTGCAGTTGATAACTTCTTGCTTGAGGGTCACTGAGCGTGTGAATTTGCCTGTTTTACCCAGGCCAGTTCTCCTCGACTTTGTAGCTTTTAGGTACGTCACGAGCCCTTCACCTGAAAAGCTGCTCCGGATGCTCTGGTGGGACCAAAGCTTCATCCATTTTGGTGTCCCCTGCTGTCTCTCTGCATCAGGGTGCTCATGGGTGCTTGCCCTGGAAGTCCTGCTCTGTGTGCTCTGCAGAGCACCCGTGGGCCATTTACAATATTATCTAACGATTATTGCTGGATTTAGCAACTACTTCAAAAAGGGTGTGGTTGCTGCAACAATTAGTGGTGTCCCTGGTCATGCAGTGATTCACCTCAACACAGTTGGCTCCGGGCAGGGAGCGAGAGCGGGCGTAGATGGAGCTGGGAGCGTGCAAGGAGCAGAGAGCAGGGCTGGTCCGAGGGGGTGTGCGTGTCCTGCGGAGGGGCAGAGGTCGGCTTGCTTTAATTGCAATTATTTTCTCTGGTTTAGCTATAGAAAAGCAACGTGTGTGCTGAACTTTTCGTTTCGGTTTGATGAAGTTGATTCTTCACCTGGCTAAAGGAAGACATGTCTTTTAAAGTGAAATCAATCGTGTGTCTACACGAAAGAGTTGGAGTTCCCTTTAAAGGCAGATGTTTGGCAGCAGAGGCATGGCTTTCTCATGGAGGCCAGCTCCATGTGAGCGTGTGCACAGAGCGCAGGAGCTGGAAAAAGGAGAGGAAGCTGAGAAAGGCAGTGAGAAGACAGATGTATGCGCTGAGTATTTGATGAGCCATCCACAGGGCTCACAGTTAATCTAACGCGGTAAGGTGAAGCAAATGCAAACATTTCCTCTGGATACGGTGGGCCACAGAGGTGCTCACAGCAGACCTGGTGGGTGTTTTCCCAAATTGGAGAGAAACCCCCTTAGGCTAGCCAGAGCGGATGCCCGAGGGCTGTACTGGGTTGCCCACTGATGGCACCGGGGGTTGTCCAGGGTGGGATCAAGTTGCCCAGGAAGGGCACTAGGTTGCCCAGAGTGTGCACTGAGTTGCACAGCGAGGGCCAATAGGTTGTCCAGGGCAGGCAGTAGGATGCGTGAGGTCACTGAGCACCCTGTGCCCCTGGCAACGCTGCCCTGGTTCTGTGTCACGGACGGCACTGGGGATGCTGCCGTGTCTGGCAGTGCTGCCACCGAACCCGAGAGCACCACAGTGAGTAGCAGCCCCCGCCAGGCACCCGCAAGCCTCTGGAGGCTCAGGGTGAGTATGTACTTTGGCTGGGAGGGGAGGACTGAAAAAGCAAGCATTTCTCCTAATGCTCCCCAGTACCTCTTCTGTTGCCCAGACGTACCCAAAGTAGGTGGTCGGGGCTCCCATCGTGTGTCTGTGTTCAGGGGTGGCAGAAAGTGTCACCCTGGGATGGCTTATCCCCAGAGGGATGCAGGGGCTTTTACTTCAGCTGGAAATGCAGGGAAAGGTGACTGTGGTCCATTCCCAAGGGGTTTTCCTCTCTTTCCTAAACAAAAGGGAACTGGCACTCACAGTGGTCTTTGTTGGACCTGAGCACAGACATTTCTCCCTCAGTTCTGCCAAACTGGCTCGCAGGGTCGTGATTGTGAAAGCTTTTTAGCTTTCTTTGGAGGGTGAGAGTTTCCCGCTGCCTGTCCCACAGCCTCTTCGGCCAGGCTGGATCCTGGGGCGAGACTCGGTGCCCGCGGCTCTGCTGCTGCTCTCAAGTCAGGCCCCGGGGCAGCCCATGCCAGCATGGCCAAAACTGGGCAAGGCTTGTAACTGGAGTCCTCAAAGTTCTGTGATTTCCCAGCTGCAGGCTGTGCACTTGTGCCCTCTGACTCATCCTGATTTTCCTGGGATTTGCCCTAACTAAAGGACCCATTATTCTCCTGCATTCGCTGTTCATTTATTTAGTAGCTGCATTTGGAGACAGTGTTCTTCTGAATGCATCAAACCGTTATGGGCAGGTTTATTCCCTGCAAACACGCCATTTTTAAAGGAATGGAGTGGCTTTCATGCTGTTACGAATAGGATTGAGCGCAAGTTTTATGTCCTACCCCACTCCCATCCAGGGATCTTATGTCCTAATCTTTCACTGGGGCTCTGAGCCAGGCTGGGAGCAGTGGGGATGGGATGGTGTTAGGAGAAGGGCACGTCCAGCTGGCTACGGCAGCCACAGGGACTTATTCCTGCCCGTGGGTGACACTTGCAACCTTACAAGAGCTTCCCACCGAGCATAACTTACCCTCCTGAGTGTTTGTCCTCACATTCGGTGTGTTAGGTGCAGTTGGTGGCCCTCTGCATTATGTTTCTGATAACAACTGACTGATAACCTCAATCTGAAAAGAGCAATAGCACCCACAGTTCTTGGTATCAAAATCTTCACGTGTGGCCATTCCTCCTAGGGCTACTGCAAGGCTGGTGTTTACAAAGCCCTCTGAAAGGACTTGGTGGGATATCTCCTTTCCAAGCGCAGTGATTTTACATCAGGTGAGCCATGGACATTTTTCTTCTTTTGCAAGACAGAGATGGCTGTTCTTTTGAGGCTGAAATAGATTCCGGGGGAGGGGACGGGGTGTGTGTGTGTGTGTGTGTTCAAATTTGGATATAGTCCTGCAAAGCTCTGCTCACCTGCAGACTGCTCACTTGAGCGTTTAATGCAAGCGAATGTGGAGGGATGAGGATGGAGTCCCTCACCCACAAATCGCGCTGGGCTGGTAGCAGCTGTGTGTCCAAAGGGGCGCAGCTCTTGGGGCTGGTAATGGCACTTTGAAAGAGAAAATGACACGTGGAGTACTAGAAGATCAGCAGATACCAAACCCAGCCAAAAGAAGCAGATGAACAGCAGAGAATCAGCAGCTACAGTTTCACGGGACTGACAGACTGAAGGAAAATGAGGGCACAATATCTGTCACTCTCTTGAGCAGCCATGATTTGTTTTTTTCCCCATTTCAAGACCTGATGCGAGATATGAGCAACAAAGTCAGATCTTTCTCTAGATACAAATGCTTGGGACGCTGTCAGAAGGGATTTGCTTACAAGAGTTTTAGGCCTGTGCAGGCAATGTGTAGGTGCTGTGTGCATCGCTGTTTGTGTTCCAAGTTGCACGTGTTGCTGTAAGAAGGAAGGCAAGTGCAGGAGCTTACTGAGTGCGGTTGTCTTCTCTCTGCTCCTCTGTGCAGGACACGTACCTGAAGAGCAGTGTTCAAGAATGCAGCCTGTTCGATCTCCCTTAACGGCAACGTACGCCCATCCACGATCAACACCTAGCAAGTTTCTGCCTGCCATCAGTGCCATGGCTTCAAGCTATAAGGCCCATTTTCCTTACTACCCGCTGCCTCAGAGCTCCGGCCTCCCCTGGATGCCCAGCACCTACTACAAACCAGCTGCCATCAACCCAACTTTGGCTCCCTTTTCCAAAAGTTCCCAGGGGATGACCGCCAGCAAGAAGCTTCCTGTCATTGCCAACAGAACAACCTTCATCACCCGGTACACCCCTGAGGACTGGCACAGGTCCAACCTGACCAACTACACAGAGTCAGAAACTTGCCAGCACAACGCGGAGCGTCTGAGAGTTGATACCTCCCGCATGATTCAGGATAAATATCAGCAGACAGAGAAAACACAAGGAGAAAGCACCAAAAACCTGGGAGTTCGTGTCCATGATATTGGATTTTGGAAATCGGAGCTCTGCCGTGAGCTGGGTGAGATGATCGGGGAGACCAACGCCCTCACGGACATGAAGAAAAGGCTGGAGAGAGCCTTGGCCGAGACGGAGGCCCCTCTCCAGGTAAGCACCCTGTGCAGTGGCCTGCAAGCTGTAGCCCACTGCTGAAACATCTGCAGCCACTCAGACGTCCAGTTAAGTTTCACTGCAGCTCCGTAACATCTAGAAAGCTTTTAGGAAGAGACCATTAGTTAGTGATCAACAAATCCCTTGCCATCTGCTGCATCTCCTATCAGCACATTCTGAGCCCATCAGAACCCACTATTTTTATAAGCAGCTCATCCAAAATCCTGGTTTGGGAGACACAAGCCCACGTCTTGCTACAAGGCTCTGGCGAGGTCAGCATGAAGGCTGACACAGGGCCCTGCATTCAGCTGCGGTTGCACCAGGGACACGTGTGCTCCCTCACGTTGCTTTAACACTGATGTTGCAGCTCGGCTGCTCATTGTCAGCTAAACCAGCTGCCCGGGGCACTTTTTTCTTCCGTTTTTGTCCCATCTTGAGATGGGGACTATCCCTCTAGAGAACCCTGCCCCTGCAGCCAACAGTCATGGCATGTCCCCAACAGGTCGCTCAGGAGTGCTTGCTTCAGCGGGAGAAGAGGATGGGCATTGACCTCGTCCATGATGACGTGGAGAAACAGCTCTTCACAGTAAGCTTGGCAACTCAGATCATGTGTGAAAGCTATTTTTACGTAAACTGCCCCGAGGAGGCTTTGCAGCCTTGTTCCCTACCTGGCTCCTTACTGCTGGTGAGGTGCTCAACCCTTCCAACCCCCAAAACCCGCTGGGCCAGGGAACGGTGTTCCCCCATGCAGCAGCTCTCTTAGTTGGTCTAATAAAAGAGATGACATCATTACATGTTTTGCCTTTGCCCAGGAAGTGGATGTCATCAGGTCGTGCCAGGAGAGGATGCAGCGGTACCTGGATAAGGCAAAAGCCCAGCTCGCGTAAGGAGAAGCTCCTTATCTCATGCCGTAGGGCTGATGGGCCTTTGCAGTTGGGATGTGAACCCCCAGCAGACCCCGACCTCTACCCACACCCCGCAGCTGTAAAACCCACGCAGGCTCCATGGGAAGCGGGCGGTGATGCTCATGGGAGGACAGAGCTGCCCGGGCGGGAGCTGCGGGGAAGTGGAACGGGGAGGAAGCCGTTCCACCCGTACATCCCCACCGATGGCTGTTGTTTGCATGTTGAAGGTCCAACAGGGTGGCCCAGCACGAGCTGGAGAGAGACCTGGCCAACAAGCAGGCGGCCCACCGCATCGATGACAAGTGCCACCACCTGAGGAACACCTCCCACGGCATCAGCTACTACCGAGGGGTGGAGCGGGTCGATGCCACGTGAGTGCACACTGGGTGGCACGCGAGCAGCAAGCTGTCCTGGGGATGCGCGGTGCCTTTCCCTGGCAGGGAGCTGCTGGTCCCCAGTCCACTGTAAAGGCAGGTCCATCCTGCCTGGAGACACCGGCTTCAGAGGGGCCATTTCTCTCTGCTCATTATTATTATCATCATTATTATTCTCATTCTTATTCTATTGTTGCTGTTCTTTTCCTTTCTGTTATTGTTCTTCTACTTAACTGTCTTTTATCTCCACACACAAGTTTTCCCTTCCCTTTCCCCTCCTATTCTCCTTCTTCTCCTTGCCCTTCTGGAGGAAAGGGGGAGAACTGCACAAGTGGCTGCATGGTCCTATCTGCTGGCTGGGGCTAAAACACGACCTATGGTCAAAATAAAAGCGTAGATTAAAGCTACATTTGACCCACGCTGCTCGCTGGCAGGGTCCTTGCCTGCCCACGTCCAGCTTCAGCAGCAGGGGCTTACCAGGGGCCTCGCCTTCCTCCCAGGATCTCGGTGCCGGAGTCCTGGGTCAAATTCACGGATGGCAACATCCTCCGCTCCCAGAGCGAACGGGCGGCCTCTGCCAAGCTGCGGGACAACACCAGGAACCTGCTGGAGGTGACGGCCAACGAGATGCGGTGCCAGTTCAACAGGGTGAACGTCGCCTTCACCAGCCGCATCGCCGAGACAGCCGACGCCAAGAGCAAGATTCAGACCCACCTGGCCAAGGTAGCCTGAACCCCTCCCTTTGGGTGTGACACTGTCACTTCCCAGGGACACCTCTGAAGCAGGACCCTCCACGCAGACCTGGCCCAAGGAGAAGAACGGTGGCTGCAGGAAGCTGGTTATAGTGTCATTTTCTGTTAGAAACTCCAAGTCCTGGGGACTTTCTTCTTGGAGCAGGAGGAGCTGGCACTGTGATTTCATCTCAAGGGATCCTGTCTTTTGCTAGCGCATCCTAGCTGGCAGCCTGGCAGCACAGGGATTTCCAGCAGAAAAGGCCACCGCTGGTTGCATCTCCTGGGAGTTACTTCAGAAGCGCTGGCTGCCCTGCAGAGAGTCTTTGCTGGGCCTCTGCTGGGCTGCCTGCCGGGGGGTTCGCAGGCTTGCTTCTCCCCCAAGGACGTGCTTTCACTCTCAGTGCTCTGTGGTTGCTGCACGGGTATCCGTGTGCTTGCTCTGCCAAGCAGAGGAAGTGGAGAGCAGTGACGGACACCTGGCTCGGACCAGTGGGTCTCATGGAAAGCCTCCTGAAAAGTGCTCCACACCGTATTGATTCACTGAGTGGAGACTGGGCTGGCAGCGTTGCGGGCTGGTGCCACGTCCTTCAGTGAAAAATGAAAATTTTTCATGCCTGAAAAACCTTCCCTCTCTGAGTTGCTATTGATGGATGATCAGTTTCTGCAAGCAGTAGCTTTGGGAAGCTGGTAACTCACTGTGTCCATCACTGCTCCAACACCTCCTCTGACGTGACAGCACCAGCAAAGACAGGCTTGTTTTTTCTGCAGACAGACAGGCGAAAAAGGAAATTATGTTGTCACTTGAGAAGGTATTTTTTCATTCATCTGTGTGTTTCTTTTTTACGGCAGACGCTGCGGGAAATCTTCCAAATGGAGATGAACATGGAAGCCATCCAAAAAGCCATGAGGGACCAAGGACCTCCGTTCAAAGTGGCTCAGACCCGGCTGGAAGAGCGCACACGGAGACCAAACATGGAGCTGTGCCGGGACACTGCCCAGCTCCGGTAAGGCAGGAGCACGGGGCCTGCAGGGTCCTTGAGGAGTCCCGGGTAGTAGCACTCAGGAGCATCACTGGATGACAAAACTAGTCATGGGATTTTTTTCCTAAATAGTCCTTCCAGAAGGGCTCTGCTCTAATCAAAAGGAATGAGCAGGTATCCCAGCCTTTGGGTGCTGGGAGAGCTCTGCACCCACAAAGGAGGCTGGGCACAAAGGATCCTGTGCCCAAGACGCCCTTCAGCAGGACAAGGCTCGAAACCACCCACGTGATGGGACCGTTAATCAGGGTTCCTTACTGTTTTCCAGCCTTGTCAACGAGGTCCACAAAATTGATGAGACGGTCCAGAGCCTTCAGCAGCGTCTGAGAGACACTGAGGACACCCTGCAAATGCTGGCTCGTGCCAAGTCGGTCTTGCAGCATGACCTGGCCATCAAAGCGAACTCGCTCTTCATCGACCAGGAGAAGTGCATGGGGATGCGCAAGACCTTTCCCAGCACTGCGCGGCTGCTGGGTTCTGTTTAGGCTGGGCTCAGCCAACCTCACGTTCTCTGTTGCGGGAGGGATCCCCAGTGTTGATAAGATGCTTTGAAAATCCATGATTAGATTTTCACTTCCTGATGAAAGCCCCGAGTAGAAATTAAACGCTCATTTGGTGTGTTAAATTTTGTGGTTAAATGGCAGTACTCCAGGTGGGGTCTCACGAGAGCAGAGTAGAGGGGGAGAATCACCTCTCTCGACCTGCTGGCCACGCTTCTTTTGATGCGGCCCAGGATGGGATTGGCCTTCTGGGCTGCAAGTGCACATCGTTGGCTCATGTTCAGCTTTTCATCAACCAAGACCCCCAAGTCCTTTTCCGCAGGGCTGCTCTATCACATCAACCCCCAGCCTGTATTGATAAGGAGGATTGTCCCGACCCAAGTGCAGGACCTTGCACTCGGCCTTCTTGAGCTTCATGAGGTTCGCTCAGGCCCACCTCTCTGGCTTGTCCAGGTCCCTCTGGATGACAACCCGTCCCTCTGGCATGTCGACCGCACCATTCAGCTTGGTGTCACCTGCAAACTTGCTGAGGGTGCACTTGATCCCACTGTCTAAATCATTGATGAAGATATTAAACAGCACTGGTCCCAGTACGGATCCCTGAGGGACACCGCTTGTCACTCCTCTCCAACTGGACATCGAGCCATTGACCACCACCCTCTGGATGCGACCACCCAGCCAGTTTCTTTCCCACTGAACAGTCCGCCCATCAAATGCGTATCTCTCCAACTTAGAGAGAAGGGTGTTGTGGGGAACCGTGTCAAAGGCCTTGCAGAAGTCCAGATAGGTGATATCCGTAGCTCTTCCCTTGTCCACTGATGCAGACTGCATTTGATTCAGGCCCCGGTGCTTGGTGGATCCCCACACATCAAGCACAGCCCATGCCGGTTTCCTCCATGTATTTAGACACCAAAGTCACAAGGCAGTACACTCCCAGTTACAAGGGCTGCTCAGGAATTTACACACCAGTCTCATATCTTCAATCACTGCTCCTGCCTGGAGGAAGGGTCTTCACCTGGGCAAGGGGCTTCTTGGCCTGCAGCTGTGTTTTTTAGTATTATCATGAAGATGGTTCAGTCAAGGACACCTGGACTTGGGTATTCACTGCCAAATTGGCGTTGTTGGGAGAAACATCTTGATTAGATGTTCAGTTAAGGTCTTAGTGTCCCAGGTAGACCAAATAATTAGGCTACAGATGTTCCTTCAAACAATTCCCTTTGATCCTCTCCTTAGCAACTACCTGCAATCATCCTTAACTATTGTGTCGCGGATGAAAATACTTGACACGGTTATGATTTAGCAAAAGTTATTAATGATGTAAGGTAGACTGAGAGGTTGAATTTTAGCAGCATTTAATCATTAACTGATTTAGGGATTCACAAAGTGAGCAAACAAAATAATTGAATAATACCTAAGCACACACACGTACAGGTCTGCCATCGGGAATTTCTTAATAGCAGGCAATGCCAGCGAGCCAAAAGGTGCCACTTTTAGGTCCTGCACACGCATGGGTGGACAGAAGAGCATCCCCATGTAGGAATGTATCTGAGAGAAAATGGCCGTGTGAGCCAGCCTCCCTACTGTGAGAGATTAGATTAAGGGCAAAACAGGTGGTAGAAGATGGAATTAGTACATGGGAAAAACGGGAACTGAGAAGGTAGAAAACATGTTGTGCTAATGACTAAGCAATTTACTATGTGAATTCTTGTAACCAATCTGATGTGTGAACGAACTGCATGCACAGCGCGTGGACAGTGTAACTAGCTAATCAGAAATAAGCAAGTGGCATATACAGGGTATAAAAGATGATGATCTGTGCTTAATAAACGGCTTCTGTTGATTCACATTGGATTGTCTGGAGTCCAGTTATTTCTCCTCAGATAGTGACCCCGACGTGATACCGATCGGCGCTTGGCTTGAGCAATGGAACGCGAGGGGCGGAAGACCCAGAAGGAGATCCACCGGCTGGAGGACGGCTCAGCTGGACTGAGACCGGGCGGACTGGGCGGCAATCCAGAATAAACAGACGACGTGGCCACGGACACCCGGGGCGGGAGATGGGGCAACAAGTAACAAAAGAAGAAGGGGCTATATTAAGACTTCTCCTGCATATCGTCTCTAAGAGAGGGGTGACATACGATGAGCGTATGCTCCGAAGGTTGTTAATATGGTGCAGAGAGAACGGATTCGCACCAGAGCCCCAGACAGCTTTTAAACCAGAAATATGGGAGGCTGTTGGGAAAAAACTGTGGGAAGTGATAAGTTAACGGAGGCAAAGAGGCATCACCGTTAGCGACGACATGGTGGTTGGTGTTATCGACCTTACAAGATATGAAGGCGGAGTGAGCCACGGCAGCCGGGGCTTTTGCAGCATTACAGCCCACGGGAGGGGGATCGAACAGGCCAGGTCCGAAGGTCTGGGACGATCCCCTGCTGATCCCCTCTGCTCCACCTGAGGCCGATGGAGGAGGCAGAACGTCAGCAGAGAAGGACAGAGCCGGAGCTGTTTGCTCCTGCCATTGCCCGCCTCACCTCCTCCCCTCCCCAGTCGTCTCCCTGAGATAGAAGTGCTGGTTTTATAGTCTGCTGTGTAAGTGTGTGTGGGCGCCAGCTTACACCTGCTGATCAGCATCTGTGCTACTGTTTGCTTTTGTTGTGTGCAGTGTCATTAGTGACTCCCCTTGAGCAGGTGTTCTGCCCGGTGTGGTGCTGTTCTCGTATGCAACTAGGGCTGACACTCCGTCAAGTGAAGAAGTTTGTATATACACAGTGTTTAGACGTAAGGCGAGCGCGCCCCAGGTAGATACACCAGGATGGGCCGTAGAACCGATGGAAGTCCTGAAATATTGGGGGAGTTTTCACCAGCCGACATGTTTACGGTCTTGGGAACGGCTCGCCTGTGCAGGGCGTATCGCTGGTTGTTGTTTGTCTGTAAGATCATGGTTGATTGGGAAAAGGAGTTGAGCCAAAATCTATAGGATGCTCTGTAGGAAAATGAGAAACTTAAGGAAAAATGAGAAACTGAGCTCTTGTTGCAAAGGCAGACTTTTATGTCAGTCGTAAGTGATGGAAGAAAAAAAAAAAAAGAAAAAAAAGAAAAAGAAAGAAAAAAAAAAAGAAACCAAACAGGACCAATTAGATTCGAAATGTGCCACGTTAGCACAAAAGTATGCCATACGCATTACGAGAAAGCATCAGAAAAAGAGAAATAGGACACCTGATTCAAAGCAGTACCATAGAGATAAGTTTTTGGTTTTTTCCTATATGTGTCTATGTTATTGCATGCCTTAGTAGATTGCTCTCTGTTATACCCTGCGAGACTAAAATGAACCCAGCAGAAGCGGTCTCTTGAGCAAGGGGGTGGAATATGGGAAAGCAACAGAAGATCGGCGAGGAGGATTGTAAATACACTCAAGGGACTCGCACCTGGGTGCTGGAAAACACATATATCACACCAATTGTTATTCAGTCTCGGGTGCTGGCAAGGAAAACATTTGGACGACATAAGCCTGTAATGGACTCACAGACACCTTATCCAGCTGCTTGAGAATCTTGGCCTGTTGTGGAAAAAGATCAAAGCACAGTACCAGCAAGAACAGGGAGTCCGCATGCGCTCTTGCTAACAAGGACTCTTTTGCTGCCAAGGATTCGTGATAACAAGGACTCTCTTGCTGCCAAGGCTAAGTTTAACAATGCTACTAGTACCGCTATTTCTGAGTTATTGCTAGACGTAGATAGTATTCGATATGCGACGCTGCAAAACAGAGCTGCTACTGGTTTTTTGCTTTCAGCTCACAGACATGGTTGTCAAGATTTTAAAGGACTGTATTGTATGAATCTAAGTGACCACTCCAAATCCATCCATGCCCAGCTGCAGGAACTGCACCGACCGAACCAGCAACTTGTGGAGACCACTGGGTGAAATGTCTTTGCTGGATGGACTTGGGGGTGGGGCTGGTTGAAGCAAATTATACTCATTGCCTATGTGGAAGGAATTTGTCTGTTATGTTTAGTATGCTGTTTGCCGTGTTTAATAAGCATTATACGATCAGTTGTAAATGCCGCTTTGCATCGTACCCTTGTACGAGTTGTAGAATATGTTGCTCTAAAAACTATGTGTGTATCCGTGAGAACCCGACCTTCACAGAAGAAGATAACAAGAAGGGATTACAACAATGTGGTCATGTATCAGACAGCTGCTGTTAGCAAAGCTGGATCATGAGTTTGGTGAGACTCGCTGCATACGCTGGCCATGCGTGCAGCGACTCTGGCCTGTACTTTTCTACTCAGTCCAGTGCAGGAGACTCTGGTGGGACTTGCTGCATGTGCTGGCCATGCGTGCAGCGACTCTGGCCTGTACTTTCCTACTCAGTCCAGTGCAGGAGACTCTGGTGGGACTTGCTGCATGCACTGGCCACGCATGCAGTGACTCTAGCCTGTACTTCTCCACTCAATCCAGTGCAGGATATAGGGGGGCTGACTCGGGTCAGAGAGGGGGAGAGAGACATGAGCGAGGGGGAGAGAGACATGAGCGCACTTTGAAGGTACAGGGGATGCCCTGAAGCACTGTGCCTGCCCCCGCCCCCCCCATAAGTTCTATGTTCATTAACCCCAACAGCTCCAAAGGCATTACAGCATGTTGCAGATAAGATATAGTCTACTACTGCTGCAAGACGCATTGGACACCTTCCTACAAGAATTTCAACTTTATGCCCTGACAGGACAGTGGGATGATGCACTCGCAAAGAGCCTGACTGCATTAGAGTGGGTATTTTTGCCGATTGTCAGCAGCTGGCTCCTCTGCCATCATTTGCGGGGGTTAACCCACGAGGGCTTACACCTGATGAACTTTGGCAATCCGATGTTACGCGCATTACGGAATTTGGACATGTTTCAGTTGATTTGTTTTCTCACTTTGTTGTAGCTACTGCTCATACAGGAGAGAAGGCTTGTGATGTTATTCGACATTGGTTGCAATGCATTGCAGTCATGGGAGTACCGAAAACTATAAAAACTGATAATGAACCAGTTTATGTGTCCACTAAAGTACAGGCCTTTTTTTTTACAGATATGAGGTATTAAACGTGTCACCAGTATTCCCCATTCCCCGACTGGGCAAGCAATTGTGGAGCGTATGCATCAAACTTTAAAAACCATGCTTGCTAAACAAAAAAGGGTGAATCCCGTAGGTATGACACCTCAAGAGTGATTGTATAAAGCAACTCATGTTTTAAATTTTGTAAACATGTCTTCTTTGCCATCCACAGCAGTAGATCGACATTTTGTAAGAACTGTTGAATAGCCTGAACAACCGAAGGTGTATTATAAGCACCTTAAGTCGGGGTGCATGCTAACCACAGATAATACTGCAACAAATAGAAGTTGTGAGCAAGAAAATTCTGTAATGATCTGTACTTCTCATCCGTATGTTTGCTTTGGCTCAATGTGCAAGTATACAAGAATGTAATCAATCTTATTGTGTAAATTTAACGCGAGTAAGGTATAAAACAGCAGTAATATGGATAGGGAATCGGCAAAATGCATTAAAAACACGTCTTTCTCTGTATTGTGATTGGGAGTACAACTCTCGAAGACTTTGTGTTACATCTCTCCCCTGGAATACGTTGCTACATGGCTGAGAAATGGTTAAACACCATCTCCAAGGTGCTTTTGACATGTCGTTGCAACAAAATATTCGTCCTTTACATGATCAGCTAAAAGCTCAAATACTAAAGATTCAAGACTTAATGAACCGCAATGTATTTGAAATATTACAAAAGGATTTCTCGTGGGTAAATCCAAAGAAATTGGCTTTCTCGGCTAAATTTAGGAATCTGGGTATTTATTGCCTTAGCAGGGTTCTTTTTGATTCTGTTTTTAATTGTGTTTAGTATATAACCTGCTAAGAGCGTCACAACGAGTAGAAGCACAAGTCATGGCGACCTTGTTAATAAATGGTCTGGTGTTAAACAAAAAAGGGGGAGATGTGGCAGATCTACGAGCAGAGGCCTGCGTACGGCCAAAGACACAGTGAGCAGAGCACGCAGTAAACACAGAGCCAAGAGAACAGTTCATACCTTCACTCCATCCTGTGACGACCGTATAACATTTTCGAATCTCGGACAAAGAATAGGGCTAAGTATTCTTCCTTCGCTAGGAACAGCAACGGCATTAAATATGTTGAATAAGATAGGGTGTTGGGCAAGTAAACAGATAAACCTTACAACTGAAATCATATCTAGCTTGCTTACTGATGCTGATAGCATTCGGCATGCTACGTTGCAAAATCGAGCGGCTATTGATTTTTTGCTATTAGCTCAGGGTCATGGATGTGAAGATTTTGAAGGTATGTGTTGTATGAATCTTTCTGACCACTCCTCATCCATTCATAAGCAGTTATGGGATCTGAAGGATCACATGCCTAAATTAAAAGTGGTCAAAAATGGTTTCGATGATTGGTTAAGCTCATGGGGTATAACGGGATGGTTATCAGACTTACTAAAGCAAGGGCTGATGCTATTGTTGGTTATATTATTATTGATTATGGTAGCCTCGTGTGTTCTCCACAAAGTGACTGACATGACAGAAAATGCCATGCATAAGGTCTGGCTGGCTCAAGAAGAAAAAGGGGGTATTGTAGGAATGTATCTGAGAGAAAATGGCCGTGTGAGCCAGCCTCTCTACTGTGAGAGATTAGATTAAGGGCAAAACAGGTGGTAGAAGATGGAATTAGTACATGGGAAAAACGGGAACTGAGAAGGTAGAAAACATGTTGTGCTAATGACTAAGCAATTTACTATGTGAATTCTTGTAACCAATCTGATGTGTGAACGAACTGCATGCACAGCGCGTGGACAGTGTAACTAGCTAATCAGAAATAAGCGAGTCGCGTGTACGGCTACAACACAGGGTATAAAAGATGATGATCTGTGCTTAATAAACGGCTTCTGTTGATTCACATTGGATCATCTGGAGTCCAGTTATTTCTCCTCAGTGACCCACTTAGTGGATGAGGGAAAAGCTGTGGATGTTATCTACCTGGATTTTTGCAAAGCTTTTGACACCGTTTCCCACAGCATTCTCCTGGAGAAACTGGCTGCTCATGGCCTGGACAGGTGTACTCTTCGCTGGGTAAAAAACTGGCTGGATGGCCGTGCCCAGAGAGTGGTGGTAAATGGAGTTAAATCCAGTTGGTGTCCAGTCACAAGTGGTGTCCCCCAGGGCTCAGTGCTGGGGCCGGTTCTCTTTAATATCTTTATCAATGATTTGGATGAGGGGATCAAATGCCCCCTCAGTAAGTTCGCAGATGACACTAGGCAGGCGTGTTGGTCTGCTTGAGGGTAGGTTGGCTCTGCAGAGGGATCTGGACAGGCTGGACCGATGGGCTGAGACCAATGGTATGTGACCCAAGTGCCGGGTCCTGCACTTGGGTCACAACGACCCCATGCAGCGCTACAGGATTGGGGCAGAGTGGCTCGAGAGCAGCCCAGCAGAAAAGGACCTGTGGGTGTTGGTTGACAGCCGGCTGAATATGAGCCAGCAGTGTGCCCAGGTGGCCAAGAAGGCCAACAGCATCCTAGCCTGTATCAGGAATAGTGTGGTGAGCCAGACTAGGGATGTGATCATCCCCCTGCACTGGTGAGGCCCCACCTCGAGTACTGCGTTCAGTTTTGGGCCCCTCACTACAAGAAGGACATTGAGGTGTTGGAGCGTGTCCAGAGAAGGGCTACAAAGCTGGTGAGGGGTCTGGAGGACAAACCTTATGAGGAACGACTGAGGGAGCTGGGATTGTTTAGCCTGGAGAAGAGGAGGCTGAGGGGAGACCTTATCACCCTCTACAACTACCTGAAAGGAGGTTGTAGAGAGATGGGGGCTGACCTCTTCTCCCTAGAGATGAGTGATAGGACAAGAGGAAACGGGTTCAAGTTATGTCAGGAATTAGGAAACACTTTCTCACTGAAAGGGTTATTAAACATTGGAATAGGCTGCCCAGGGAGGTGGTGGATTCACCATCCCTGGAGGTGTTTAAAAGAAAGGGTAGATGTGGTACTTAGGGACATGGTTTAGAAGTGGTTTTTGTCAGGGTAGGTTAATGGTTGGACTTGATGATCTTAAAGGTCCCTTCCAACATCAGCAACATGATTCTATGATTCTATGTCCTGACACAGAGCCACGTCCCAGCTGGGAACCGTGGTTGGTTTTCTTGGCTTTTGGAATCAGTGGTAAATTTTGATTTCCTTGAAGCCAGTGGGATTTTTCTCCAGTGATGTCAGCCTGAGCCTCATCAGTGATGACAACTGGCTTGGAGTTGAAAAGAAAAAGTTAGGTGAAGTTGTTTTTTGGGCATGAATGCAGACAGGACTAAAACATTTTAAAAATCCTTCTTGGTTTGTTAGAAAACAACTGTCAGGAGAAGTAAGGAAATGTCTCCAAGATGTATTAGACCTCTTGTTTTAAAAATGGGCTGAATTCCAAAGTCTCCACTTCTGTTTTTTTTTCTGATTGAAAAGTCTTTTCAGACGGCCGTTCCATCAGATCCACCACAGCAAGGGAGAGGAGCCGGATCCTGCTGGGGCAGCCTGCTGCTGGTCTGCCTTCTTGTAGCCATTTAAAGATGGCAAGGAAGTGACTCAAATGTTGGAATTAACCACAAGCTTGAATTTGGCATAGCCCCTTCTTTATCTGTGGATATTTGCCCTGCTGGGGCTCAGCTGTCGGTGTGCAGAGCGCAGAGAGGTGCCTGACCGCCGGCTGGGGAGCTGGGTTTTCTAAGAAGTCCAAGCAGCAGGATGGTGGCGCTTCCAGGTGCTGCATGGGGCTGCTGAGGAGACGGCACAAACACTGGAGCTTCTCCAAGCTTGGGAAAAGGACACAAGCTCTTTGGGGGGCTCTTGGCAGAGG
Source organism: Rissa tridactyla (assembly GCF_028500815.1). Lineage (NCBI taxonomy): Eukaryota > Metazoa > Chordata > Aves > Charadriiformes > Laridae > Rissa > Rissa tridactyla. Next base: position 102,073,978 of record NC_071467.1, read on the forward strand.
AAGGGAGAGCCCCAGATGATCTCCCGTGGCTGCCCATCTCCAAAGCTGGCTCTTTCTCCTTGACAGTCTGCTCAGCCTCCTCTCCCCGTCCCCGTGACCCCCACTCCGGGCCGGGCTGGACATGTCACAAGGAAAGGGGCTGCCATCTTCAGGCCGGGAGCCCCATAGTACCAGCAGCAGTCCCTTGGAGATGGCTGGAGATGGATAGAGAGTGCCGCAGACCGTTGCAGACCACCGGAGATGACCCGACACTGGTGCTGTCCGGCAGTCTCTGCTGGTCTCGCACTGGAAACCACTGGAGTCCGCTGGAAACCGTCAGAGTCCATCGGAGACCACCAGACATCGCTGGAGACCGCCAGAGACCTCCAGACACTGTTGGAGACCACCGGAGACCCTTGCAGACCACTGCAGACCACCACAGACTCTTGGACTCCCCTGAAGCGCCACCCAGGTTATTGGGGCCTGGACTTGGCAGCGTTTCACTCTGAGGATGAGAAAGCCAGTGCGGGGTGGCTGTCCTCAGCTAGCCCTCCCCTCAGCTAACCAAGGGGTGGCTGAAGAAGAAGCCAGACCCACCCTGGCCATGCCCACACAATAGCAACAGGGCACCAAAGATGCCCCAGCCCTGGAAACATTCGAGATGCACACACAGCTCTTCCTTTGCACAAGCACAAGAGTTCCGCACTGACACAAGGAAGTTTGGGCAAGACTGGCCGAGAAACAACTCGAAAAACAACGAAAACCAATCAAAAACAATCAAAGCCAGTGAAAAAGACAAGAACAAACCCAAGAAAAAGCAGGAGCCCTTGCCATCGCACAACTTCCTCCAAAGCATCCCCACCAAGCTCCTCGTCAGCCACCTCTACCAGCACGGGATGCCAGCCCTGCAGAGGACGAGCAAGCAGGCAAAAGTGGAAGAGCTGAAAGCGTAAGTGTGGCCAGCAGCCTGCCTCTCGAGCAGCAGCCCTGACCGCTGCCTCAGAGCACCGCCAAAGCTGTGCAACACAGCCGCTGCCTCCCACCTGCCTTGGCCGAGCTTCGGCCATGCCTCTGGGCAACACCTGCTTTCTTAACGTTGTCTTCTGTTCCCTCAGGGTGGACGACAAGTTGCCTGCGGCCAAAGGCCTCCTCCTGAAGCGGCTCCTCTCCATCCTGCGCCACATCTGCCGCAACGCGTCCACCAGCGGGAGGAGCTGCACCAACCTGGCCATCTGCGCTGGGACAAACCTGAGGAGCCCACCTCAGGAGGACCTGCTGCTGCTGCTGCTGCTGCTGCTGCTGGAGGCCATGCTGGAGGGGACGGAGAAGGTACGCTGTCTCGAGCAGCCGCCTGCAGCTTTCCAGGCCCATCACAGCTTGGAGCCCCTGCCTCGTCTCTTCAGCAAAAGCTGCTGGGCTGCCTGCCTGCAAGAGCAGCCCCACAGCCACAGCCTGCCTTCTGCGGGGAGCCAAGGGGGAGCAGTGGCAAAGGCTGCTCCACACCTTTTCAGCCACCTGCCCTGAAAGCAAGGCTCTTGTGTGCTGCAGGGCTTTGGGTGGCTTTTGCTTTAGCTCTTGTCCACTTCCCACAAGACACTTTGGTGCACGGGTTTTTGCTCTCCAGAGTTGCCTTTGCAAGAGCAACGTGTCCCTGCAGGGGAAGGTGACGTGCAGCACCAGCACCAGACCAAAGCCTTCCTGGATGCACCACCCTGTCTGCTCGTCCTCCACAAAGCAGCAGGCGTAGATCCGGTGGGAGGATGGGAAACGGCAGAGGTAGGGCTTTCCTGCTGCCCGAAAGAACTGCGGTCGGGTGGTTATATACCGAAAAAGGTCGCCATCAGGTGTTTTCACGGGGAGCGATGGCGCAAAGCAAGGAGGGAGCATCAAGTCAAGGGAAACGAAATCCTTGAGCGCTTGTTATTTAACAGGATTTCTCATTTTCTTTAACGGAGAAACAATTCGGAAGGGACTTGGGATGCGAAGGACTTGGAGGCCAGAAAATACACCCCGTGCCCTTGTTCGTGCCCAGAAACCATCGCCAGGGGACGCAGGAGATGGAAACCGTCCCTCCAGATTTGAGATGCCTTCAGGGGGACGTCACAGTGGCTTCACCGGCTGATTCCCATCTCGGTACCATCCACGACAAGGAATTTGCCAGCAGGGAAGGAGGTGGGTGGTGATTTTAGTGATTTTTGAGTGTATTTAGCAAAAATCCCACGCTGGAATGGCTTCTGTGAGCCACCGGTCAGCAGTTTAGTAGCTCAGTGTCACGGCTCCCTTAAATTCCCCAATTCTATTCAAATAACACAGCAGTAATGGGCTTGGTGGTAATTAACGCTATTGGTAACGGACTTGGTAAAGGTTCCAGGGGCCTGCTGGGTGGAATTTATGGGAAGTAGGTAAGCCGTTAATCACTTTTGCGTTGCGATTTAAGTTCCTCCTAAATCCATGACCTGATCTGATTGTGCGAGTTTGGGGTAACAACTTAATGTAAGCATTAAAAACACGCAATGAAAAATACTTGAGGATGGCAAGGAAGGCTAAAGGATGGTCTTGGCGGAATGATTTTTCTCTCAGGCTTTTTTTTTCATACCTTCCGGGCAGAATGGCCAGGGATTTTGGGGGTTTTGGCTGATGAAACACTAAAATGCGTGCCCAGCCGTCAGAAGAAGAGCAAACTCTGGGAAAACAGGGCACAAGGGAACCGCCATTGAGGAGCCGGCATGTGGTTGGTGCAAGGCCTGGGCTGCGTGGGCCCTCACAGTTGACATTGACCTTCTCCCAGTGGCTCGGCCAGTCCTCAACGGCAGGTTTTTGGAGCCAAAGTTGGCCACAAATGTGCCAAAATGCCTGGCAAAGCGCTATCATGGAGCGTTGCCGGCCTCCCACATTCTACACAACATTACGAAGCACTTGGTGTTCGGCGGTGGTGGCTCTTGCGGCTCACTGCTCTTCTCGGAGTGAACCTCACCACTTGGGACAGGTTTTGAGGAGGAAAAAACCCCAATTTTCTTGCCCAATGGGGCCGAAGAGGACTCCAGAGGCAGAACAGTAACGTGGTGGTGCTGGAGAAGTTGTTAGAGGAGAGCAATTAGTGTTTTCCTGGGAAATAGGGGCCATATTTGTTACAGCTCCTCACATATGCACGTGTTTATCCTGCCGGAGCTGTTCCTCGCTTACCTTCCTCACCTCCTCTTCCTCACACTTTCAGGCGCGTCAATGTCGGCAGCCAATTCCAAGCGGAGCTTCCCGACCTCCAGGACCCAGCCCGTTTGGAAGAGGAGGAAGAGGGAGCGTGGCTGATCTGGAAACCTTGGGGCGACATTGAAACCAACCTGGAGACGCAGGAGAAAGGTTTTTCTAACGCCTTTCTTCCACTTTCACCCCACCCAGGGATACGAGGGGTTGAAAAATCCACCTTTTTGGGCTTCCCTCCCTCCTTTTCTTCCCCGCCTTCACGTTCGAGGGAAGGAGATGGATGGGTGTTGGTGGGAGAGTGACTAAAGAGTAACAGGCAACGTTCTTGGCAGTGTCTTCCATGAAAAATGGGCGTTTGGAGCCAACCCACCTCATCTGCAGCATCCTTGGGAGAGGGGAGGTTTCTCTCTGAGCTTTTAAAGTAGAGATATTTGGGGTATCGGACTTTTTTCTCTGCCTTTTCCTCATTTCCGGCCTCTGCTGCGCTCATCCTGTTTTCTCTCCCTCTCCTATCACCCCTTTTCTCGAGGAAAACTTGACTTTTTCTCGGTTTTTGTTGCGTTTGTAGTTACAAACCTGCTCAATTTGGCTTCTCCCAATGCCGGGACGGGGGGACGGGTCAACCCGGAGCTCGCTCTGCATTGCCTGCACGAGGCACAAGGCGACGTGCTGGTAAGAAGCGGCAATTTCTAATTAAGAACGGACTTTGTTACTGGTTTGAGCTGGGAGTCGCTCCGAGTTTCCTATTGCGCGGGCTGGAATCTCTTTGCTGAAGGCGCAGGAGGTTCTTGGGTGCTGCCTGTCGCCTCATTAACATCTCTTGGGCTTCCAGACCCCTCTCCTGGTGCATCACTAAGAGTTTGTTTTGATTCTGGGATGATTTGGAGAATAGAATTACTCCCAAATGAAGGGATAATAGATAAAACCTGAGGTCTGCCCTCGATGAGCCCCGAGCGGGTCTGCTTTGCTCCCTCTTCTTCAAAGAAGGGATTTAACATCCCTCGGCGTCTGCTGTGAGAATTTCCCTTTTGGCTCCTCCTCCGGAGGAATCGAAGTCTTTTTTCCCTATTAAATCTCGCAGGAGGCAGCGGAGATGCTGCGTGCTGGGCCGCCTCGGAGACCCGAATCCCATCCCCTGGCTGACTATCATTACACAGGTAAACGAGGAGAACAGATCCCACCGTTCCTTTTGCTCTGATTGAATTGAGTCTTAAAAATGTTCCTTTGGGGTGGGGAAAAGAGTCATTTTAATCCCTTTCTGGGGCTTTTGGAGGCGGGGGATGCCTATTCTAATCATTTGCGTGTTGCTAGTTAATTCCGAGGCTCGGATACTTGGACGCCAGTGGAGGAGCAGTTGTTTAAAGAGGCTTTTTACATCCATAAGAAGAATTTCCGCCTCATACAGAAGCAGGTAAAGCCATTAGAGCGAGGCGTAGCTCATTAGCATGGGCAATTTTAACCCAGAAAGTTGTATTTTGAGTCGTGGGTTGGAATCCTGTTCTTAGGATGCTTCTTCTTGCTAAAAAAGCACTGGTACAAGACATGTTTTTGCTCTCATGTGTGATCACAAGGGAATATTTAATATCTCTAGGAGAAAATACCAGAGATATTAAAAGAATAATGACAGATTATGGTGTGAAATGGAGAATTCTGCCCTGAAAACTCTTCTTGACGGCGTTTTTTAGCAGATGAAGGTTTCTTTTCTGTCTGATCTCACCCAGACGTTGCGTTGCGAGAACCGGAGGAGAGAATCCTCGTCAATCTGCCCCTTCGATATTATACTGCCACGTTTCCCTTATTAAATGGTTTCTGCTTTTCCTCCTGGCAGATCCAGACTAAAACTGTGTCTCAATGCGTCAAATATTATTACACCTGGAATAAAAAAATGTGTTTTGGTTGCACTCGGCCTCGCCTGATGCAGAAAAAGCGCCCGAGAGACCCGGAGGAGGAGGAAAAGGCTGAAGACGAGGTAGAAAAAACGCTGGGGGGAGGGGATTTTGTGCCAGATTCCGCTGCTCCATGAACCCATCTGTGAAAACATTCCTTAAAAAACAGCGGATCTGGTTCACAGAAATATTTGTAATTTTTTGCTGGTAGAAACGGGGTCACCATGTCGCTTTGGTGCTTCGGAATTCCATGTTTTCAACCCGTTGGGATAGATTTTTGCCGAGGAAAGCACTATTCCGCTTAAAATAGAGAAATAATATGGTTTTTCTTTCCAGGTCTGGTCCTCCCAGTTGAATTAAAGTGGCTTTTTTTCGACTGTTTAGTGTTCAGAGTCCACCCGGGCGGGGTTGGGCTGATAAATCATGTTACCTCCGGCGCAAAAAATCTAATTCCTTTGCCGTCCACAGCTGATTCAAGCTGGTTTTTTACCTGATTTACAGGCCCTTTGCAGCGCAAAGAGGAGGCGCTGCATCATCCCCAAGGAAAATCCGAAGCTGGGGATTCGGGAAGAGAAGCCCCGCGATGACGGCAGCTCCTCCATCAATCCTGGTGCTTCCTGGTGCTGGGACAGCGGTGCTGGAGATCCGGGTTTTTTCCCCTGTGGCAAGTGTGGAAGGTCAGCTCTTCATTTGTGTTCTCAAAACCGGCTGTTTTGGGGCTCAAAAACCACCCGGGGGGGGCAGAAGGGGAGGGCAGCTCGAGGATTCCCCTTCCCCCAGGGCCGCTTGGCAGTTTTATTTGACTTTCAACCCCCAAAAAATCAGTGTTTTCGGAGTCGGGGAGACCCTTCACTGAGCCCTGAGGTTCAAACTGGTGCCCCCCCGCCTTGCGCAAGAATCCCAGCGTTTCTCCTTTTTGGCCAAAAAACCCTCAAGTTTCGTGAGGATTTGCGGCCTGAGGCTTCCCCACTCCACTCACCCGCACCGAGCAAAATCCCTCGGGTTTCAATTCAGACTAATTTTAAGCGATCGCACAGTTAATTCCAATATTTTAATCCCCCACGATCTGTCTTGTTGAACCACCGACATCCGAAACTCTGTCTTACCACACAGCAAAGCATAAGAATTCCCAAAAGTAGGAATAACGAAGCTTCGTCTAGCAAATTTAAAAAAAAAAAAGACTTAAAAATCCCTTTCTTTTCAAACTTTCAGGGTGCTTGAGAAGATCCAGGGGAGAAACGCTCACATGAGACTCCATCGCCCAAAAGATGTTTCAAAAGCCCCGTGAGCGTTTTCAAAGGGTGGCGAAGCCACAAAAACCCCACATTCCGCTGACCTCCTCCCGTAACACCTGGGAACTGACACCAAACCAACCACGAGGTCAGTTTTTACCATTTTTCTTAAAAAACCCCACCTTTTTCTCTGCATCCGGGCAGCGGCTGGGCTTTGAGGATTCAAGAACACACGGTCGCCCCCGCTCTAAAACAAGATGGAATAGGGGAAATAGCCCCAAAACGGTCATCATATTTAACAACGTTTTTTCCTGATGGTCATGCGCAGTGTTTAAGATCTGGACTGCAGCACCCTTTTGACAGAGATAAAGTTCGTTTTCACGTGTGTTTTGTTGTTTACTTAATAAATTTGGTTGGTGAATTTTAAAGTTCTTGCCCCGCTCTAGCTCTTTGCACAATAATTAAATGATTTAAAACTCGTTCCGCTGGTTCCAGGGCAGCAGAATTGGGGTGGTTAAAGGTGTTGGGTGGCCGTGAGGCGTCTCGGTCATATTGAAAGCACCCCTTGCGTGTTTATTTTATTGATTGGTGCTTATTTGCATAAATTAACGTGGCGTTTGGGAGGGAACATGGAGGGTTTGATTAGTTGAAGGAAGGAAATGGAAAGAAAGGTGTCTTGTCTCTACCGACAGTGTAACAAAGGCTGATTTTTTTTGTTTCTGGGCCACCAGATTTTCATGACTTTGTTTCGTTTTTGCTGAATATTCATGTTCAGTAGAAGAAAAAAAAATCTGTATTTTGGTTCTGTTTTTCTCTTGAAAGGACCAATCCTCAGGTCTGGGCCTCCGTAAACTCCTTTCCCCAAAGCAGAAGGCGGGTGGGAACGTTCTTTGGCTTCTCAAGGCTTGTATTTTTCAAAATAAACCTCAAAGTAACGTTTTTCTCTAGCCCTTAACGATTCCAAAGGGAAACCGGCTGCCTTCCAAAAACAAAGACGGGCCTCCCAGTAAGGCTGGAGTCAGCGGCAGCCCTGCCAGCTGGGAGGACTGGGAGTTTTTAACCAAAAAACCTGGGGGCTGTTTCCTTTTAAAAAAAGAAAAAGAAGTGGGATGTTGCAGCACTGAGTGATTTTTTAATTCCATCTAAAGGGAGGAGTTTTGAGCAGTTTGGCTCCGGAGGGGAGAGGCTTACAAAGCGAGTGCCAGGAGGCAGCGGTGCGTTCACGCCTTCTCGCTGCCAAAGCGATGCTGAAACCGCAGGAATTTGGCAAAATACTCAGCATCCCAAATCCCCACCACGGGTCTTGATTTAAACCCCACCGGCCCCCAGAAAGGCTCGGCGTGGGGATTCCTGCTCCGCGCCTCATTGCTGTTCCTGACTCATTCTGAAAAATCAAAGTTTTGGTACAAGAAGAGAATCTGGTCCAGGTTCTCCGGCGCCAGGACAGCTCGCCGATGCTCCAGGCTGCTCTCGCTGGCGGCCAAGGCCTGCTCAGGCGAGACGGCGGTGGCGGGGATGGCCAGGTACTGCCAGCTCAGCCGCCCCTGCCATTCCCCCTCCGCCCACCTCCTCTCTCCCCGGCTCTCCATCCCCCGGCCCACACGGCGGAGGAGCAGGTGAGTGGGGGATGTGGGGGTTACACGGAGTTCCCCCCAAGAGAGGCGGGTCAAGGCCCCAAAATGTCTGGAAGTTGGGCAGGGGGGGCGGGGGGTGTGGTTGTTAAAAAACATTCAGACCTGGAACTCTGTGTGCGAGGCACTGGAATAGAGAACAAGCTCTTCTTTTTACAGCTATTGAAAAATAATATTCATTTCTGTATCTCAAAGGAGATCAAAATAAAAAGCTCTCTCTCTAAGGATGCTCCGATTCTGTACGCTATCAAGGAGCTTAGACTAGGAAAAGATTCGGAAAAGCTGTATTTATGAAGAGCTATTCAAGTGTCAGCATCGATGTCTAAACAGAGAGCCAGTCTAATTAGATGTTCCGTATCATAAGTGTCAACATCTAAGTCTAAAGACCTCTGCCTGTTTAGCAGCTATTCTGTAGAAGTGTAAATAGCCAATTTGTGTTCTCTGAGGAGTGTAAATAGATGCAGAAGTGGCAATGCCTGTGCCGTAGGGTTCCTAAAAGGCAAAGAAAGCCTGTTTCTGTCTCTAAGGATTCTATCATTTTTTATTACGTCAAGGAGTTCAGACTACGAAGAGATTGTCGAAAGCTGTATTTAGAAAGAGATCTTCAAGCATCAAAATCCGTGTCTAGCCGGATAGCTAGTGGAGGGCAGTCGCCTGCCGTACGGCCGTACCGCGCGCGCGGGACATCCGCCTGCCGTAACGCGGCACTGCGCATCTTCATGGCCGTGGGGCCCTGGGGGTGCTGGGCTGTGGGGTGGCTGCGCTGCCTCAGCGTCGCCCAGGGGGGCTGCAGAGGTGGGGAGGAAGCAGAGAGGGGGAGCCGGTTTGGGGCCCGACACGGAGAGCGGGACTCCTGCTGCCGGGGCTGGCAAAGGGGCTGGCGTGGCTGGTTTTGGGGCTGAGAAAGAGAGGGAGTTGTGTGGCTTTGGGCTCGGGAAGAGGGCTCGAGATGAAATCCGTGCCAGGCCCCTTCTCTCTGCGTGAAGGGTCCCTCCCGGCCCCGCTCCCGAGGGCAGAGGTGGGGTGGGGGTCCCCTGGCTCGTCCCCCTTGGCTGGGTGTGACAACCAGGCTCATTTCTCTGCTCTTCTTTTCCCAGGGTCACCTTCTGCGGCACGGCAAGAAAATCCTGCACGGCTGATTCCGCTCGCTGCTCAGGTAGTCGCACGCCTGGGGCGAGACACGTTTGCGAGTTCAGGGACGCTACGGATGCTCCCCATCAAAGCCGCACAAAAGGCAAATTTGCTGCCAGTGCAGAAAAGCTGACGAGGAGTTTTGCGCTCAGTTTTGTGTGGATATTTAGTCGTTTGACAGCCGGAGCCCTCCAAGAGAAGCGTTCTAAAAAGAGGTATTTTTATTAATACTAAAGTGGGAAGTGTAGAGTAACGCGAGGAGTTAAGTGCGTGCTTTTTGTTAGCGTCGACAGCTCTAGATTCACCACTAACAGCACTTCAAAAGCGCTCGCGTCCAGAGCGCTCTGAAAACCATTAACTAATTAATCCAGCGCCAAAGGCTGAGAAATCATTTCAGGAGCTCAAGTCTTGGGATGTTTAATAACGTGAGGCGGAGCCTTCAGCTTGGCTTCTGGGATGGGCTCGTGCCCAGGTCAGCGATAATCCAAAGGGGAACCGCTTGCTCCAGTGGAAATAATTGGTGTCAGTGGAAAATAATTAGTGTCTCGTCGCCCGTGGGAGGGAAAAGGGAGATCAAGAGTCTGCCTAAACGAACCTCGCACCATTAAGAGATCGTTCTCTGGGGGGGCCACCGCCAAAATTATGTTTCAGGGAAGCTTGTCTTACCGAGCAACGTGCTGTGGCCGGTTTGGAGACTAAATATCTCCAAACTTTGGGGTTGATTAAGTGCTTTCTGGTTATTAGTTGGATATCTTGCTTTTGTTTTTTTTACCACCTTTTACTGCTAAACGAACTGCACAGATTTCCCAACTAGGCCCGAAACGGCGGATCGAACGCTGAGGGTGACGAAATTATATTCTTTAAAAAAGCGGTTCAACTTCCTCCCGTTAATTTCCCACCCAATATAAAGCTGGGGGAAGAAGAAGGAAGGGGGGGACGCACAGAGTGACGGCCTTTGTCTTCCCAAGTTTCCGTTATGTGTGATGGAGCCCTGCTTTCCTGGAGACGGCTGAAGGCCCGCCTGCCCATGGGAAGCAGTGGATGAATTCCTTGTGTTGCTTCTGCTTTACCTATCAAAGTGTCCTTGTCTGAGCCCACAAGTTTTCTCACTTTGACCCGTGCTGTTCTCTCCCCCATCCCAAGCTTAGAGAGATGGGGGTGTTGAGCCTGGAGAAGAGATGCTCTGGGGAGACCTTGGAGCCCCTTCCACCCCCTAAAGGGGCTCTAGGAGAGATGGGGAGGGACTCTTGATCAGGGAGGGGAACCATAGGATGAGGGAGAACGGTTTTAAACTGGAAGAAGGGAGACTGAGATTAGATATCAGGAAGAAATTCTTTGCTGTGAGGGTGGTGAGACCCTGGCCCAGGTTGCCCAGAGAAGTGGTGGAGGCCCCGTCCCTGGAGACATTCGAGGCCAGGCTTGATGAGGCTCTGAGCAACCTGATCTAGTTGGAGATGTTCCTTACTGCTTACTGCAGCGGGGGTTGGACTAGATGACCTTTAAAGGTCCTTTCCAACCCAACACGTTCTATGATTCTGTGATTGCAGACTCCACGTAGAACTGCTTATCGTGGTAGGACTCTGCCCAATGCATTGTTCCTTAATTCTTGGTTTTTTGTAATCAGGCACAAAGGTGTTTAATTCACCTCCAGAGGTACCATAAAAATTCCCCAATAGCAGGAAACAGAGCCCGGCCTCCCCACAAAACCTCTCAAGTCTTTGGTTTAACACTGCCCATCTGCAGAGAGAAAGGAACCCCAGCTGCAGGTAGCCTACAGCAGGCACCTCGAGGGGTGGTCACAGCCCTGGGACACAGGGAACAAGGGCTACGTTGTGCAGAAATTCTTGAGCTCCTTCTGGAAGGCCTTGCCACACGAACTGCTCTGTATTGCAGGCTGTGGGCAGTGGCTCAAGCTAAGGCCTCAACTCCCTCTGTGTTTCTCTCCATCCCAGCCTGGTTCCCAGGACAGCTCCAGCCCTTCGGGACCACCAGCACCCACCCCACCCCTCCGCAGCCAGCCCCTCTCTCCCAGGCGTCCTTGTCTCCTGGCTGGCCAAACCAGAGCTCCCTCTTGTTCCCTGCAAGACGGCCAGCAAGCAGAGAGGGAAACGCTTGCTGCAAGCAGCTGGATCTGCTCCTGAGCAGCTTGGCTGCCGCTGTGAGCAGCCAGCCCCTCGGACCCTCCTCGCAGCCATGTCAGCGCCAGGAAACACCAGCAGCCAAAGAGGTCTGAAACGGAAAAGGGGGTAAAGCTGAGCCAAAACCCAGCATCTGTGGTGTGGCAGTTCCTTGCAGTTCTTACTGGTTGGCGAGGATGCCCGCTTTGCTTCCCAGAATCACAGAGGAGCTGAGGTGGGAAGGGGCTGGTGGAGATGACCTCTCCAAGCTGGGCCAGCAAGAGCAGGTGGACACAGGCCTGCCCAAACGGGCCTCCAGGCAGCCCCCCCCAGGCCGGTGCACAGCAGCCTGGCGGTGGCACGGCAGCACGGTGATACAACAGGATGACGGCGCGGCAACACGGTGATGTCACACTGCGGCAACACGACGATGCAACAATGCGCGACTGCTCTATATAGCCGCTGGCTGGGGACCGGCGGGGGTGGCCACAGCTGGGTGCCTCTGTAGCGAGAGGTGCCAGCGCAAGGTCACAGTTCCAGGAGAAGTCTTGGAAGGAGCCATGGAACATGGTCTCACTGCTGGCGTCCGAAGGGCAGATGCGCTGCCGAGAGCACTGGGAAAGAGGAGAGAGGTGAGCAGTGGGCCGATGGAGAGGGCTCAGCCTGGGAGCCCGGGACATGGCGTGTTGCTCTGGGGCCTCGGGCCGTGCCCTTTTTGCAAGTGCCATGCAGGAGGCTTCCTGAGCTAGCACCTGAGTGTCTCTGTCTTCCTAGCTCGGGCACATAAGACAGAACCTGGGAGAAGGTTCTACTGTGCTGAGGGACCCTGAGCTGCTGGTGGACCTCCCGCTTGGGGTGAAGATCCCTGTGCTGCGCGGCTCCAAGCCTGTCTACTGCCGAGCAAAGCTGGGGGAAAAGGTAAAGGCAGCAGGAAAGGGTAGAAAAGTTCTCACCTTCTACGGGGTCCCCATCATTCGGACAAGTCCTTGTGGCCACCTGCGCTACAGCAGGGGCTGCAGCCCTTCAGTCGGACGGGGCTGGGGAGTCGAGGGAAGCTCCTGCCGAGAGAAAGGAGGACTTGCCCATAGCAGAGCTGCACGCTGCCCAGAGCTGGCTGGAGAAGAGTGTTGCTGTCAGGTCTTCAAACTCCCTTTACCTTTCCACAAGGACAGCTTGGCACCTCTGGGGAGCACAGGTCCATTGGTGCAATCAGAGTGAATTGCCAGAGGAGAAGACATGGCTGTAGGCAGCATTTCCACTGAGCTCCTCACAGGTGCAGCAGTGGGTACAACTCTCTCCCCCCCGTAGTAAACAGCCCCTCGTCTTCCTACAGCGAGAGGGGATAGCCACCAGACAGGAGGATGTAGGCACAGGGCTTCTCCTCCCTTGGAGAGTCTCCGAAGTAGGGAGATGTTTCCTCGGGGTGGGAAGTAAGCCAGGAATTAGGCTACACCTCACGGGTTTGGCAATGCCACCCTGTGTGCGTGAGGAGCTCGGGAGGGCGTTCGTCCCTGCTGCTCTCTCCTGCCCCTTTCACGCTCTGGAACATTGTTCTTACAGCTTCAACGGCCCTCAGGCTTTTACGACCTGGGAGATCCCTACTGTCGCCTGCTGCGCACGGAGTACAACAGCCTGCACGACCCGTATCTGCAGGAGTATCACAAGCGCAAAGACAACTTGCAGAGGCTGCAGAGACAGGGCCTGGTCACCAGTGAGGGCAGAGTAGGTTTGGACGTCATCGGGCTGATAGAAGCGGTTCCCTGGGAGCAGGGATCCCCCTCCTGCAGAGGAGCAGCTCCCCTCGGCTGGGCTGGGGCTCTTTCGGGGAAGGCAGTCTGCTGGCTTGACTGTTCTGGGGGGTTTCTCCCCTCCTCTCTCCATAGGTGGTCTGCACTCTGAAGGAGTTCAACGAGTACAGGCAGTACCTGACCACGCTCAAGCTGCGCGCCCAGCAAGTGTCCAGGCAAGAAGAGGTAGGCAAAGCCAAGCGTTGGTGGGCACCGGTCAGCGGCACGGTGCCGAGGGCTGGGGCTTCACTTGCTGCGTGCTGGGGAGGCGGTCGGTGCAGCAGAGGCGAGGGCTGTGCTGGGGGGGCCGGGCGGTGTGGCGGGGAAAGGACTACCGGGGTCAGAGCTGAGCCGGCGCGAGGTGCTGGGGTGGGCATGGGCAGCCACGCAGAGTCCCGAGGGAAGCCTTTCTCTTCTGCCCTCGTGGCACGGCTGAAGCAGAGCCCTGGCCTGCGCCCGCGTGAAGCCTCGGCACGCAGGGGTGCGAGCGCTTGTCCAGGCAACAGCGAGCCACAACCTGGTGTCTCCTTCTCAGGAAAGGCTTCGGCAACACCTGACCAAGTTGAAGGATGCCCCCAAACCGCCGGGAGCCATCAACACTTCTCGCCTGGCCCAGCCGCCGCTGCAGGCTCGAAGCCCAGCTTGCCCACCTCCACCCAGGAGCTCCAGGATCTCCCTGATGTCAGGGCGATGCAGCAGAGCGGGATCAGATCTGGAGGAAGGCCACACCTTGCCCCAGCATGAGCAGGGACAGGAAGGTGCCAAGCTGCCCAGGAGGGTCAGTAGCGACGCTGACTCTGACACGTCCTTAGACAGCACTTTGAGTGTAAGGACCAGGTCACGTTGCATAGTCGACTCTGTATTGCAGCGGATCTGTCAACGTGAGCCTGCACTGTCCCCCGAACCGAGTTCCGGGAGGGGTGTCACAAAACCAGACACACCACGAGATCCGAAGCAGTGCTGTCCCGCTAAGGACACCCTCTCCTCCATGGGCCCGCAGTGGTCCCGCCAGCCCGTCCCTCCAGCGGGTCCCAAGCCCCCTGCCCAGACAGGAGCCCGGCGCAGATCACTGCGTGTAAAGCCTGTCGGAGGCGAGCCCCAGCCGCCCGCGTCAGAAAGGAGGGCGTTCGTGGGAAGGCTTGTGGACGATGTCCTGAGGAGGTGTGTGGCAAGAAAGGTGTAGAGCCCCTGGGCAGCAGAGACAGACCTTACCCGCTTGTGTTGCAATAAACAGTTTACTCCCCCGTCTGCGTCTGTCTGGGCATCTTCCCTGCAACGCTTTCCCTCTTCTTCCTCCCTCCTACAGCCTGGGTCAGGCAAAGACCCAGCTTTTGTCTCGTTTGGGAAGCTTTGCGGCCGGGCTATCGGAGGGGCTGGTCCAGCCCTGTTAAGCCTGGGTTCTGGCGGTCTTTGTGTTGAGATCTTGTCTCCAGGGCTCTTTCTCCTCAGACCAAGCAGCCCTGCACGAAACCCTTCTTCTGGCCGCTCCGGGGACGGACGGTGGCGTCTCCCCCTGGGGACTGCTCTGCCACATGTCCTTTGGGTCTCCTCGCTCCGCAGCGGGGAGGCAGCTCTATTGTGGAGGCCCAGAATGGTGCAGGTGAGCAGGGTCGAGCAGCCGGTGCCAGGGCTCACCCAAAGGGAGCCGCAAGCCGGGAATGGGAAAAACCAGGGCGGGAGGAGATGTCCCTAAATCAGGGTTCTTCACCCGCTGCGCAAAAACCAATCAACGCACTCAGTCAGGAGATTTGTCTTGATTTCAGTTCTGCAGAATCGGGTGCCGGGCGTTTAACAGCAGCCAGCACACCACACGCCGTGGACAGTCCCAGGTTTATAGTGACAGGATAGAGCCGAGGGGTGAGCTACAGCTCCCTTACCGTCCCTCATCATCCCTGTGCATTCAAGCCCGTGTTTGGAACGTTTTGGGAGCTGCCCCCGGGCGCTCGGGAGCGGCGGCCCCGCCCGCTCCTTCATTAGCCGCGGCCACAGCCGCTCCTCAGCGGCAGCCGGAGGCGGGCGGGGAGCGCTGCCGGCCACGGGGGTGCGGGCAGCGGCAGCGGCGGGGCTGGAGCCCGGTCCCCATGCCGATGCCGATCCCGATGCCGATCCCGATCCCGATGCCGATCCCGGTGGGGCGGCGGCGGGGCAGGGCCGTGCTGCTGCTGGCCCTGGGGGAGGCTGCCCGGGCGGGGGTCGGGCTGCGGGGTGCCCGGGGGGGGCTGTGGGGTGCCGGGCTGGGGAGGGGCCGCTCCCCGGGGTGCGGAGGCGGGGGGCGATGCGGGTCCCCTCTCGCTGTGGCTGGGTCGGGGCCGTGCGTGTGCGGCCGGTGGGTGCCGGCTGCCGGTGCCGAGCTGGCCGCGTCCCCCCGGCTGTCCCTGCCCCGGGCCCCGGGCCGGGGGTGCCGGTGCTGGCTGCGGGGTGCCCCGGCTGCCCTCGCACGGGCTCCCTGCCCCGGCGGAGCGGCGCTTTCGGGCTCTCTGCAAAGGCCAGCGGGGCTGGGCAGGGGCGAGGGGCGGCGGGAGGTTGGTGCGTGTCCTGCGTGGAAGGGGCAGCTCGCCGTGCCCGGGTGGCACCGGCACGGTGGTGGCCCCGGGGTGCCCAGGTGAGCCCGGGGGGGAGGTGGGCTCTGTCCCCCGAGGTCTGGGCGCTCACGCCGACCCCGTCGGTGGCTGGCAGGGCACCTGGCCGGGCTGCTGGCATCGGGCACCGCCCGCTTTTACCAAAATGCCGGCATTTTCCGAGGCGTCTGGGACTGCGTCCTCCAGCGGGGGGAAACCGTGGCCGCGTACGAGAAGGCGGATGGCGGGGAGCTGCAGGGCTTGCACCGAGTCCGTGGGTGAGTGCGGCCCCAGGCCGGGACCCCCTGCCTGTGCCACCCCGCGGCCACGGTCCCTGGAGGAGGGCGGGTTGGGGGTTATCTGTGGGGCACGGCCAGCGTGGCTTTTTGGCATTGCCCCTGTGCCGGGTGCTGCTGGCGGAGCTCTTCTCCTCCGGCACTCCTGGGTGCCACCGGTGTGTGCGGATGCACACGTGCTCCCCGTCTGGCTCCGATGGAGCCCTTCCCTTCCTCCCGAAGCCGCAGCGCTCGCGGTGTCCCACATTTGCTGTCCCCGGTTGGGAGCGCACGGCTTCCTGCCGATAAAATTGCCTGAGCATCCTTCTTCTTTATCTTATATTGATGTGGGCATGAACAGTGTTTCTTGAGTGTCATTGGCAATTATTTGGTTCTATCCTATTAAATCTATTAACATTTCAGCCCTTGTGTTTCCTTGCTTTCCCCGATTCCCTTTCCCGGTTGGGGAGGGTCATCAGGTTCAAGAATAATTGTCTGAACAACGCTAAATTGTTACGGGTTTTCTCAAACCCGACGTCGAATAAAGCAATGTCTCCTCTCTAAACTACTTTTGGTTTCGAGAGCTTTTATTTCAGGTAACAGTTTTTGGCGACCCAGACGGGACTTTGCATATAGGCTTGGCGTTTGACGGCTTCTCATCGCTGCGGGGAATCACAAGCGGAACTCCAGCGTGCACCGGACCTCTTCTCTCTTCTCCGGGGACTTCCCTGGTGATTGATTCCCTGTCGGGTGGTGAGTAACCAGCTGAGCAACAAGTTGAGATATCGCATGGTAAAAATTGAAAATTGTGTGGTAAGAACTGCATGGTAACCCCCCCCGAGTAAATCGTCCCAGAAGGGGTACGTATCGGTGGGTGAATTGCTATTTGCAGCTGCTGGGTTGGTTCCTTTCCTGCGCTGGTACGGTGGCGACCGGAGCAGGTAAAGGGTTGGAATAATGGGAAATGTTTCATCATTCTGGGAAGGGGGAATTGCAAAGGCTTCTCCCTTAGGATGTATTTTGAAACATTGGGGAAAATTTGGGAAAGATCCCCTAATGCGGAAGAAATTGATTGAATATTGTAATCAATGGGGGCCTTCCAATGTGTTGGAAGATAAGGAACAATGGCCAAAGAATGGCACGTTAAAGTATAATACCATATTGCAATTAATGTTGTTTTGTAGAAGGGAAGGTAAATGGGATGAAGTTCCCTATGTTGATTTATTTTTAATTTTTTTTACCTTAAGAAATGACTGTAAGAGCAGACAAGATTGTGGGTTAATAGTTAAAGATACTAATGTGCTGGCATTAGAACAGGAAACTGTGAAATCAAGATTGTTGAAGCGATGTTGTCCGGCTTGTAGTATTGACAAAAGATGTAATAAGTGTAAAGAGGAGGATGAAGTGGAAGAGGAAGATAGTCAGTCGCTGGTGGCAGCACCGAGAGAGGAAAGGAGAAGCTGAAGAAGGGATAGAGGATGGGCAGCGTGATGATGAGCTGTGGCTGGTGGTACTGGGCGAGGCAGGGGAGCGGTGCTCCAGGAAAAGGCAGATTTAAAAGCTTGGAAGGAAATGTCAGGAATTTACGGAGAATATGTGCAGAAGGCGGCTCAGGGTCTACAATAGAAAAGAGACAGGGCAGAGAGCAAGTGAGGAATGGTCGGTTGTTAACAGCAGCTATTGCAGAAGGAAATCAAGGAGGCAGGAGATGGGATGGGAACAGAAGGAACCAAAACGTAGGGGGAATAGATGGGAATTTTTGCCCCGCTCTGGAAAAGAATCAGTGTGCGCTTGGTAAACAAAAGGGACATTGGAAGGGAGAATGTCCCCAGAACAGATTTCAGAAACGATTTCCCTAAAACATGGAACAATCCCAGGGTAACAGGGTTTCTCACTCTGGACCAGAATTCCGAGTGACGGGGACCAGGAAAAATAAACCAGAAAGTGTCCTCAACGGAACCCCTGGTTACCCTGAAGTCGGGGAATGAAAAGGTAGAGTTTTTAGTGGAAACAGGAGCAGCGTGCTCCGTTTTGAACTCTTGTAAAGGAAAACTGAGCAGTGAAAATATGTCTATTATTGGTGCCAGAGGGAACAGAGAAATAAGGCTTTTCTTTCAGCCTATGAAATGTGGATGTGGATCTTGAGCCTGTGTGCATACGTTCCTGTATGTACCCGACTGCCCTATGCTGTTATTGGGAAGGGATTTATGAAGTAAACTTAATGCTCAGATTGCATTTGAAGATAATCATATCCATGTGCAAATACCAGAAGAAAAAGCGTTGGAGGCGCAAGTCTTCTTATTCCAGCAAAACCAAGATGTGCAGACATCTACAGTCCCGGAGGAGTGATGAATGCAGTGAATCCTCTCGTATGGGAAGCGGGAACGCCGGGACGATCTAAAGCAGCAGAACCGGTAAAAACTGACTTAAAGCCGAATGCACGACCGGTAAGACGAAAACAATATCCAGTAAAATTAGAAGGAAAAAGAGGACTTGAACCATCGATAGAAAAGTTTATTAAATACAGACTGTTGCGGGAATGACAATCAGAATATAATACTACTCCGTAGTGGCTAATCCGTACACTCTGCTGACCACTATAAAGGAAAGAGATCAATGGTTTGAAATGTGGCAGTAACCTTGTTACAGTACGTGGACGATATTCTCCTGGGGACACAGACAGAACCTGATTGTGTGCAACATACGATTGATCCCTTGAATTTTCTAGGAGCAGCTGGATATGGAGTATCTCAGAAGGCGGCTCAAGTGGTGCAACAAACCGTTGTTTGTCTGGGTTTTACGGTTACGCAGGGAGAACGGAGCCTGGGAATGGGGTGGAAAGAAGCAATCTGTCCAATGCCTGAACCAAACTCTAAACAGGAGCTGAGAGCGTTTTTGGGAATGGCCGGATGGTGTTGCCTGTGGATCATTGATTTTGGCTTGTTAGCGCCTCGGACTGCCAAACCTGGAAAAACCTTTGGAGTTATTTGTTTACGAGAAACACCGTATTGCTTTGGGAGTACTGATTCAGAAGACCGGATCCTGGAAAAGACCGGTAGGATATCTTTCCAAGCAGCTGGACCAAGTAAGTCAAGGTTGGCTTCTTGTTTGCGGGCGGTGGCAGCGACCGTAACGCTCATGCAAGAGGCGCGGAAGTTAACCCTGGGACAGAAGCTGGTCGTTCAGGTACCACATGCGGCGGCTACTGTTTTAGAGCAAGAGGGGGGGCATTGGTTGTCCCCTCGCCGAATGAGGAAATATCAGGCTATTTTATTAGAACAGGATGATGTAGAATTAAAAGTGACTTCAGTGCTGAACCCAGCAACCTTGTTACCTTTAGCGAGTGAGACAGAATTAGAACGTGACTGGTAACAATCGAACAGGTTTATTCTAGTCGAGCGGATTTAAAGGATGAACCTATAGACTCAGCAGAAATGAATCTATTTGTGGACGGGAGTGGTTTTGTTGCTAACAGAACTAGAAAGGCAGGATATGCTGCAGTCCTAGAAGAAGAAGTTATAGCGGCAGAAGCACTCCCTCCAGGAACTTCAGCACAAAAAGCAGAATTAATTGCATTAATCAGAGCTCTGGGAATAGCAGCTGGGAAACTTGCGAACATAGGGACTGACTCGAGATGTGCTTTCAGGGTGTTACATGCACACGGAGCATTGTGGAAGGAAAGAGGTCTCCTGTCTGCTCAAGGAACACCAGCTAAATAAGGAAATGTAATAAAGAAGTTGTTAGAAGTGGCGCAATTGCCTGAACAACTTGCTGGGATGCACTGTAAGGCTCATCAATTTGGCAACTCTTTCATCGTTACAGAAAACCAAAAGGCGGCTCTGACTGCTGGGCAAGCTGCAGAAAAGAAAATCCTGGGGACGTGGCCTGGAAGATCCCAACATTTAAGTCAGCCTCCCAAGTCTACAGGAAGGGACGAGCAATTAGCTAAGTTGTTAATGTCCGGTGAGGATGAAAACGGATGGTGGATGGCCAAGGATCAGCGTGTGATATCACCTGAGAATCCTGTGAGAGACATTTCAGAGAAAACTCATAAAGAAACCCATTGGGGAATGGAGGCTTTAGTAGATAATACTCAGACGTAAGCTTTGGGAGTGGGAATGACTAGTATTGCAAACAGTGTTGTAAACAGATGTGAAATATGTCAGAAGAATAATCCCCGCAGTGAGCCGAGACCCCCACCAGGAGCAATAAAGAAAGGAAACACACCAGGGGATTACTGGCAAATTGATTTTTCTGAGCTTCCCGGGCAAGTCGGGTACCGGTGTTTGTTGGTTCTAGTGGGTACTTTTTCTGGATGGCCTGAAGCTTTTCCCTGCCGTACCAGCCAGGCACGGGAGGTAGTGAAGGTGTTACTGAGGGAAATTATTCTGAGGTTTGGAATCCCGACGGGAATGTCATCAGACGGGACCACATTTTGCGGCAGAAGTGGTTCGGACTTTAGGAAGGGCTTTAGGGGTAAAATGGGATTTGCATACCCCTTGGAGACCCCAATCGAGTGAGCAAGTAGGGAGAATGAATCAACCATTAAAAAGACAGAGGAGCAAGATTATTTTTTTCCTGATTCCGTTTCCGGCTGCATTGCTTTGCAGGCTTGACTTGACTGTGTAGCCACGAGCCCTAATGTCAGCATTGGGGATGGAGAAGAAATACCAGGGGTTTTCGCAAGTAATGGGACTTGCTATTTCAGCAGCAAAGCAAAGGTAGGGGGGGAACGGGGGGAAAAAAGTCCCCACTCAAATTCCCTTTCACAGCTTATACTCCATAGTGGGATTAAACTCTGGAAACTCTTTTTAACTAAGAGACTCTAAGTTATTTTATTAGACGCTACTGATACTTCAAATACTGGAGTACACTTCAGATACCATCGGTACGCTGTAATAATTGCCACGTTTTTCCAAGTCGCTTTGATTGTGTTTTCATTCATGGAAATTGTGCTCACTGGAGTGCACGTGATTCAGGCATGGAAGGGTCGGGAAGAAGACTAGTTAAAGGAAAAAACAGTGAGTCTCATTGTGTGAATTAGTTAATGGTGGTGGTGATTACTTGGTACGTGTCTGGTCAGAAATTGTTTAATGTGGTAGTCAGGTCTTTTGTTTCGTTGGTTGTTTTTTTTAATCAGAGTAACTTGTATAGTATAAATGCTCAATTTATAGATCTACTTACAAGATACTCCACACATCTATTTTTTAAAATGCTGATTTTTCTTACTAAGTTGTGGAGGAAGAACTAAGGAAGCAGTTTGAGAAGGCTGGAAACAATCTGACAGTTTGATGCCACCAAAAGGATCGGTCGTTCTTTGTGTTCCTCCTTCATCAGCTGCCCTTGATCTGACGTTTTGTTGGGCTGCTCAGTGCCCGAAGCTGTCAGAAAATCGTTTGCTTTTTGCTGCTGGATTAGTCACCTGCCGGCTTGGTGGCACGGAGTGAGCCCCAGGGCCAGTGCAAGCGGCAGAGGTGGTGGGAGGAAGCTGGGCTTCCGTGCTTCTTGTCTGTGAGTTTGATTTTTGGAGTGTGGAAACTGTCATGGGAAGGGGCTGCTCTGCTTTCCCTCCCAGTGGATTCCCAGCATCCCCAGCAGTGATCTGCTCTGGTGATGGTGTGCTTCAGGGGGAGAGAGGCAAAAGCTGTTCCTTCTCTGTTGGATCAATTGCTAAATCGAGTAGCAGGGAGGTGGAAGGAATGGGAATGGGAATGGTCCACTTAGTAATTTTCCCTTGTGTCTCACTCGCACCATCCTCTGTTATCCCTGACACGCTGCTTCTGTCCATGGAAACCTTTTGTGTCCACTGTCCCCAAAACAATCCTGCTGCCCTGGCATTCCCTGCCGTTGGAGTAGGTGACTGTAACGCACCTTTAGGAATGTGCTTAAAAACGTCATCCCTGCAGCATTGCACGTTGTTTTCAATATGCTGCAAGTATGGAGAGAATAATTTGGAAAGACACAAGCCTGGAGTTCAGGGCTTCCACCTCAATTCCAGTAATGCCCAAGGAAGGGGAAGAACTGTTGGTAACCATCAAGGGATCTGGTGATTTTTAAAATGTACGCTTCACAGATTCAAGGTTAGAATAAAATGGTTGTTTAATAGCAAACACCAGTCGTGACCTGCTTACCAGCAGAGTTTGAATATAGGGAGGATAAAGAAGTCTGGTTTTTCTTCTTTTTTCTTCCATATTCATTACAGGAGCCTAGTTTGGCAAAAGAGCAAAAATTAGGCGAAGAAAATGGATGAAGCACAACCAAATGAGGTAGCAGAAACTCTGCAGTTTCAGTGAGCTGTGGGAGCGGCTTGTACGAGCCCTCAGTATGTGTCAGGATAATGGGGCAGAAACTGATTTTGGAGCGATGCAGGCTCCTGGTGTTTGAAATTTTAGGTAGGGAGGATTTCCTGGGGCTTGGGCGGGGGGGTAAGAGCTTTGACATTTTAGGGGTTGTGACCAGTCTTAGTGATACCCGGAGCAGGTGAGGTGCCAGGAACTCCTTCGAGGCTGCAAGTAATGAAGAAGTGGCATAATCCTGTAAAACGTGGTAGATTGAAGAGAGAGGTTTCAAAGACTGGTGATCTGGAAACAAAACTGTGGATGTTTAAAAACTGGAAAATGTTGTAAAGTCCAAAAGAGCTGAATGAATCTAAGCCAGCTGTTTAATTTTCTGTTTCAGGTACACATCTATTTCTCCTCAGATCACAGGTGTCTCGCTTCCACATCCATCTTAACATAATAGAGCAAAGATTGTTCTAAAAATATATCAAAGAGATGGAGACTTCAGTCATTTGCTTATGCTAATATGATTTCTCTACTGATTTCTTCCAAGCTTATTACCTTCTAAAAGCTAAAAAGGGGTGTGGGGTATGTTGATGGGCAAGAGTCTCCGTGCTGCTTCCCTCCAGTCGTGCACTTCTCGTGCCCTTCTCAGTGTCAGACCACCTGTATTTCGACGTGCTGCCTCCTGCCTTGCCTGCTTCTGCCAAGAGGGTTACGTTTTATGAACAGAAGGATTTTTCCCCAAAGGAAGAACAGCCTTAGTTTCGGTTTTTAGCCCTTCTTTAATCTGGCTTTGTCTAACTCTTTTACAAAGAGTTGAAGACTTCTTACAGCTCAATTAATACATGAACTCAGAACTCATGTCTGTGGATTGTTTTCTTTTGAAGGTAATCATGCGTTTAGGTTAAACTTGTTGTTTGTAACCTAAATTAGTTCTCCATATTTGCACTGCCCTTTGCAGGGTTAATATGTGAGGTGGCCACAGTTTAGAACACCTCCTTAAATATTCTGACGGAGAAGAATACGGCCTTGATTCTCTTGCTCTTGGTATTAATTGAAAATCTGCTTTATCCTGCCAGTTGTGTCCCCCGCCGTCCCCACAGTGTCCTATGGTAGGCAATTGTAAATGGTTGAACTTGAAGTGGTTTGGCAGTGGCTTAAGCACGATTAAATTTTGGTTTAGCAAATGAATTTCTGAGTGCTTAACATAGAGTGCCCATTAGGGTGAATATCCAGGTTTAAGAGATGCTACAAAGATAAACCAGGTGATTTTTGAAAAAAATCTGGTACTCCGGTGTCATGAGTGAGCATTCTTGATCAGAATTGACACAAAATTTAGAACTCTTGGTCTTTAGGAACAAATAGAATTCTGCTGCTGAATTTTAAATGGTCTTTAATCTCTTGAAAGAAAGAAAACCTTCTAGTGTGTTCAAACCAAGTGTTTAAGCCACGTGACTGAAGTTAAGCTTTATGCTGATTAAAAACAAAGTCTAAAAGGCTAATTAGGTTCTGTCATTACCAAAGAAGCTTACAAGTAAATAATGGAGTAGATGGGGTGTTATTTTAGAACAGTGTTTGAGTGTGTTACACAGAATTGCGTTTTCGGTCGGTGCAAAATGATGATTTGTTTGGAAGTGTGAAGCCTGCATACAGAATGCCCCTTGTGCAGGTGTGTGTATCTGTGTCGCTGTGTATTTATGTGTATAGTTGTCTGTATGTATTTATAACCATTCAGTAGAAATGAGAAAGTTTGCTGCAGAGTTCTCTCTCCGTTGCTGGCTGCCATCCTGAGCGCTCCTTGCCCCGGTGCCGGAGCCCTGAGCCCTTCCCTTCCTCCCGAAGCCGCAGCGCTCGCAGGGTCCCCCCTTGGCTGTCCCTGCTGGGAGAGCACAGCTTCTGCTGATGGAATGGGCTGGGAATAGTCCTTGTGCATTTTCTGTTGGTATCGGGATCAATACTGGTTCTTTAGTGTTATTAATGTTAATTGTCTAGTCTTATTCTGTTAAATCTGTTTGTATTTCAGTCCTCGCGTTTCCTTGTTTTTTCCCTGTCCCCTTCCTGGGTGGGGAGGGGTCATCGGGTGAGAGAATAACCGTCTAAACGACAATAAATTGTTGTGGGTTTCTCAGAGCAGAAGAGGGAGTTACGTTGGAGCAGTTACAGGAAGCACTTGCCACCCACAGAGGACCGCTGAGACATTCCCAAACAAGCGGGGCTTTCCCAGGAAGCCCCCTGTGGCTGCCCTGAAGGTCCTCGCCCTTCCCTGCCTCGCACCACGCAGCAGGGGAGGGAGCAGAGCCCATCTCCAGGAGTGCTGACCACCTCTCTGGTGACACCGGGAGGACAGAACAGGGTCTCCGCACGCCTCCCCCAAACCCATCCTCCCAGCCCAGATCAGATGTGGACCAGACACTGCAGCTGGGCTT
The DNA here is from genome assembly GCF_028500815.1 of Rissa tridactyla. NCBI lineage: Eukaryota > Metazoa > Chordata > Aves > Charadriiformes > Laridae > Rissa > Rissa tridactyla. Next base: position 102,098,482 of record NC_071467.1, read on the forward strand.
CGGTGAGATGATGTGCCACCCCCATGCAAGCCCCTGCCACGGCAATGGTGGCGGGAAGCTGAGGGACCCCCTGCCCAGCACTCCTAGTCCTTCTCAGTCCACAAAGTGGTGGTGATGGCGGTGTCCCTTCTGAGCTGAGTGACAAACACTACCGCGACAGCCCGTGGAGAAGGAGGAACGTCTGGGAGGGGTTGGTGGGCAGGGGAGAAGACGGGCAGGAATTCAGATGTGCCCTGCTCAGCTCAGGCAGGAGCCGAGTTCACGGTCTGCGATTTTACACCCCGAGTAAGACCGCCCAGACCCATGCTTGGCCACGAGACGGAGTCTGCCTCCTGGAGTGCCCGTTTTGGGGTGGGAAGCAGGGACAAGCTGCGAGGTCCTCAAAGGAAAGTCATCTCTGCTCCCACCATGTGCCTTTAGGTGCCCTGTTGGCATGCGCGTGAGGTTCCCCAGCCCGGCACGCTGGAGACGCGGCGCTTGGGTGAAATACAGCCCACCGGCTACGATGCACCATAAACGGGACAGAGAGGTGCTGAGAGCTGTTCCCGTCCCGAGCAGGAAACCAAAAGGGATAATCCACAGCGAAGCCGTGAACGTCACCTGCAGCTCTGTAAATTACAGGGAACGAAAAATGCAACCGGTGTGAACCAGTATTATGAATGCACCTTAACTACAGGCGCCGCATTGTAACGCGTGACCTTGCTGAACTGGGGCAGTGGGAAAGAGCGAGCTTCAGCCTCAGAGCTACCCGGCGTGAAATATAAGCTGTTTTTCCAACCGCTTCTGCTGCCGCGTGCGATCCCACTCCACAGAGAGCGACTGTACAGAACGGGCTGACCGGCTAAACACACACGAGTCATGAGGCAGCTTTGTTGACAAACGGACTCATATTTAGGGGGAAGGTGCCCAAGGCAAAGAACCGCCAAGATTAGCCAGCGAAAGCCCCAGCAAAGGCGCCCTGTGGGGAGTCGCAGCGCTGGAGTCTGGGATAGCGCTGTGCCACCCGGCATCATCCCGAACACATGCGAAATAAAGAGATTGAAATGCCAGGTTAAGTATATTACGCTTTCCATACCTAAAATTAGGGGTATAGCTAAAATTACCAACCCTTCCTCCAGCCCCAAAGTTAATTGTTCAGTTTGTTGTGCCACTAATTTGAAATATGCAGCTTCAGCATCCAGGTGTGTGAAGCTGCTTTCACACTGAAGCTGCTCTAAAGGCGGAGACTTTGGGTAACGCACAATTAATGAGCTCAGATTCTGGAATGATCTGCATTCGCTATCGGATCGGAGATGGGACTCCAGTAATCCATGTAAACATGTCAATGTCTGGTAACGGGATTCCGGATTTACGTGCACCAAATATCCTAATTTTGAGTCATTACACATCAATGTACTGAGCAAGAAGCTCAAAGGCGCAGTAAGGAATTAAGTCCTGACCATCAGCTGCATAAATCACAGGCACTGAGAAATGTAACTGATGTAAAACTGCACTGTAAAGACATGCCAGGAATTACGACGTACAGCCTCTGGCACATCCAGCTGTTGTTGTATTTGCCTTTAGAAAAATGGGAATTTTTTGCCATATACAGGAGACAGAGAGGGAAAAAAAAAAAGCATTTAATGTAAGGTGCAACAAGAGACTCCACTCCAAAAAGAAAGACTCTCAGTCTGGTGGCATTAATTTAATGAAACTGTCACTTTTTTATGTGTTTGGTTTTTGATGTTTAGAGATGACAACAGTCTCCACACCAAACACCACGCACAAAGGAATCCGATTGGGACAAAACCTTTGGACGGGCACCGCAGCCACACTGACCCTGCCATCACTGTCAGGTACTTTTCCAGCACACACAAAGCCATTCACACAGGTGTTTTAAAATCATTTAACAGCATTAAAACCCCTGTCCTGGTGAGGACAAGGAAGTGGTGTTACCAGGAAGCACAGAGGAGCTGCTTTAGAATAACAAACACAGTCCCCAGAGAAGATTTCTCATCTTTTTCTGAGAATTGTCCTGTGGTGGGTTCTGCTGCAGGGTGGGAGAAACTGCGGCTGGGGGGACATGCCTGGCAGAGGAATCCTGCAGCCCCAGGGCTGGCTCCACACCTGTGCCCAGGGTAGGGGGTCCCAAGGCAGGAGAGAAGCCTCAGCATCACCCTGTGCCACAGGGCAGCTGTACGAGTCTCACGTGGGCCACATCTGCCTTGGGGGCAGGGAAGAGCCCTTCCCCAAAAGACCACCCTTCCCCCTTTCCTGGAATATTGTCCAGTGGGTTCAGCGCTCTGGCTTTCTCTCCACTGTGGACAGAAACAGGAGCGCTGCAGGTGAGTTTTGGCTTCACAGAGCTAAACCGAGAAAAACCTTGCATCTTTCCTTACCCAGGAACTCAAACAAATGGATGGGGAGAGGAGAGGGAGGGAGAAGCCTTAGTCAGAGCCCTGAAGCAGAAGTGAAGCGGCAATTAAGTTCCTAAAGGAATGAGGAAGGTCGTTTTCATTAAACCAGACCCCACCATCACTTAAGACTCCCTGCAGGCATAAAAAGCTAGTGGGACCTCCTGTGACAAGGGCTGCCCCAAACGGCCATTCCTGCCCTGAGAGCTTTCATCTGCCCCCTTTGCTCCTCTTAGACTTCAAAACTTGTTTTCACACCTCATGTGCCTCTCCAGGAGAGAAAAGTCTCTCCGGGACGTGGCTGCAGCAACACGTGCACATTTCCACCCCAGAGGCAACAGCTCTTAAACCATTAGGAAGCACTGTATTAAAAAAAAACCCTTTAACAGCGGGGCAGGGCAAGGGATTGCCCCCGAGAGCCAGCCGAGGCCACCAGGAGCCAGCCCAGCACTCGCCAGCCTGCTTGCCAGCCCCACAGCGGCCGCTTTAGCCGGGCTCCCTGCAGCGGGCCCTTGGCCGCCGCTACATCACGGTTCGTCACCATGGTCGAACGCCGCGTCCGCGTCCCTAGTTGCACCGCTGCCATGGCGGAGCCGGGCGCAGGCACCGCAGCTCCCCAGCGGATGGGCAAAAAGCGGTGGCTGCGCTACCTCCATAGCGCTGGGTAAGCCCGGCAATGCCATTCCCTCACCGCCGGGGAGCACAGGAGGCAGCAGGGGGCGCGCAAGGGCCCGTGATGCCCGCCTCCGTCCTGCGGGAGGCGGAAGGGCTTCTCCAGCCTCTGGGTCCTCCGTGGGGCCCCTCCGGCCTCCGACGGGGCCCCCGGGCCTCTGTGGGTCCCCCGCGAGGTCCCTCCGGCCTCTGTTGGGCCCCTCCGGCCTCTGCGGGCCCTCTCCCTAAAGGGAAACGAGCCCGTCCCGCTCCACGGCCGTCCAGGCCTCGGCTCGGGGCTTTCTGGGAGGGAAAGCTCGTCGCCTGGACGGGGGCAAGCCGGCACAGGCCCGGCCCAAGCGGGGAGGAGGCGGCGGAGGGCTGGGCGGCCGCTACCGCCTCCCTCAGGCAGCGCCAAGATGGCACCGCGCATGCGCGCGCCCCGCCACCTCCCCGTCCCTCCCCTCCATTTCGCAGGGGCGGGGGCGCTCCCCGGCAGCCAATAGGGAGGCGGCGCCGGGCTCGCGGGCCGGGCGCCCTTCCGCCGCGTGCCGGCGCGAGGCCTCTGTGGCCATGGCTGCTGGGGGCCCTCGGCGCCCTCCTCGCCGCCGCCCCGCGCCGCCCGAGGGTCTCGCCGCCGCCCGAGAGGCCGCCGCCCAGGTCAGCGAGCCGCCCCGCCGCCTCCGGGCTGCCCGAGGGCCTCGCCCCGTCCCATCGCCCCATCGTCCAAGCCCGTCGCCCGCGGCCTGCCCCGGCTGTGGGGGCTGCGGAACCCCCCCGGGGCCTGCTTGCGGGGAGCGGGAGCCTCGGCCCCACCGCCTCGGCCTGAGGGGCTTGAGCCGTTAGCCGCTCTGCGGGCTGGGGCGCAGGGGGGTGTCTCGCCCTGGGGTTCCCGCCACGCTGCTGGGCTGGGCTCGGCCTCTCTGCCCGCCCAGAGCCCCCCCTGCGGGGCGGCGGGGCTCGGCGTGGGCTCGCAGGGGTTCCAGCAGGGTTCGTGGGCATAACAGTTTAAAAGAAATTATTTTGTGTAAGAAAGACCAAAGAATTCTTGCAAGAATCCTTGCCGTCTGTCATGGCATTTTGGGAGGCAAGCAGAGGAAAAAACCAGCCGGGAACAACCTTTGTGCTCCATTCCCAAAGTACAGAGTTTTACTGGATTTTATCGTTGTTGTCAACTGATCTAGTATTTGGACTTAGGCTTAATAAGAAAGGGTGCAGCCGAGAATCGTTTCAAAACCTAGTTCACGGGCACTGATTTAGCCGTGAGTTATTGAAGTGGGCGTATGCATGAGTTGCTTTCCCACCTTTTCTTTCCTGTCCTACTTAGTCTTTTCTTTGCAACTCGGTGTAGTGACTGATGGATGGCTTAGGAATCGCTGGTACGCTGCTTTCCTTGAGGAAAGAGGGAAACGTGACATATTAACTTCCGCGAGTTTTTGGTGATGGGAACAAATGTCAAAGGTTAGAAAGCGTTAACAGAATGAGGCAGAGAGGCCTAATATGCTGTAGTGGGATAATTAGCTCTGTGTGAGCGGTCCGTTTGGGGGGTGTCGGTGGGGGATGCTCAGCGGTGGCAGTTGGGTGTGTGTGCCTGAGATGATGCCAGGGGCGCTCGGAGGGGGAAACCTTTGGGCTATGAAAAGTAACTTTGGAAGTTTGGGTCCTGTGAAGGGGAGTCAGCCTGGCAGAAGCTGAAGGAAGTTCCAAACCACTGTTCTGTGTGTTCTTTCCTCAGCATTTGTACACCTGCGGACGATCCTGCTGAGACTGCAGCAAAAAAGAGAAGGACAGGTATTGCATGTTACAGAAGTATTTAATATGCCTGATCTTTCTTAGGTTTCACCTACCTTAGAAAACTCTGGCTTCTGTACTTCTTTTGACTTGAAAAGTGAAATTGAAAGTTGACTTTTTTAATACTGCTGTTTTTCTGTGCAGATATCAAATGGCTAGACGTTTGCTGCCCAGAGCCGTCTCAGGGTGATCTTATGACCAGGTAGAGTCTCTTTTAATCGTGGTTCTTGTTTCTTTTGGCTCTGTGTGCGTGTCTCTTTCCGTCCCTGTTCTTCTCCCCGCTTGAAACACTAGCACTCTATTTAGCCGTGCGGCACTGTTGTGTGCTTAAATTGTCAGTGGTTCACCTAAGCTTCAGGGAAGAGAAGGAAAGAAAGGAACTGAGAGAGTAGGATGGGTTCAAGTAAAAGGAACGTTTTCTTGCCTTTTTTTGTGTCTTTAACTACCAAGGGAAGTCATTAGACAAAGCTTGTGATGCCTACTCTTACCACGCTGGACTGAAAGGGGAGAATACCGTGAGAGTCTGTTGTAGGTCTCCCTCCTGGAAAAGGGGGTCTTTGGTGACAAGGCAAATTCTTGGTTTTGAAGAAGGCACATGTATACGGACAACTTTAATGTCTGTGCATGTGTTTGCTCTTCAGAGTCTGTGTGGTTTTACTGATAATCCTCTCCAAATGGGGACAGTCACTCTCTTGACTAGCCTACAGAAGGCAAGTAAATATCCTGTAGGTGTCCCATTTGTAGTTCCCTGTGCTGGTCTTAGTTTCCGTAAGCTAACTCGATTTGGCTGCGGGTAGAGTTGCAGACGTTCATGTTATACCTTGCAGTATAAGCCCTGGCACGCAGCCTTTATCCCCAGTAGATCCCAGAGCACTTGACAGAGGAAGTGCTGGTTGCTTCCCTGTTTTCCAAAGAATGAAACTGATCAAGAGAAACCAAAGGAGTCTTGCACAGGTAGATGGGAAGGAATTTACAAAGCTCCCAGCGCTTCATTCTATCCCAGTCTTGCTGCTCTGAAAGAATCGTGCTGGAAGCTGAGAGGATGTTGTCACAGGGGTGCAACCGAGACTCCAGCCAGCAGGAGCCTTGAAAAAGCATTTCTTATCCTGAAGGTGAATTCTTGAGAATTCCGTGGGAAAGTACAGGTACACAGCTCACTGCTCTCTCTCTTTCTCTCCCCCTCTCCTCGCAGGGGCTCCCCACCAGTAGAAGAGTCTCTGGAACAGGACGCAGCAGTGAAACAAGCTGTTGCAGGGGTAAGCTTGTGTTATTCATTATTTTGGTTTTTAGGAAAATTTAGCTATTGGTGATGAGAAATTTTTGCGCTCCTCACTTTCAGTACTTACTCAACAATATCTGTATTTGTGCAGGTCGTTTTCCCCAAGGAAAGCGGGAACATGATTTGTTGAGTAGCACTATCACAAAGGGTTTCCCGCTATTTTTCTTCTTCCCCTTTAATGAGCTGGGTACAGCCTCAAAGCCTTTACCGCACAGGCTTAGTTACCTGCAAAGCTGGCCTGTGGTGTCTTTAGTCGTGTCTTGTTTTGTGAGATAGGAAGTACATCTCTTTGACTTTCATCCCTGGTCAGGATTGAGATCAAAATTAAATTTTAGTCATGGAAATCAGAAATAGTAATCTCAATCTCAACTTGCTGCCTACACGTGGAGGCTTTGCTGGGGTTCTTAATGCTGCTCCAAGGCAAACTAACTTTCTGGCTCTCTTGCCTCCGTTTAGTTTGAGTGCAGCACTCCATGGGTGCGCAGTTGGAATGCAGTCCTCGACAAAAAGTAACTTTGGAGTTTGCTGGTTGGCTGTGTGTACAAAAGCCCTTCCAGATTTAGACCTGAGCAAGATCTTCTGTACTATCCCCTAGAAAAAAATCTGTGCTGGATTGCTAGCTTGACATCCTTTTGTCTAACAGGAACAGCATGGAGCTCAGACCTCAGAAGATGGGTTATCCCGAGTACCTCTGGCACCTGCTGGGGCCCAAAAGTCACCTGCCCTTGATGCGGAAGAGAAGAAACTCCCAAGGCTGCAAAAAAGAGCAGGCGGCTTTACTCCGCTCACAGAGGTACCGTAGCTGACAGGCTGTTGGACAAAACTGAAGGCTGTGAAACAGCTGCAAGGAACCCCATTTGTTATAGGTGGTTCTTCAGGCTTTTTGAAATCTGAAGAACTTGGGTTTAACCTGTTAGGGAGTGTCTGCGGCTGTGACTTCCCGGTGCAAAGGTCAGCACTAAAGCTGGTTTGAAGGATTTACAGGATTTAAGCATCTTATGCTCCACGCACTCCTTCAGTTGCGCTCTAACCTAAGGGTTTGTGGGGCTTCTGTTACTCGGGCAAAAATGAGTCTGGGTTTAACAACAGTCTCCCAGAGCAGTGCTAACCTGATTCCTACAGTTATATGGGATCTGCCTCTCAACCTGTCCTACCATGAAGATAGAACTTGAAAGAGAAGCTTTTCCTGATCCATGGTGTTGCCTTGCTTGTGGGGGACCTGAGCATCCTGCGTGCGTACGTCCTCAGGATCTCACCGAGCCGTGGATGCGCACTGGGCATGGTTGCGCTGCGTGTAGCAGTGGTCACAGGAGTTCACTTAGTTACGCTATGCAACAGGGAGGGGGAGTTGAGGTTCCCCTGCTTGTCTGAATTTTGGCTGCTTTTGTTCTTGGGAGTTGCAGTCTAACTGAGCGCCCCCTTTTTTGCCTACAGAGGATTGACTTGGAAAGGGCTAGCAAGTCCAGAGTTTACAAAGTCTGCGGGGTGATGCTCAGTACAAGGAAAACCAGGGGTTTTCTTATGCTGCTAGCCCACGTTCAACCGAGAAGAAGATGCTCTTGCAGTTCAGAGTATTTTATACTAACAGACCTAGTGGTTTATTTGCATTCCTTAGGCAGACTTAGATGGAAACGTCCAAATTGCAACCAGTTGCATGCACAGCCTGGGCTCCCGATTGCCTGACTGCAGTGTAGCTGCCTCGGTTTCCCCCTTTGCTGGTGCTTCAGGTCCCTTGAAGTTCCCCCACCCTCACATTCTTTCAGGCTCCTGACTCAGCTGCCTTGGCATGGAGAATGCCTGCTGCGGTTGGCTTAAACCTCAGCGTTGCGAGGGCTGCAGCACCACATGGGAAAGGCGTTTGCTGTGTGTTTGCCAGTCCCTGCGTTTTATCTCAGCTTCCTTGGTGAAAACAAATTGAGGCAAACCTGGGCCCTAAAGTTCTAGGTTAAGATGCTGAAACCAACCAAGCAATAAAAAAGGGCGCTTGCTAACCTAGCCGAAACCCAGCAAAGGCGGTTGCTCTGTCACCTGAGCTTCATTTCCAGGCCGTGTTTGAGTTGAAAGCTGCCCACAGGTTGGCATGCTCGATGCTCTGTTTCACAAGTCCTTCCCCATTTAATTGTTCATTTCAGGCCATGGAGAGAGAGGTCATTGCCGCATTAGGCAAAGGTGAGCCGGATGAGATCATGAGCAGTGTCTTCAAACTAAGGGTCACGCGCAAGGACATCCGCACCCTAAGGAACCTTTGCTGGCTAAACGATGAGGTAAAAGTAGCTGCAGCACAGGGATCTTCTAACGGAGCGTTTATTTCAAAACACCCCTTCAGGGTGTACAGAAGTCTTTGCAAAGTGATTTGATGAGCTGCACTGCAGAGCCCAGAAATCTCTGCACAGTTCTTATTTTAGGTACTGAAGGGTCCAGTGCTTCTGGCAGTTCCTTTACTTGTCTTGTGCAGCTTCCAGGAGTTAGTCTAGGTTCTTGGAGTGGGTGGCAGGTGTTTTTACCAAAGTGCAGTCTGATAAACAACTGTAACCAAGTGCGAAATTCTCACAACAAAAGCTGACAGCTGAGGCTGGAGTTCTCTCAGCTGCGTACTTCAGGGTGGCCAGAAAAGAGACGTTGCTGTGCTTTTCATTTGGTAAGCTAGTGTCTTATTTTACATCTCAAGCTTCCTCTTTATGGTACAGGTCATTAATTTCTACATGGCTCTTGTGATGGAAAGAAGTAAGAAAGAAGGATATCCATCAGTCCACGCTTTTAGTTCTTTCTTTTACCAAAAACTTACTTCTGGGGGCTACGAAGCCGTAGGAAGATGGACCAGGCGTGTGGATCTCTTCCACAAGGACATCATCTTAGTGCCCATTAACTTGCGCTTGCACTGGACACTAGCGGTGAGTCAAACGGGCTTGTTATTTAGAGTTGGGTGGGGAGAAAAAGCCAGCAAGAAAAATCATTGAGGTTTGTGCAGCAGAAGGTTGCGCTTTGTCTAACAGTCACCTTTTAATAACAGGTCATCGACACCAGAAAGAAGACGGTCAAATACTACGACTCCCTGGGACAAGAAGGGGACCAGATTTGTGAGACTTTGCTGTAAGTAACCGCTCAGTCAGTGCTGTTGTGTTGTGAATTAGGAGAAGGGTTTTGGATTTTGCCCCTGTGACACGGCTGCAAGTTTTCCCATTTCTTGTGGATTACAAAGCAGAAATCTTGGATTCGCTTGCTGCGAGTTGTCTGACAGTGACTCCTTACCTAGTCTCACGTCGTCCCCTCCAGCCAGTGTCTTGGGTGCCTGGCTTCTGCCACCTTCCCCCTATATCCCAGACAAAGACATGGTAGCCCCGTGGCACAGGGGCACCAACTGCGTTAGTGATTGATAAAACCGGGCTGTTGACAAAAGGGAAGCGTTTCAGGGAAGAAGTTTCAAGGAAGCAGGCATCCTTAGAAGTCTCTGCCACTGATGCAGAAGGAGTAAAAACCCTTAATGCAACAGCTTTGTAGCCCAAGAGCAAGGAGAGCGGCCCCACAGAGAGACACCAAGCGTTGGTTTAGTGCGGTGCTCTCCTGACCAGTTAACAGCAGCTGCCTAGGAAAGGGTATAAGAACAGGTCTGCATCCAGTCCTTTTTTCCAGCAAGTGGTGGCCTGGAAACTTCCTCGGCCAGAGGTACTGGCCCAAAAGCTTTTGTATTTGTTCTTCCGGAGGTGCACGCAGTCTGTGGGATTCAGGCACAGGGTGGAATGACGACATGAGGGTTCCTCGCTTGGTTTTTCTGTTCTTCCTCTGATAACATGTGATTTGGGGTTTTTTGACCTCTACTAAGCAATGAACTTAGGCTTTTGTGGAAGCCTCTGTTGGAATTGTCGGTCTCATTGCTGGTCATTAGCTCACAGCCTCTCGCAGTGTTTGTAAATTCAAGATTTGGATTTTTCCTCCCAATGCCTTAAATCAGCTGCTGTGAGGATCCTCTGACACTTTACTCTCCTGCCATTCGTCTTCCTGGGATCTTTCAGCAGCTGTTTTTTTCTCGGACTAAATTACAGCGATGAAGAGTGATTTTTCTTTTGTTTTAAACAGCAAATACCTGCAAGAAGAAAGCCGCGAAAAAAGAAATGTGAAGCTGAGTGCTTCAGAGTGGACTATTCACAGCATGGAGCCCCATGTGAGCGAACACTACTTGCACTTGAAATGTGAACTAGAACTCCTTGTCACAGAGCTCTTAACGCTTTCTCATAAGGCCCGGACTTTAGAGAACAGCCATAAGCATCTTCTTCTGGTACCACATCGGGCTGCAAGAGGACCAGGAAACCATGCTGAGATGAAATCTCAGCAGACGAATTTTTGGATGAAATCTTTGAGCAGTGCCTCTCCTTGCTGGCTGAATACTTTGTTGGGTTTTTTTTTTTTAATTCCTTTGCCACGTGAAGGTGAATTTGGCTTTGCCCCCATTTCACAAGTCAAATTTCAAGTCTCTTTAGCAGTTGTCAGAGCACGTAGGCTTCTGGTTTGCAGCCCAAATCCTGGCACGTGACAAAGCAAGGGGTTGAGCTGATGTTTCTCAACAAGTTAATAATGAAAAGCAGCACCTAAAGACTCGATTTAAGGAACGTCACTTCAGAAAGACACTGTGCACACCTCAAGACACCTTGCAGGGAGGAAGCCTGCTGTCCCTTATCAGCCTGCGAGGAATTTGGATTGTAACATCGGAGCGCAGGAAGCCGAGGGGAGGGATGATGTGCAGTTCCTGGGGTGTGTTCCTTGTGTTGGGGAGCGGTTATTGGGGATGGTGCAAGTTCAGGAGTGTCTGGTTAGGGTATTTTTGGTAATGGGTGCTACTTCCAAGTTGCTTTTCCTTGAAGGTAGAGGCAAATTCTCCATCTTCTTTGCATTCGTTAGGAAATCCCTCAGCAATCGAACGGAAGCGACTGCGGTGTTTTCATCTGCAAATACGCAGACTACATCTCGAGAGACAGACCGATGACCTTTACACAGGTGAGTGAAGGTTCTAAACAGCTCCAGCCTCTTCCGCACAGAGCCAAGAGCCAGGGAAGTTGCGCAGCGGCTGAGGTGTCTGCTCCCAGTGAGAGATTCCTCTTGGGTGAGATATCGCAGCCAGTGGGTTTGTGGGATCTGGCCTTTGGATCTTTGGGAGAAATGGGTCTCAGCCTCTGACCAATGAAGACACTGGTTCTTTTCCAAGGCAGTGCTCTTCTGTGAAAGTGCTTGTAAGCTGTTGTGTAGTCAAGGAGATCTGGTTTTGGTGGCATGTCACCCTCTTAGGAGCTGTGTGGGTGAAAGCCAGGCTGTACCCGAAGGGCAAGTGTTGACAGTTCTTAGAAGGAACTTCATAGTAAAGAATTAACTGGGTGTTTCTGCGTATTTTGTGTCTCTTTCTGCCATGAGGTGTATTTCATGGATTTTCTTTTCTTTTCAGACCCACATGCCTTACTTCCGTAAGAAGATGGTGTGGGAAATCCTCCACCAAGAGCTGCTGTGAGACCCGCACTACAGGAGTAACCCTTCTTCTAGTTATTTTTCTCATACCTTATTGTTGTTGGACGTTTTTCTCTGTAGGTTAAGG